>NC_086290.1:42114370-42418768 GCF_963924245.1 Chroicocephalus ridibundus
AGAAGATTTCTTGGAGATTATTAAATACAAAGGTCCGTTTAAGCACGTGGACTCTGGCTCAAGAATTCTGAGTGGCACGTTGCCAAAAACTGAGAATAATGGGAGGCGTTGCTAAATGCCTGTCCTCATGTGCTTCCTTAGAGTTGACTGCAGCAGTTGGAGGGAGGTTACTGGGCTTGGATGGCCCTGCAGTCCAATCTATGGTATGCAAGTCCTCCAAGACAGGTAAAAACTTCCTGATTGAATAGGCTGGAGTTGGAATGTTGGCTGCAGTGTTGCAGAACTAAACTAGGAGACATTATATTCCCTGAGCCACTATTTGGATTTCTACCCTCTTTCCTCTGAGGACCTAATATTTTGGGCTTGATTTTTTTCAGAAGGCAATGAGGAGTAGATCTTTAAAGATGCTTGGGCATTTTACTCCCATGTACTTTAAGGGGAAATCTGTATCTTTTTGGATTTTTTTTTAGTCACCTGTATTTAATTAGACCTATATGCCTAGCTCTTTTTGTGTTCTGTTTTATCAGCAGAAAGGAGTACCTTTCTCTGGCTACTTGCATTGGTAAAGGCCTCTTTCTTCACCAGGCTTTGCCCATTCCTGGATTTGTACACGTGTGCGTTTCTACTCGGAACCTAAAAATGGCTGGTCTGTCTGAGCAAGTCACTCAGTGACACAAAGCAAATGAGGGATGGTGGGGAGAAGCTTCATAAATCACAAATGTGGACAGGATTGATTTCAGGGGAAAGGGAAGAATGAGAAAAAGCTTAGCAAATTTAGTGCAGAAAAAGCAGACTGTGGGAGAACAGTGTCAACGGATACCGCCCCGGGAAGAGGAGTGATGGCTGCAGAAGGTCAGCAATGTGCTATGAAATCACAGCTCTGCTGAAAGATGAATTAGTCGCCCTTCTGAATGGTGACAGTTTACTGGAGTATACCACACAATTACAGACCTTTCGAGGGTGTGTGTGAGATGAGAAATATCCATCTACCGTCTGTTTACCTGGACATGGTGGCTCAATGAGTGTGTTTCCAAATGAGCCCAGTTCCCAATAAGACGATATTGTTGGATATAACCACTATTTTCCCATCATAGTCTAGTTCAAAGTTTGGCTTTGTGGGTTTATGGCTGTCTAGTTCCCTCTCAGTTCTGGTACATGGGCTCATTTTTAATTAAACACCCACCATTAAAGGAACTAAAAACAGTCCCAAAAAGTTTTGTTGACCAAAGTCTGAAAATATGAAATGTTCTTTGGGGGGTTTTGGGTGTGGATCGTAAGGCACATTTTCGTAATATTTAGTATGTCATCTTCAAGCAATGTTTTTTAAACCTCAAAACTCCAGGGAAGTTCTGTAGGCTTTAGCAAACAGATGTTAGCAGTCAGGAAAGAATTATGATTCCTGCCCAAAAATATTCCCTCTTGCCTATCAAGATATTCTGAAGTGCAACACTTTCAAGATATATCTCTTATGGAAGTGGGGACACAATGTTTCTGCAGGTCTGTGAATGGATAGATTAAAAAGAGGTCTTGAGTCCCTTTTAATCGATCATCAAGGCAACGTATCATTTGGGATGTCCTGATTAACAGAGAGTGTGTGTGTGTATTAATGCACGCTTTGTCCCTATCTAGTAGCTGCCTAAAGTTGTTTGACTCAGCTGCTGCTTGTAAGTTGACAGTCTTTTAACTTAAATATGTGCACCAAGATCCTACATATCCTGAGTTCTGTAATCTGTTTCAGGGATCAATGGGAACTATTACCTATGAATCCAGACCCTTGCTGTTATGAAAACTGGGAAAAGGTTGGCCCCAGAGCTCTTAAGGGGGGGAAAAATGACAATATCTGGTTGAAGGCAAAGGTTTAGTTTCACCTCCATGGGACTACATCAGCTTTCTGGCATTTTCTATTTAAAGCTCAATGGTAAAGCTACACAGAAGTTCTTGAGGCACAGCTTGAAACCATGGCTCACTGATCCAAAAGTAGTGGGAGCTTCTGCTGTTTTACAGATAGTTTGACAGTGTCCTCGTGAAACTACTAAGCGACACAGGGATAGCTGTGTAAACACTTGAAAATGAGCTGACGTTGTCTTGACGTGTATTGTCAAAAGGACTGTCTCTACATTCCCATTGCAGAAGCACCACATAATAACACAACTCTTTTATCTTTGGGATGGCGTAACTCCATGCTGCGTCCTTCCCACGGGAGAGCGTAGAGGATAGGATCTGCTCATTCTTCAGAGCTCTCATGCTTTAAGATTGAATGGAGGCATCTGAAATCTTGCTCTAGCTTGCTTGCTTTGTAGCAGCCCTCGGTGTGCTTAATATAAAAACCTGTAGACAACTTGTCTATGCAGCCAACTGTGAGTCTGTGGCCTCCTGTTGCCCTCTAGATTCGTGACCCCGTCAAAAGCTGAACAGGACATGTGCTTCCACGCAGCAGGAGAGCTGTGGTTTTAAATCCAGAGGTGACTGGACTTAATTCCTGCAGCTGGCTTCCCAGTTTTGCTGCTTTTTCCACCCTTTCTTGGGCTATAAAGAAAAGGGAAAGGAGGGACGATAGTTCTGTAAAGGGAGCTGTAACACTTGTTGACTGTGGTACACTCTCCTGCTAGCTTACACATTACCTTCTGGTGTTCTGCTGCCATTACAAGTGTATGTCTTTTCATATCTTTGTTTCCACTCTGCATCCCTGTTCCTGAAAGTTACCTTTCAGTGCGGGTTCCAGCCTGACAACTTCTTTCAACTGCCTGTTGAATGCTCAGCTTCTGCCCTTCAGGTCCAGAGAAACAACAGCCAAAACCAAAGGTTTTAGGTTTCCTTTTAGTGCTTTTCTAACTGGGAAGCAGAGAATGATCTTTGATATCTTCTTCTCTGTTCCTCACTAAAAATATGGACTGATTTTTATTTATCTGAGAATCCAGTGTCCCATCTTAATCTGCACTGGTGTACCACTTTCTTCTCATACCTAACTAATGGATCCAGTGGTATATCTCCCCTTTTATCCTTCTGCTTGCTTACACTTACATGCTTACCGTTTCAATGAGGGTGAGAGTCCCAATTTCAGTATTTAGGGAGATTTTTGAATTTGTGGTGGAATTTATTAATAATTTCAAATGGAGGAAAATCACTCTTTGAAATAGCTACGCTTAATGTAAATACTAAATTTAGGATCGTGTTCTACCAATATTTACTTTAATAGACATACCCGCTCTTCACATGAAGTTTGCCAGGCTTTGATGCTACAGTAAGGTGGAATTGGCTGCCAGCGAAAAGTAAATATCTTTCTGATTTATACACAGTGATTTTGTCTGTGCAGTGTATATATGGCCCTTCCATTCATCTTCAAAAAAGCTTCCTGTGTCTGTACTATATTGTCTCATTTTACAAGTCATTCATCCTTTGTGGTGGTGGGGAAGGGACACGGGGGATTCCATGGGGAAACGTTGCACTAGCCATAACTTCAGTTTATTCTCACCTAATGGAAAAAGATAATAGAGTGCATGGATCAGCTCTCTGGAGACCAGCCCAGACTCACTTGGGTGCTTGAAACGAAGGTTCCCTTGATTTGGGATCTGTGGTGGGACTCTTGCTTTATGAAAGGTGTTAATTAAACTTTAGAGGATTAAGATGCCTTTGTTATGTTCATGTAATTGCCGCTAGTTTAGAGGGAAGCTGTCAGGAAGGCAGTGATGAACTTCAACTAGAGAACTGCAGGTGGCATAGGCCAAATAACTGTTTCTCTGTGACTGACGTGAAGGAACGAGATGCTCCAAGAGCAATGTTAGTGGTAGTATTTTCTGCCTAACTTAAAACCCACGAAGTCCTTGGAAAGGCTCCTTTTTATATTTTACCAGGCTTAGGACATGCTCACAGGGCCCAAGAAAATACATGACATGGACATGGTGCTTTGAACGTGAACCCAGACATGCTGGCAGATTTTCTGACTTACTGTAAAATCGCTTGCAAATGGCTTGGTCAACCTAATAAAAATCAGAACTGTAATCTCTCAGTTCAGGAAAGTACAGCATAATTGTGATTATAGCCTTCTGCTCTCTGAGCCACTTAAAAATGAATTACATGCTGAAGAAAGGTAGAATTTGCAGATTTATTTATTTATTGACTTCACTTCTTTAGTAGCTGGATGTAAAGATACCTTATATGATTGCAAGCCTGAAAAAGGCTCTCCCTGGAATGTTTTTGAAAGCTTCCAGAAATGGAGAGTCTGACGAGCTTGGATCGAAAAGTGCAAAATTCCAAGTACAGAAGCTTACAAGTTTTGTTAGAGGCAAGGAAAGCTTACTTTTATAGCTGTTTAAGGCTTGATCCAACTCTTGCTGATGTCAATGGAAAGCCCTTTGCTCGAGTTCTTCATCAGCAAGGTTCTGAGCCCTGAGAGAAGCAGGATTTATGGAGAAAGCTGTAAACGGGCAGTTTACATCTTTCATCCTGTTTAACAGAAAGAGCTGCAGAAGATTAATCTGCAGCACTTGCACTGCTGAAGACATTACGATCCATGAGAAGAGGCAACAGTGCTAGTAACGAGGGCTCAGATGCTGTCATTTGCATTTCCAGGATTTTGAAAGGGTAAGCAATGACTGCTCAAGTGGTAGACTTAAGAAAACAGTGTCTAGGTTGGTATGTTAGGAAAAGCATGGGTGTTTTTTTTTTTTTTTTCAGTAGACAGAGTAAAGGATGACAGAACCACCAGCAGGGCACTGGAGACAAGCCAGATATACATATTTGGTTAGAGAAGAAAAACAACCATCTGTCTAGAAAAGGATGTAAACATTAAGTTTTAACTTTCTGTCTTAGCCTTTTCTGTGACAGAAAGGAAGCCTTGTATGTTGAGCTATTCTGCTACTCTGTTAAAAGCTACTGTAATTCAGACTGTGTTGAAAAGGAGAAATTTAGGGATAGATTTTTTTCTTTGGCTGTATTTTTCCAAAAGATGACTTTTTCACATAGGTCCCTTCTGACTCAAGAAGGAGGAAATCATTTGGAAGGAAATAACTCTCTGCTGATGGCTACTCAAAGAGAAAAGCAGCCAATGAACATGGGTGATCTAATATTAATAAATGCCATGGATGATGCACTGAATAATTTCTTAGTTGTTTTTGTTATGCTATTAAGAAGTTTAACTTTAGGCTTCCAAGAACCACAGCCACATTTACTTTTTTGGGGTGTGTGTATTGCTGTGAAACTGTGGTTAGAGTGTCAGTAGGAGGAGTGAGGTATAGTCCACTGTATATCATGATTAGGACACGATCAATCTGTAATACGTGGGCTTGTAAGGCTGGAAGCCTACTGAATGCAAAGGGAGCCTTGCACCCCTTCAGCAGTGCAGGATGCAGCCTTAGGGGTGGCTGGGGCAGGGGTCTGCTGCCACTGTAAACCAGGATAACTCCTGCCTGAAGAATGACTGAAACGCTGTCTGAAATCATTTTCTGCTACGCAATCATGTCAGACCAGGAATGGACTTACATGCGTTAACTGAATACCAGACCCATTTAATTCAAATTGTGTCTTCATTGTTATTTAACCTCAATCTGGTAGCTGAGGACAGGGAATCTATTCCAGTTTGAATTAGGCTGGATGCAAGCAATCTTCAAACACAGAGGACCCCTTTCTGCTGTGACCGATCCTCCACCTTGTGCCTTCTACTTCTCCAATCCATCATCTTTGCCTCCAGCCCTTTTCTTGTTAAAGCTGTTGAATACAAGACCATTTCTGTTCTATCTTCAACAGCAGTCAGGAGTTGGATGGCAGATCTAGACCTTAAATCACTAATTTCCAAACAGCTTTGCCCCCAAGACTTATATTACGGAGTCTTACAATGTCACTTTTTCCATTCAGTTGTACATGCAAGGTAGGTAAATATTAATTAGCTGAAGCCTGTTATAAATCTGGTTTAACAATTAATAAGGGAAAAGTATTACAGCTTTGACTTAAATGAGTGAAAGGTAAGCAATTAAATTGTCTTATTCTTACTGATGGACTTAAGTCTGCAGGGACCGGAGAACACTGGAGGAAGGTGTCTGGGGCTGTTTATGTAGTGCTGGGATATTGGTAGGGAAGAGAAAAGTACGCTGGGAGCACAAATAGACCCAGGTCCCGATCCAAGGCCACTAAAGGCAACACACAGGCTCCCACTTACTCTGTGTCTTCGTATTGGACCAGACTGTTTCTTCCACCCTCTGCACTGAGCCTGGGGCTGGAGTGTGTTTTTGTAGTTGAGTCATGCAGCGTCTCAGAATAGGAGCCTAACGTTAATGCCTCTGGAAGAGCAAGAGCCTGGCCAAGTGCCTATTTTGATTTGGTGAAATATTCTTGGCAACTACCAAGCATTTTTAAACCAGTCCTTCATTAAATACAGTCTTATATGCCAAAGTATGCCAGTTTCATTTTATAGGCAAACTATTTTAAGGAGACTTATGTGCAGAATTATATTCATGCAGGAGCTGCACTGCCACAGTCAGGCCAGGATAGCGGTACCCGGGGGACGAGAACTGGCATTTGCTGTGTCAGGCAATATAAATGCAAGCGCCTCTGTTACTTCTGTTATCTTTCATCCACCCCATCTACGTAAGCCTAGATCTGGCCACAAAATTGCCATCATATGGACTCCCACTGACTTCTGTGGGGCTCTTCTGGCATGGAGGGGCTTCTCTAAACTGAGCTCAAAGCGCTGAGGTCTTTCAGGGCACTGGCTGCTCTGTTCTGCGCGAGTCCAAGATGGTCTTTCATGTGTGGTTGTAGAGCAAGTGATGGCAATGCTGTTGATGGCTTCTTCCACCTTCATGGGAGGGGATAAATGCCAACTTGTTAGAAAGTTAATTTTAATAACCAAAATCACTTTCCAGTTTACCTTTTTATTACCAGTATCATCTTAAGAGAAGTAGCAAACTTTGTTTTCCAAACATGTTTGGACTTATTGTTTGTTTGGGATCGGTGCTCCCCTTTGCATAGTACTGTCAGACTTGCTGAATTTGGCCTTCTAGGGTCTAATATTTTGCTGTTTAGCATTCACATGGCTTATATGTGCCTTTCCCTCTCCATAAAGTTCAGGGGGCTGATATAGTCTCCCTTGCAAATCCTTCCTGTGAAGGAGGAGGGACCACATGGCAACACCAGGCAAGAACCAACCTCACAGCTATCACCTGCAGTGAGGGATTGGGTGGGTTTAGTAGCAAGAGAGCAATTCCAGACAAGGGGAGTGTGATTGACAGACATGTTCCTCTGTACCCCTCATCCTAGATCTTATGTTCTAGGAAAAAAGGGCAGGAGCCACTGAAACCAGCAGTTCCTGGCCTCCCAAAGAAAGCAGACTTACATGCAGCCAGGATCCTCCTTGGCCCTGCACCAGCTTCAACATATGCTCAATCCTCCCAGTGGGTGAACAAGCTGCAATTCTCCTGTGCCCTCAGTCAGGATGGGGGAATCGGCATGTGTTTGGGCTGGTCCAGATCCTCTCCTTCTATAGTGGAAATATGGAGGTAGCTCTAGATCTTTCAGGTGGGAATAAAGTGTGTTTGAGAGGTTTTAACACCTTATGTTAATGCATAAATGCGTTGCCTTTCTGGAAAGAGATCACTACCTCTGTATTTGTCCAGGCCCTTCTCCAAAAGGGGATATGTACTCCAGTTCCAGCAGGATTGACTTCTTCAAGGACCGTATGTTTTTCATGTGCCTTATCCTATGTGTAAATGTGGAACCCATTTACTGAATGCATGTCATGGCTGAATTAGGCTGGAACAGGATCTACCCTGAGGCGCTTGAGCTGCGGAGCTGGCGAGCGCACCAGCAATGTGTGATCTCAAGTGTCGGCATTAGGAAATATGCCTGTCCCAAGCTGGCTCAGGGCTTCCCAGATGGGCACCTCAAGTAGTCTTGGCCTCTAATTGCCAGTGGCTGAGGCTGCTACAGGAAGGGACATGGGGAAAGGGAAGGTGCCATAAAGCATCTGGATGACACCTAGGCAAAGTAGGCATCTTGTTATACCTACTGCCTGTCCTCCCTGTGCTAAGGTGGCCCTGTGTTGATCCTTCGTGCCTTCTGAAAGACGTCATGTATTTGCCATGCTGTTTTGTGAGCCCTTCAAATTAAGCTGTTTCACTTCTGTCGCTTATTTTGTAGTGTGCTGAGGACAGTGTCGCTGATTAGAAATGCACATTTAAAATAATATTTTATCCTTTTCCTTCTGGGCTGAATGCAATGTTTCATTTGACCCCAGGTGGGGGGTGGATGAATTCTATTTTTTGGTGCACTCAGACTTTTCAAATGATTTTGGATGGGTCTGAAACAAAATACTGTGTTTTCAAGTTCAGCCAGGGAACCAAAACGTAATTATTTGCACAGCTGTAATCGTACTTCAAAGGAGAAGTGACTCCTGGAGCCCCAGGTGCATGGAGAGGGCACTCCAGCCCGGGCCATGAGCTCTGCATCCCTCCTCTCTGCATCCGTGGAAATACAGGACCACTGCCCCACTATTTTGATGACCACTGTAGCATCCCCTCAAACAGGTTGCTAGATTAGGAAACTCAAGGTATGTCTACACTATTTCTTCAGCAAATGCAACTCCTCCTTTGCTCTGGGTGGCTGTGCGGTGTTCACATGGTGCTGACCTTGTCCTTACAACTCCATCAACTCCTCTTCCCTGCTAAAAATCTATCTGTCATGAAGATGCAGCCAGACAAGGCTGTGTGGAGCTGGAGGCAAGGGTGAGGCTGCGCTTACGTGCTTGTACCTGCACGGGCCCCAGGACTTCTGCCTACGAATTCCTGTTTATAAATAAACAGGAGCAGCTTTCATCCAGTTAGCAGGCTGTCCAAAAAACTGTGTGAAAATCAATGGGCTTTTTAAAGCAAAATTTTTCCACAAAAAGATGTCTCAGAAAGTATTTCTTATGTCAACATTTTTTTAAAAGTTAGAAAACTTCCAGCAAATTTGTTTATCAAAATATTTTCATCTTCTGGTAGTCAAAATGTGCTCTTGATATTTGCATTAAAAACTTGGGGAACCTTCTTAAAAACCTTGGGAAGGTTTGAAAAAATAATGTCTGCTTTAAGTGCTTTCAGAACAAAAAATAATTAAAAACTCTGATTATTTTTGTCCCGGAAAGATAGGTTTATATAATTTAAGCAGCTTGTCCCTTTGGCTTCCTTATACCTCTGGTTTGAGCTAGTGTGCCAAGGGATGTGGGCACAAAGCCATCTTGGGAGAGCACTGCTCATGTGGCAAGGTGGAAGTTTCTTTTATTCTGTCTGGACCTGATCATCTTTATTGGGGGGAAAAAAAAAAATTCTCAAGTGCAGGCTTTATTTTAGTGCTCATGCTTAGAGATTTGTTTGATGCATGAGTCCAACAATATGCCTTTTTTTTTTTTTTTTTTGGACCTTTGTCCCTTTGTCGTCTTTGCAGCTCTGTCATAACCTATTCTGCCCAAAGTGCTGTGATGGATGGTACCTGGTTTTCTCCAGAGTTTGTGTATGAGGGGTGTTTCTTGTTATGTTCCTCTCAGATGAAAATGAGATAGAAGGGGGCTGGGAAAAATAAGGAAAAGGGGGACGGAGGCGGAAGGTCTAGATAATCTGGCAAAAAGCCACAAGGATTGGTATCATTGGAGAGTTTGGCCTGTCCAGTTTATGTCTGCAACTGGGTTTTAATGGAGTTGGGGGAATTACTGAACGGATTGCAAAGAGGCAGCTCTGTAGGGTCCAGGAACGCAGGAGAGAAAGCTTACCAAGCTAAATCCAGTGCATATTTTTTTCTTTAATATTGAGCTCTGTACCTGATTTTAATGGGTATTTATTCCCAGCTTGCTTTATAGAGTGGTTATTAAAAAAAAGTCTCTTAATAATTTTTAAAAATTATGTTTCCATTGGCAGGGGAGCATTTTTACAAACAATGTATGCAATTATTTTTTTACCTAGCGAGAGGCTGTTTCCTTTGGTCACTGACACAGTGTTGCTTTTAATGACTGTGTGCAAAGATTATTTTTTTTATTCATTTATTTATTAAAGCTTTTGGGAGACTCCAGCTTTAGCAAAACTTTCTCAAAGCAGCTGAGACTTCTGGGGTGCTTGCGTCTCCAGCAAGGCTGTTTGAACAACTCTCTGGTCTGTGCAGATGGACGTATTGGTACTTTTCTGGAATGATACAGGAAAGTTTTGTTGCTAAGTTGTATCTCGAGTGGCAAATCCTGCTCAGCAGCGGTTTGAGTTCTGCCCAGCCTGAGCTTTTAGCATTGTTTGGGACCATTTGTTCCACTTAAATCTGGGGCAAGAGTGAAAGGTCCTCTTGCATCGCAGCCTAATTGCTACCTCATTGCTCTTTGTGATCAAAACCCCTTGAATAACATGAGCTGGTGTTAAACCCTTTGAGAAATCTAGCACTGCTGTGTCCCCTGGAAGTTAAACAACCAACCTGCTGTGTCCTGGCCACTTGTGTCCATAGCCTCCTTCCACTTTAGTTCCCCAAAAGACTGAGAGGAATCCCCAACAAGGGGTTGAGGCTCCAATTTTTATGAGAGTTAAGTGTCCATAGGTTTTCTTTCAAGGAAACAAGTTGTAATTTGAGGGCAAAGGTTTAAAAGCTGCATTTATACTTAAATATCTTTTCTGCTAGAATCCATTTGTCTTTATGTGCCTGTGTTTGTGTTGCTGCACTCTTAAGCACAATAGCAAATACCAAATCATATGCAGGCTTGCGATAGGATGTGGCCTCAAGGAAGACCAAGGAGGAGGTCTGTCTGCCAAATAAAATCCCTGCAAGGCTGTCTGGGGTTGGTTAGACAAACGGAAAGCCGAGACATCTGCTATGCTGTCAAACACTGCTCCCTTCGCTATCTGCTGCTGCCACCCACGTTCTCCTCATACGTGTGTCCCGTCCACCTGCCCTGTCCTGATGTGTGCTTTGTACGTCTAGACAGGAGTCTCTGCGTCTGCCTCAAAGCTCAATCCAATTCATTCTCCTGGATTGTCTGGACACACTGGAAATGCTTGCTCTGGGACACAAACATTTGTGGCTTACCTAGAGCTTACCTAGGATGCACCTAGCCTTAAACCACAAATATTTTGTGTCCTGGAATTAGCCTTGCATTCACAAGTGTGTTGGTTCAAACAGCAATAGAGATCTAACCCAGAGACCCCTGTGCTACACAGGCTGCCAGGATGAGAGAGATCCCCTTTTCTGACACATCTGCCCAGATGGTCTTTCTACACTGGCTGCTTCTGCAACATATACAATTCCCATCGCTGATAACTGTTGATTAAATGGTAGGCTCAGTGCCTCGAAGCACTGTTTTCTGAGACAAGGAGGTAACAGGCACTGTGTTTATAGCCCTTAGCAACATGTGTTCGGTTTTGAGCAACTGCTCAACAGCACGGTACTGGCAAATTAGTGGGATTTTAGGGAAAAGTGCATCTAGAAAGCTGGCACAGAGGCATTGTCACAGGGAAGGTTTAAATGTCAATTACAAGTAGCTTAGTAACACTAAAGAGTCTGTTTGCCAGTGATTCTGTGGTTCAAAATGAGGGAATTGCCCCAGAGGAAACTGAAAGCACCTGAATCCAGAAAGGGAATCCCCACATCCTCAGTCAGCTGGTGCCCTATCCCAGAGGCAGATCCTCTGGTGCCTCAGTAGCAATAGTAACCTGAAGTGTCCCCTGTGTCCCCTCCCTTTACCTGCTTGTTTCTGACCCAGTGCCTGGTGCGCCAGTTTGGAAAACCAGTATGGTAAATTGGGTCCGTGAGTTGCTCCAGGCTATAAAATAATCCTAGAAAATAAGTCTAACCTGATCTGTAGAAAAGTCTAACCTGCTGTGTTCCCTAATGCTGTGTCTTGGGCAGCCCTGAGATCAACTGGGCTGTCAAAGCGGAGGGGGTGATTGCTGGGAGACAGGCAAAGGCGGGAGCTGGTTAAGCTGACATAGCTGCTGAGACTAACACGGGCTGACTTTGGCAACCACTTAAAATCCTGCTTGTAGTTAGATAAGCCTTGGTCTGGACAGAGACAGACATCTCAGTTCTACTTAATCCTCCTCCATTAATTAGCTGTCCTCTAGTTTGTCTTACACACAGGGTTCAAACTAGTACACCTTCTCAGAGCAGGCAGAGGTGGGCTGGATGCCTAGCACAGCCCAGGGCAGCAGTGGCGTTCACCTCTACCCAAGAAATGATGGCTGTAGCACACTCAAAGGATGAGCTATGCTGAGCTTCAGGTCTTCTCAAAGTGAGTCAAACTCAGCACATCATCCCCCTTCTTCCCTGGTGGTTAATTTAACTCCTAGCTTGGAAAATGTTGATGGTGGCATGGAGAAGTCCACTTCAAGTGTCAAATTCTTTGCCAGTCTGGCACCCAAATGCTCTCTGTTTCCAGGTCGCTGCCCAAAACACCAACAAACAGAGTTGTTCTAATTCTCAGCTCACTTCTCCTGGCCTAATGGCTATGTTATGCTAGAAAACAGAGGGAATGAGAGCGCTGCCTTTGTAAAAACCTGGATGCTAGGACAGTTTCCTGCAAAGCAGGATCTGCAGGTTTAAGCCCCTCCAGCAATGAGCTGAACCCCTTGTGATTGCCACCAAGCACTGAACTGTCAGGTGAATCAGGGGACCATACAACTACACCTTCAGCCTTTAAAATATAAGCTCCCAGGAAAGCTTTTGGGCTGGGAAGCACGGGTGGAAGAAATTGCTTGCAATTTAAGGTTAGGTGCCAAAGTTGTGAGAAGAAGACGGGATTTAGGAACTACTCTGGCGCAGTTCCCAACACAGGACAATTCCTGTTCTGTGGCAGTAAGTCTGCCCATGTAACTTGGATGCTTGAGTTTCAGTAGGTAAAACAGCACTCCAGGTTAGTGAGGGGTGATTATATTCTTAAATATACACTATTAATTATAGGAAGTGCCAACCTTCAACTGTGCTTGGAGCCACTGGCCTGTGTGTGATTGATCCTCCTGCTCCAGAAAGGTCTTTTTTAGCCTAAAGAATTTCTACAGCTTCTTGAAATTTGCTATTGAAAACAACTTTATGAGAATCATGCCTGGCTTGTAGCAAACTGTGGTGGCCTTACTGCCTGGGAGGAAAACTGAGAGGGAATCCAAGGGCTTTGGCATGAAAGGCACGTAAAGGGTACTAATGACTTCATACATTCAGCATCAATCCTTAACTATAGTGGTAAACAGGAGTAGCCGATGAGCGGGAAGACTAAAACCTTGTTCCAACTCATGTGTGACATCTTTGCTAGTGGTGAACTGGGGAGTAGGGAGCCCGGGAAGCCTGTGGATGCAGCTAATTGGTACCTTCTCCCCACTGAGCGTGGCCATGTGCGGGTCTAGGACCCTTCTCAAGGCTAAATTAACCCTAATTGTGTCTTGTTGGATACGACCTTCTAGTGAAATAGCTGGATTTCATCTCATCCAGATATTTTGCTTTTAATAGATAAGAGACCGTTTCATGGCTGAGTCATTCATTCCATAATCTCTCGTTTTTCCTGGGCTCAGGTTTGTCAGTTACCCATGGTCTGCTTGTGTCAGTCTGTCTGTGCGGGCAGCGTCACTGCCAGCCAGTCCCAGCAGGGACAGCTCTGAACTGTCCTTTCATTTTAATCAAGATATGTCACTGTTATTGTTATATACAGCGTTCAAAATACCCGAGCTATCAGACTGGTCTCTTTCAACATGGGTTTTATCTTGAATCGGCACATAAAACCGCTGCTTTGCTTTGCAGTTTCGTAAACAGGCAAGCAAATTGTATAGAGTAGGTTTGGGTCCTGTTGACTTTGAGGCTCTTTGAAGATGCTTTAAATATACATCTTTTGCTGGTAGCTCATTATCTAGTCAAACAAGGAGATTTTATGGCTTGTAGCTATTGAAAGGAAGGAATCAGATAATATAAATAACAGCCAGTGGATGAAGAAAGAAGTAACGACTTCTTTTACATTTATGATTGTCAGAAAATGAAGCTGGGACTTGCAGAGTTATCTTTGTAACACCGTAAAATCTTTAGCGCAGGCAGAAGAGTAACCTCTTCTGGAGTAGCGGGACTACATGTTTACTGAAAAGTTAAATTCTGCTTAAGTGTTTTGCTGGATTGGGACCAGGACATGAATTTCTTTAAACCCTAATGGTTTAAAGAAATGGCCTTACTTCATAAATATTTAATTGAGGCATCACTATCTTAGACCTACTTATGCACCCAGAATACCTTGAAACAAGGGCTGGAATAAGACTTAAAGAAACCCGATAAATGGACAAAGGAGTGCACACAGCCAAATTCCTGCTTGGCAAAGTTCCTCCAGTGTTAGAGCATTTGGCAGACAATATTTAATAAAGCGCTTGCATCCACACTTTACACCATTAGCATTCCCCACCTCGCTTCCTCTGTATCGTCTTTCTTCAGATGCTATTGAAATTACACAGAGATGACCGTTACAGCTCTCAAGGTATTTGTGTTAGTAGAAAGCAGAGGTGTTGGGTAGTGTGTGTATCACCACTGCTAATGTTTTGGATGGGTTAGTCTGGTGGTGTGCAAAGAAGATTCCCTGCCTTAACTCAGTCCTTTGTAAAGGACTGAGTTAAGATGGGGAATCTTTTCCCCTAGGGATAAAAAAACCCCATAAATCAGCATTTGCTTTTTTTGCCAGAAAATAGATTATGACTAAACACAATTTTTTGAGGTGATGCTTTTCACAGGAAAAAAAAAAAAAAGGTGATATCTTTTTCTTTGGAATTTAGCAGTTGGAAAGGGGGGTGCTTGAGATAACATGCAGTAATTTTTTGCCCCACCTTCTGCTGCAGAGTAGAGTGTAGACAGAGCTATTCCCTCCAGTGCTGCATGGCCAGGCACCCCCAAGGGAACAGCCCTGGGTACTCTGCTCCTCGTTCATTCGGGAACTGAGTTTTTCACGGAAATCCCTTCAGCTAAACAGAGAACAAGAACAACACTACTCTATATGCTGAGAAGTTTAACTGCTATCTGTAGAGTGCTTTGAATGTACATTAAATACTATTTCTAGCTCTGCTGAGATCCTGAGCAGCTGGAAGATGGCAGGGAAATGGTTAGCCGGTGGTCGGGAAGCCTTGCTGGGGATGGGGAGCTCCCCAGCTCCATTCAAACAATGGCAAGAAGCCACCTACCCCGGCCTAAAAAATGAAACATTTTACAGATGTCCATAAAGGAAATTGATTTCGGCTGTTTTATCCCATGTAGCTAAAAAGGGTTAGGAAGCTGTGTTTTCTTATTGCAAACTTTTAGCCAGGGGATAGTTTGGTGACCAAAACAATAACTAATTGCAGTGTAACTTAGGGAGGCTGTTTCCAGACTTAAGGCAAGTTTCTCGCTCCCTGGATGGGAACACCCGGCAGGTCAGGGAGTGGTGAAGCACAAGTCCTCCGTGGGAAAGTCAGTTGAGAAGAGGCTGTCAAGCTAATCAGCGATAACCATGAGGGTCAGAGAGTCCTGTTTTCCTTGGATGGAAAGAAAGTGCCTGCAATGGGCTGGCTTAGAGATAGGGTTGATGTGCTGAATAACAGGAGCCTGGATGGCTACCCACCTCACGTACGAAACTGGCAGTGACAGCAAAACTTTGAGGGATGTTTTAAAACATGAAAAATCTTAAAGGATGCAAATTCCCAAGCCTGGCCACCTGAATTTGAACTCTGTTTCTACAATTAGCAGCAGATAGCTGTGAATTCCTTCGCTACCTTGACACAGCCCTTAGCCATTCACTGCTGTTCATCGGGCTTGGAAAAAAGGCACATCAACTACACAATATTTGAGGCAGGTACTTCACTGGACAAATGTTTTCCAGTTACATGGTGTTGGAAAACTCTTAGGCTTTCTGTACTGTATTGGTGCGTGTTCCTCCCCTCTTTGCTTGTGTTAAGCTCTGCAATACCCAGGAACTCTGTCTTGGTGTATACCTGTACCGTGCCTAGCACACTGGGCCTGATCTCGGTAAGGGATGAATCAGAAGCAAAATGCCCCCTTCTTTCCCCCCCCAAAAGAAACCCAAAGGGAGGGGGAAGCAATAACAAAATAGGGCTCACACTGATAAACAGTTGGGTTTTTAAAGCGTTATGGTGTTCAGAGCCGAGCTATTTAATTTGTCCCATTGAGAACAAATGGATGCTGTACTATTCTTACCGAGTGCCTGACCCTCTTCTCCATCTCTCATTGTCATTCATTTTCACTTTGTTCCTCTTGTCCCCTCACCTCTGGGTGATAAGGGAGCTTTCTTATTTACTTTCAGGTGGGAGAGAGATATAGGGCAATTAGAGACTTGCTTAGGGTCAGATAAGGGACCTTGCCTGAGCTGGGGCTGAACCACCCTTTGGTGTGTTATTTACCGAAAGAGGTTCTGCGCTTGTGCTCAGATTTATTTATTTATTTAAATGTAGTTGTTGCATCTGGCTTTCTTTTAACTTGGAGTCATCTGTGGGTGAGAAGAATGCCTCCCTGTGTCTCTAGCATTAAATGAAAGGTAACACGCATTCTTCTTTCTGTATGTAACTTTTACCTCTCCTTCCCTAGGCTGCAAAGTCTCTTGCCCAGGCTCTGCTCTCCCTCTCACCTGCCCTAATGCAGCTGGCAAGTCCACTCCGGCTCAGTGTATCACTCCTCATATCACTTCTCACCTGCCCGGCTGTTTTTCCCCTGTAGCCCGTGTCCAGCACCTCAACTGGCCTCCAAAGACAGAGGCACTCTTAGACTGACTGTCTTCCCTCTGCAGCTGCCCTGGTAGCAAAGGCAGTGAAGGCTGTTTCTGACCACAGCAAGCTGTCCAAAAGAAATAACTTCAATGGCAAAGGCCCGACAGAAATTCAAGCCTCTACCCCAGCTGCATGGTTGTGTATGAGAATTGTGCAGATGCGTACGTCAGCCAAGGGCCTCACCTGGCTGCAGTGCGGGTGCTTGATTTCTCTTCTTGCCCATCAAACTGCCCTGGTTTAAGGTCATCCATCCGTTGCCCTCTCCCTCCCTCCCTGGGCTTGGCACTTGGTTGCCCTCAAGCGCTGCTTTGCGATGGGTGTGGATCCATTGGAATACTAGCAAGCCAAAGCTTTGGAGATGTTTTTCCAGGGGCTGGGAGCTGTGCCCTACCTGCTCCAGTCTGAAAGCATTTCATAGCAGGCTCACTGCTGGGGCGCAGAGCTGCCAAAGGAAGGTGGTAGCAAATGGCAGGACATGAGGGGGGCCAGGAGTCCAACAACAGCCTTGGCAGCAAAGGACACGTCTGAGGTTGTGCAGGCCCTTTTTCTTTAAAACCTTTAAGAGGGGCCCGAGAAGTGCAAGGGGAGTTAGTGATGGGAGTTGTTTTTCTAATTACTTCTTTTTTTTTATGAGAACTAAGTTAGAGAAGTTCGGTTGCAGAAATTTTGTCTTTATTTCTCCTTTCTCTGCTGAAAAACTGGAAGGGGAGGACTGGTAAAGATTTTGCCAACAGAGGGATCACGTAAATAAACCTGATGAGGCAAGAGAGGAGAAGGCTTTAATTCAAGGTGTTTGTGATGTGGGCAGACCCACGCTGCCTTAGGAAGGCTAGGATATGAATCCCACCTGGCAGGTCTCCAGCACCAGGAAAGTGGGGGATCCCTTTACCTGAGGAGACCAACATTCCCTCTTCTTTGCACTGCTCTCAATTAGAGATGCTACGGGACCTGGAAATTGGATCATTTGTTAACAGAGAGGCCAGGGAAGAGAGGAGAACACATTTGCATTCATAGACTGACCCTGCTGAAGGCAGAGAGATCCCAAATCTTGCTGTGAGCCCTCTAGCACTGCTTGCTGTTAGACACCCAGTCACTTTGTTAGACACTTGCCACACAGCTTTGGGATAGGGGGAAAAGCAAAATATCTGGTTTGCTTGATGAAACTAGAGTAAGAAATGCAGCCAGCCAAAGCTTTTGTTACCTTCCAGCCCAAAATGTCTTTCTTTTGTGAGGGCTGTTTTCGCATTCCTTTGCTCAGGGGCAAATCTCGTTGCTCTACCAACTGCAGCCCTGCCAGAGAGAAGCTCATTCTCCCTTTCCCCCCCCTCTTTGCCCTCAGTCTCCCCTTCCCCGGGAGGGGACAGGAAGCGCAGGGCGCTCGCCAGGCGCATCTGTCTGCCAGGCGCTTCGCTTCATTGACAGAATCCTCCACCGCTTTTTATTAAAGACGGGAAGTGTTTTGCAGGCTGGAGGTGACTCTAGGTCTGCTTGTCTCAGGCTTTCTAGTGACTCATCTGTCTGCAACTGATACGATGTCGTCTGATACATTATTTTTTTTTTTAAACTGCAGACAGCGTTATGTGCTGAGGTATTGAAAGGCTGATTTCTGTTGTGACTGTTGTCAGGTTGGCTTGCAAGGCATAAGGTATATGTCACTTTTGAGGGTTAACCATTCTCATTCAGCAATTTTATTAATAGCTTCTATGCTCATGAATGAAAAAAAAAAAAAGGCAACTTGTTGAAATTGGAAGGAGTAGGAGGGAACTTCTCATTTTTTCCGGTCTGCTGTGGATTTTAAAGGCTTTCCCCAGAAAGAGACACTCACAAGAAGGCTGAGTTTCATTCTGCCTGAATGGAGCCTCAGCTAATTACAGCAGATCTGACTCTGGCCGCGTTATGCTACAGAATATACTGAGCCTTATGAATGGAACCTGTTAGATATTAACATGTTAAATATACACCCGCGATGTCTGGAGCTGTGTGGTGGTAGCTTAGAGGCTTAGAATTTAGAATAAAAAAATAAGTTGGTAGGTTGTATTAAGTTAATTAAAGAGATAATGGTAACATACAAATTAAAGGACAAAAGAAGTCAATTTAAAAGGATTGTCTGAGACAAAAATATTTCTCTGGGCCTCTCACTACCTCTAACCCAAGAAGTAAATGATAACCAATATGCCATTTCTTTTAAAGGCATCTGTTTCTTTTGGTTTTAACTGTATTTGTTTACATACCCTGACCCTTCTGTGATTCCTCTGCTTTCTGAATAAAACTAACCTGTTAAATAATTTGGATGGCATTTACCAAAAGGCCCAAAGGTTCAGGAATTGCGCAGCTTTCAGATGAACGTTTTATCATGCCTTTCAAGGGTGACTGCATCTCATGTCCTTCGTTGCTCATATATAGGGCATTTTACACCAAGCACAGCATGTCTTCAGAAATGATGAGTTTGGAAGGCAGACGATCTGAACAGGATTATCTTTTATTGCCTAAGTAACCCCAAAGTTACAGCTAGAAGGGAGATGCGCTGAAGGCAAAGAGCCTGGGCCGGGGAATAAAATTTCAGCTCTGCCGCACCGTTCTTGGTCCTGATCCAGCGCGATGAGAGCTTACGCCTGATCCAATGGGCCACAAATGATGCCTGTAATATTTGGTCCCCAAGCGCCTCGCCAGGATATTAATAATTCTGTATGTCATAAGGACAGAGGAAATGAATTAATTGATCGAGGAGCTCAGATTGTACATTAATGAAGCTGCAGGAGCAGACAGGACTGCCTGAGCCACGCGCTTAACAACAGATACCGGAGGATACACAAAGCATGGGAAAATAGGGAAACAGCTGAAATGTCGGAGAGAAAGAGGAACCCCCCTGAGATCCTTGCAGTTTTAGTGTGATGGTGTTGCATTCCTCCCTCAAAACTGAAGTCCCTGAGGTTGAAGTAACAGGAGAAAGTGGAGTCCTGCTCTGGAAGTCTTAGGCAAAGAGGCAGAGGGGCCAGGTTATCCCTCTGGAATTTTTATCGGCTCCAGCTGCTTTTCTCCAGGCTGATTCACCCCTGTCTCTAAGGAAACGTGGGGAAGAGATGACGTTTCTAGCAATCTGGAGGGACTCACAATATGCCTTCAGGGCACTGGGTGTATAAACAGAAGAATTTGAGATCAGTTACCTGGGCTGTTTAGGTTGGCTTTTCTGTCCCTTTCCTTTGCTGACCTGTAACAGAACTTGTATTGAGGTGATTCATCCCCCAAAATTCTCTTGGTTACTATGGAATACTTTGCAAACAGCATGCATGTGTGACATAGCCAGTCACGTGTCTGCACACTGAAATGGTTATCAAAGAGTTGGTGGTGGGCTAGTATGAAGTTTTCTTAATTTTGTTTTCATTTATATTGGTGAAATTGCAGTAATTACAAGGATAAAATATTATGAGTAACAGAAAAAAGCCAGTGCCTGTGATTCATGATCCTGTTTTGTTGAAGACACGGAGCCCCTGCAAGCAAGGTCTCTGAATATAGAGAATAGAAACGGGATTCTTTCTTCATAAGTCTTTTAAAATGCATTTCACTCAGGTGCAGTTACCAGGTACAATGAAAGCGCCTGCTTTCTTTGCAAATACAGCTACTAGCAATATATATTTTAAGAACAGCAAAGACCAGAAATTCTGCCAAAGCAGTGTAGCTCCGTTCATTTCAACAGTAATTTTGATTTAAATGAGCTACAGCCTTAGCTGCATTTTTCTTGAAAAGCTAAGAGTGGCCAAAAATTGCAAAGTTTCACCCGGCCACCTTTTTACACAGCCTTGTAGATCTGTACATGTATCTTGGATGTTATGTTTGTGCTCTGTTTTATTTGACAGAAGGCTTCAGATCCACGAAGCACTTAAGAACATCTTTAGAGTTGATGATTAAATAGCACATACAGGATCACAGAGAAGTGACCAGAGTCCAGAACAGGACTCTCAAGTTCTTGACTCATATGTTCATCAGATCTGTTGATCCCAAATATATCCTTAGCCGATATAGCCTCTGAGTCCTGTAGTCAAATACATTTGATTTCCTGAATCAGAGGAAAAACTACTTAGGAATTATGGCAAAGCAAAAGCTAGCTTCACACTTGTTCTCACCGGGCTGTGTCTCCCCACAAGAAAACAGGGGTGGTGGTAGCGGTATTAAGTAGTGCTGCTGAACAAGGCTCTATTCTGGGCAAAACAAAGGTCAAAGGGAAGACTGTAAAAGGTGCACTGGGCTCACCCAGCCCTGTAACTACACTCACCGCTGGGGATTGTGTGGGGTTTAGAGGACCAGGCAGAAAGAGTTGATTGTACATTGAGCTCCTGTTAATGGTTACCTGAAAGCAAACTTACACCTGCTCAATGGGACATTGTCCTGTTGTCCACTAGTATTGGAGACAGGTGACCCTTTATGCTTGGGTGGTAGAGGCGGTTGCATAGGCTGCAACACTGATAAAAGCAGACACAAATCCCTTGGTGTTTCTCAGCTTCTACCAAGCTGATTAGATCCTCTAGAAGGGCGTAAGACTAAGGGAATTTCCATACTGTAAAACTGAGTCGCCATGCTTGCAGAGATCCCCATGCTTGCAGAGTATGTGGATGCACTCTCTAATTCAAAAGCAAGCCATACGGCGCACAAATATGTCTTGTGAAGGTGGCGTTACTGCATCTGGATGAGAACTGACTTACACCCTGACAGCTCCTGCATGGTCCTACTCTGGTAGCTTCAGTGCTTGCAATGACCAAGAGCCCAGCTTGAGCCTGGAAGGGGGACCCCAGGGCAGGCATGTCAGAAGGTTGAAGTTGCAAAGGCATCTTGCTCTAGAGAGGAGGGGAGACAGCCAGTGTGAGGTGAATCACATAATTATGATAGCTGATGTTGCAGAACTTCAACTTTCATCCTGTAACAGCCATATCTTCAGTCCACGGCAGGTGGATGACAGGCCTTATCCACAATCATGCATGACTCCAAGGTAAATTCACAAGGCAAGGACCACCTCCACTCCCACCAGTGATTAGGTGGCCTCTTTTCAGCAACTGGAGCAATAGCTTCTGGTGTCTCCATTATAAGGACTAATAAGCACCTTTGGACTGTGCACAATTTGAGCCCCAGTTTAATGGGAGGGAGGAGGTGGACAGAGAGGAGAATGAAGGACCCTGTTGCTGCTCATCTGTGCCCAGACCACAGGCTACTGCTTTGCAAACCATGGGTCAAGTCCTGGGCCACAGCCTGGAACTCTTTGCTCAACAGCACTAGGTAGCTAAATTTAATTTCTGCCTGTCCCAGCACTTCTGCCAGAGCAGAGCTGCAGAATCCTATGCTGCGGCATATTGGTTTTGCATTAATTATATTTTCTTATATTAGAAAAATTATCTATAAAAGCAGAAGAAAAACCCCATCCAGTGAATAGTCTCAGTTAAACAAACACATAAATTTATGGTAAACCCTAAAACTATTGAGAAATGTCTACTAGGGCCCATAAACATGCTGGCTTTCAGTCTTTGTCTTAATTACCCTGCGTGCTGCTTTAGTACGTACTTCCAACCCATGCAAAGAAAATACATCAGAGCTAGATATAACAGCTGCTCACGTCTTATAAAGATTCATCCTTTTGGAAAAAAAAATATATATATAATAGTTCTGAACAGACAGGCTTGTATTGATAGCTGGCTTTCATTTCTTCACTAGGACCTGTAATTCCTTCAGATCAAATCTAAGACCAAGTGTGAGCACTTCTGTAGATATAAGTTTGTGAAGAAAATTGCAATGAAAATTCCTGATTAATTCTGACTCCTGCTTCAATGTGAGGCCTTTATAGCAGGAGAGGAAGTAAAGCTGGTTCACCATAAACCCCAAAAGAAGTCTAAAAACTTAATATATTATTTTTTTTTTTTAGGGAAGAGTATATTTTAAAGTCTGTTTTCATTTCCTTTTTCTTTTTTTTTTTTTTTTCCTGTTTGGTTTGTATCTTTGAGAAGTATCTACTTTTCTGTTTTTATTACACTTTCTCACACCTTCCCCTCTGGAGATTTAAAAATCTGAGATGTTTATAGGCTCAAATACTGTGATTTTATTGGTCCTCCAAGAGCTCCATGTATGGCTGATGTTCTTCTCCATGGTTTAAACAAGGCTGTTAAAGAAGTGAAACCTCTATGGACAAAACCCTTCAAAGGTCATTTATCAGACATTTGGCAGAATAAGTAGCAGCTCTGATAATGCATCTGATGGGCTGAATGAAAGATCTATAATCCCTTTTCTGTAGTAAATGTGGGCAAATCTGGATCTATTCCTCCTAGCAACCAATAATTTGACATAAATTACACAGTAACTGATTAGCAGGGTTTGAAGGGTGTTTTTTTTTTTTTCTTTGCCCTGAAGATGAACTTCATTTGCGGTGGGGCTGCCAAATCCATTTCATTGTAAAGAAATTTGCTTTCTAAACTAGATACCCCGAGGGATTGAAATTGTGTGGAAACAAAGCCAAACCCAATTGCTTGGCTATCTGTATTGGTTGGATGTACATTAACAAACAGTATCATTCTTTGCATCTTACATTTACGAAGCTATTTATTTATTGGCTTCAGGCTGCATGCCTGGAAGCCTGTCAAGCTGCTAAAACGCATGGAGCCTGTCGGAGAGCCACGGGGGAGGCTCCCACCTTAAACAGACGGCTGTGTTACTGGCTGAGGAGCGGACGTGGCTTCTTGCAAGGACCTCTCTCATACACCCTTGATAATTTCTCCTTGGTGGCTGGTGCAGGGGGGAATCCTATCTGCTGTCCTCCCTCTTCCCAGCCCTCCTGGGTGGGCAGTGGAGCCCTCACGGGACACTTGTGATGTGGTCCTAAGGCTTTGCTGGCTGCCATTGTGTTGACTTTCACTCTTCTTTATGTGCCAGTAGGGATGTCTGATGGAAATCACTGTCTGGCCCTAAGGAAATCTCAGAGCAACGACAAAATTTGTCAAAGCTGTAGTCCCAGACAATTTTGACATTTCTTCTAGGAACACGGTTGTGGACTGAACCTTCAGTTTTTTCACAGCAGCAATTAAGAATGCTGTTTCACTTGCAGGGCAGGAGGATGGGTTTGCTGCTGGCTTTGAACCTATGGGATCCAAACTCCAGGTGCCATTGCAATATAAATAAACACTTTGGTGAGTGCTGTGTGTCCCTACACTTTGCCTTTAGATCAGAGCAGGAGGATATGTGGCAATCTTTTCTGCCTTTAAAAATTCCCCCCCTCCAGCCTACCCACTATCGCTATTGACTTACAACCTAACCGTACTAGAAAGGGTAAGTACAGTACTCAAACTCATACAAAAATACAGTCCAAAAGGGGGAAAAAAATGTTCTCTCAGCCAATGAGAGCTTGGACTAAAGAATGAGTCATGTCTGATGTATTTAAAAAATATATGGCCTGTTCCTGTAATGTAAAACATTGCTACAGCTCGCTGTTCTAATACAGTGGAAATTCCATATTTATTTCTCATGAAGCCTATCTGTTATGTTATCCAATTGAGTTACTTAGGAACAGCAGTCACTCCAGTGTTTTAGCAGGGGACTGTAACCAAACTTTCCTTTGTGATTTCAGTGTAGGCTTGTCTTGACAATCCATGAGGATGATGTAACCAGAAAGCAGCCCATTAATCTCATCTGAAGCTTTAAATTCCAAGGTGCAATAAATCAAGTTTAAATGAGTTTCCACTGAACAAAAGTAAAGGGGCTTTATGAAAAACTTTAATTTTCAATGAGGGTTTCTTTTACTGCATATTATTATATAATTCTTCCAGAAGCTGCTGAAAGGAGAAAACAAAAAAGGCGGGGGGAGGAGGGAGCAATTCCAGTGTCATAATCTTAGGGGGGAAAAAGGCAGAATTTATTTCTTTATGGCTTATGGACGAGGCTGATTATATGTTGGAGCAGTACAGAATTACCAGAATCAGCTGGAGATGTCTGAATGCTCAGTTGGGTACGAGCCTGTGAGCTCATTTTCATGTTTTGGCACCTCTAAAGCACTAGAAATACCAAATTAGCTGTGTTTATAGGCTACGCTTTTTTTAAAGCGGTCTCCAGCATTGAGTTTTGCCCTGTTCTTTAGCACATAACATTTAGAAATGCTGTGAGTATGTGAAAGGATACAGCAGAGGTGTGTGAAAATGCAGCTTTACGTGCCTTTGTTGGATAGAGGTGCTAGGGAAGGTAATATATACAAATGCAGACGTGTATGCTTGACTACATACATACACTAAATAAGCACTTGCAGTTAAGGCTGGCTCTCCCGGCTGTTCCAGAAGTTGTTGGCCATGTCTCCCTGTCTACACATGTGTCCATGTTCCCCCAAACCTCCTCCTTGTTCCCCCAGCTCCCCCAAATAGTGACATGCGTTGCCCTGCAGAGACATATGTCAGCTGAGAGAAGAGGAGGGGAGAGGAGGGCTGAAAAGCCAGGGCTATGCCAAAAAAACCAAACGGTGCTCTGATTTTTAGCAAGGTTTTCTTACATCTTTTCAGTACCTGCCAGCTCCTGCCTGCCGTAGGATGCAGAGGCTCTAGGATTACTAATGCCTGTACCAGACCTGTCGAGCTCCGCAAAGCCTCCGGTCAAAGTCACATCAGCCATTCAAGGCTTTGCAAAAGAAACGGGAGGCCCTGCAAGGGGAGTCGGAAAAGGGAGGAAAAGTGCATTTCTGTCCTCCTTGTGCTGTCTTTGAGATTTTTTTGATGCAACGTTTGTAAGCACAAGTGGTGTGGAAGCAGGACGTGGGTGACTGGAGTCTCTTGGCTCCAGTGGGTCCTTAATAATTTAGGCATTTTTTAAAAAATCCCCCAAACTGTATTCAGAAGTTATAGCCACGTTTGGTGAGTATTTCAGTTCCTTTTTCTCATCTAGTCCCTTCTCAGAATGATGACCCAGGGTAGGGTTGGCGGTGGGAGGGGAAGAAAAGAATTCAGTAAAGCTAAGCAGGATGATTTTGCCTGGAGCGGTTAGGAAACAGCACTGTCAGTAGCCAGAGGAATGAGCCAGAAAGCTCTACTGCTGGGGTGCCGTCAGATGGGTGGGAAAGGGCTGGAGCAGTAATCCTTTCCCCAGGTCAGCCGTACCCGCTGTAGCGTGCCCCTAGTGAAAGAGGAAGGAAGCCCTCCTGCGTAAGCGGCTTGTCTGGGATGTATGAAGCTACTTGGTGACCTTTCCATGCCTGACTTTTCCTGCGCAGAAAGTGCAGACAGTGGTGTTTTCTCACCTCTTAAGGCTCTGAGGAAAATAAATCTACACAGTTTGAGAGATGCCCAGACACCACCGCTGCCCAGGCAAGTGTTTTTGGTTGGAACTGCTGGCCAGCCCAGGAGTTCCCACCATGGGACATGGCCCTGCCTGGCACGGGGATGGCAACAGCCCCAAGGGACACTCTGGCTTAGCCAGAAACACACAGGGATTAAGAGTAGCTGCCTCCGTTATTTGGGCATATTTCTCTTGCACAACACCATAAGGATCTGTGGATACAGCTGTGGTTGTCCGAGGGTCCTCCATATCTGTGTTACTCTTTTCCAGCAGTGATTTTGTTTTTCCCATGAGTAACTTTATACCTGCTTGGCTTATACGTATTTGTGTTTTACACAAGGAATAAAACGTATCAGAATCTATTAGTTTTCCTTTTGAATATAGTAATGCCTGGAAGCGTAGCGGGTGTGAGAGGATAGGGAGAGCTCTTTCTGGGTGCCATAATTAAACTGTGGTCAGGGCTGGGAGGGCACATTTGCTATGGAGGCCAATCTCCCCAGCAACAGCTGAATTCCTCCCTACCCTGCCTGCTCTCTGAGAAGGTTTACCTTTGGTGGCAGGGCCGGGTAACCCGCAGAAGCTGTGTGCTCTGTTGCTGCCAGAATTATGAGCTGCCGAAGCTCCCTCCTCAAGTGCAGAACTCTGCTTCCCATCTTCATGTGGGTGTGCTTGTGTCTGAGCATCTGCCCCGACGTTCACCAAGGACTGCGGGAGCTAGACTCTTCTCCTCCTCTCCTTCCTTCCTTCCAGGATTTCTGTGTGAGTGTGGAGACCTGTGTGGAGGTTGGTGAAGTAATAGGAAACGTTTCTGACTCTTCTCAGGAGTTTGTGACCAAGGAAAACCAAACAAGCACCTAAGTCTAATAAATGTCTTGGGTCACTTGCCACTGGATGGAGTAAATGGATGGCACTTTTCTTTTGTCAAAAGTGCATCAGGTTGATGCTAGCTGAGCAGGCATCAGATGTAAGGAAAAAAATCATAAACCACCCAAGTTTATACTTGTATGCAGAAGTCTATGCTTCAGAAAATCCAGGTAAAGTAGAGCTAACCATTTGAACAGGAATCTGAGTCTGCCTCTTTATCTGAATGATCTGTGACTCTTGCATGGTGAGATCAGGGAAGACGAATCATGTTGTCACATTCCTTCTGCACTGATGGCATCAAATACCATTTTGTTGGAAATCAGGGCAACATCACTTTACTTTGCTGTTAAAACAAAGAGACAGAGCAGAAAGCCTGCAGAAAAAACATGCATGTTCAGGTACAATCAGTTACATCAGGGTTCGTGTTCCTCCCTTAGTTCAAGAATGCGTTCTTGAAAAATGTGTCCCAAGTCAGTCACAAGCTATTGGCCTTGTTAGTGGTGCCTTAGGTAGAAAAGAAAGGTATTTCCCACCTACAGAGAAGTTCTAACAAAGGCTCCCTGGCCTGGGTGATGAAAGAGGTGAAGATGTACGAGCAAAGGGGTCCCTTCTGGCCTTAGCGAAATACATGAATCCACAAATTTCCTCTGACTTGAGCAAAGCCCTCACTGAACTGAGGACGAGCTGAAGCATACAGAAGTTGGATGCTGTATCTTTTGTCTGGAAGGTCTTTTCCAACCTAAATGATTCTATGATTCTAAGTAGATGCAGTAAGAAATAGCATGAAAGAAAAATGGTTTCCTGATTAAATATGTCCTAGGCTTGTAGATCTCTTCAGCATGGGAACGGTCCAGCTGGCCAGCAGACCAACTTTGCTGTCTACCTTACCAGGTGATCTCTTTAATTAAAACCATATCAGTGTGATTCTACTCCCTTCAAAGAAGTATTTTTAGACAGCTTGAGAAGCACAATAGGTTTGCTAGCGTGTGTTCTTTTAAGCTAACTAAAAGCATATGCAAAAGCACGCTTTCCTTAACAAAATATTTAGTGAAAGGATCTACTTCTAAAATCAGCAGAGGAACTCCCTCAGGAAGTCTGGATTTCCACAGCAAGAACTCTCCTCCTTTTTCTAGCTTTAGGACAACCACCTTTTGATATTCCTTCACCTCTGCTTGCACTGTCACTTTTTATGTTATTGGTATTGTGTTTTCCAATAGCAAGCATCCAGGAAAAGCCAACAGATTCAAATCTTTGTTTGCTTTTCTTTTGAGTCATTAGGAAGGCTGGGAACTTTTCTATTAAGGTGTCTTCCCATCTAATTTCCACTTTCCCCCTCCTAAATGCTTCCCTGCTTTGTTACCTGTACTGTGAGTATTTCGCACTGCCCATTTCATAGGGCTGGCTGTGCAACTTGGGTTCTCTCTCTGGCACTGTGAAGATCAGACACAGTTTCTGATTTTGATGCCTTTATGCTTCCTCCCTGAAGTTAGGACACCTAGAAATCGCTTCTTTTGGGTTTCTCTGAAAGCCAGTCCCTCCCTAGCTATATGCAGACGAGGAATCTCCCTCCGTCCCCATTCTTGCGGCAAGAAGAGGACAAACAGGACAGCGTAGTCAGGTCACCCATAAATGGTCCTGCAGCATCAGCAGAGGCAAGAGATTTGATGAGTCAGCCTTGAGTCACAAACATCCAGCACTAGAGTCTGGCTAAAGGGGCCTCTGTCACTGGCTTCTGGGCGTGAGGAATTTGCACAGTGTTGAGTAAATATCCAGACTCCTAGAAGCCCACCAAACTTGAGCTCAAACCCATGTCCTGGAATAAAGGTTGGAACCTATATTCCAACTGTATGGGCAGGGGAAGCATCAGTTTCAGGTAAAGAAGATTAATAAAAGAGCTTAGTTTATTCCCTTGAACATAATTATGAAGTCCAGGGCAGGTGTAGAAAGACGTGTGGGCTTTTCGATCTCAGCTTCAGGCTTCTGGAGGGATTTTATGTCTCTTCAGGACCACCTCTGAATGCTATTTGGCTTTTGGGACTCTGGGGCCATTGCAGCCTCACATTGAATGAAAAAGAACAACAGGGAGCGCAATGAATGAGTTCAGATTCTCTCACACTCTGAATTTATGAAAGCCTATGTATTTTTCCTAAATTATAAGCACCTCCCCCTCTCCTGAGTCCCCCAACAACAACCCGGTAAAAAGCCCACAACTCAAAAGAGGTATCAACTGTTTTCCCAGGGCAGGGGAAAAGAAATTTTTACCCATATATGTGCATTTCCAGGACGAAATATGGTAAGAGGAAGATCTCATATTCTTTCTCTCTCTTTGTCATCAAGCGTCAATTGGTTTGTGTGCTTAAGAAACTTAGAACTGTGGTGTTGGAAGGATCCTCTGGAGATCATCTAGTTCAAATCACCTGTTCAAAGCAGGATTGGCTAGAGCTGGTTGTCCACGTACAGTCAGTTTTTGAGTATCGTAATTGGTTTTTTGATGTAGGAAGGTATTTTGTTAAACTGTAGTGGAAAGATGCTGCGAAAGAAGACCTTGGCAAAAAGCCAGAGAGCACAGCTCCTTGCTGTTGGCCCTGTGCTTGGCCTCCATCAGGTACATTTCAAACCCTCAGCAATTTTTCAAAAAGTTGTTTCTATGTCACAGGGCGAAGTGAAAGAGCTATTATAAACTGATGCAGTTTTATGCCACCCACAAACATAGAGCTGTGGGTGCTCAGCCCAGTGCTGAACTGGGGAGTAGTCCTGGAGAAAGCATAGATCTGTATTTGAGCTCCCTGCGAGGGTCTGGGTGGAGGAAGCCGTGCCAGGTCTTGTACAGTGTTTCTGGCCAGGTGGCAGGCTGGATGCAGAGGTTTTGCTGCACAAGAACCTGCTGATGAATGATGCTCAGCTAGGCACAATCTCTGGAGGAAATAAGAAGTTGGGAATGGTGATTTTGTTCCTTTTCTCTCTGCATTTTCCTTTTTTCCCTTTTTTTTTTCCTCCCAGTAACCTTGGAGAAGCTCTAGAGAAGATCAACCAGAGGGACCAAGCTCCCATGTGAGGCTCTTGGTGAGAGTGCCCACCTCAGCATGGCTGATCAGAGCTGCTGCAAAGCCTCAGCTCCTTACATGAAGGTGTGGTGGTGGGATGCTAGGTCATTGGCATACCATAAGCCAAGTAAACTCATTGGGTCACTGTCTGTCTTGCCCTAATGAGAAAAATCCATGGAAGTCTGGCATAGTGGAAAATTACTGAGGGTAAACAAAAATGTCAAAAGGAACAGAAACCTCTTCTGATGTACGGCCAGGAAACCTCAAGGTTTGCAGGAAGCTGTGCTGGTGATTCAGGGGGTGGTATTCTTCCCTTTAAGTCAGTCCTGAATCCATGCCTGGGTATGACCACATCTGAAATACGGCTCCTCTGACAGCACAGTGCCCACAAACGCTGTGCTGGAGAGCTGGCTTGTTGCTGGATTTTTCTTGGAAAACTCCCATCCAGAAAGAGTTCAGGCTTGACCAACTTAGCCGACGAAAGCTGGCAGAATCACAGCAAAGGCTTTGTAGCTTTGCCTGAGCAAGCGGAGGAATTCAGAGGTATTAGATCAGATCCTTGGTTAGTAAAAATCACTATAACTCTGGTTGAATTGCAACTGGAAACAACTGGTCTAACGCTGTTAATAGCACATGTCTGCTGATTAAATGGGAGGAGAGGAGAAGGGCTGAAGACCTGCTTGCTTGCTATAGTTACAAAAAGATCACTATTACTTCTGGAAACCAAGTAAAACGCATTGTGAACAGTGAGGCAAAAATGAGCAGAATGTTGATAATGGTCACTGCTTGAAAGAGTTTCAGCTCTCGCTTTCCTGCCAAGGTTGAAACACTTTGCTTCATGCAAAGGGAAGTTAATTGGCGGTGGATCTCCCATCTTTATCAAAACTAATGATCCTATAACAGCCTGTTCAGACATCTGTGCAAAGTAAGTTGGTTTGCTGCAATGCTGTGGACAGGATGTAGGATGGCAAATCACTTCATGTGGCACAAATTCACGGCCTGGCTGGAAGGACCACATAGGAATGATTGGCTTGGATGCTTGAATACCTTCTCATACCTGGGCACGGTCCCTACAGATCTAGATACAGTCTTGATGATTGAAATACGTACAGAGGTTTGCGCTGCTACACCTCTGCAGCGGCAGCTGTTCTGGCAGAGTATTTCTGGCTGGAGACCAGTCTGTGCAGTGTGTTGTAGGGAGCAGAACATCCTTCAGCTGGAGAACTTTAATGCTTGGGAAGAACAAAAAATGACTAAGAATGAGACCTTTCACGCAGTAAGGCTTTAGTGCTTCCTTATAAACAAAGAACCTATTAAAAAAGGCAGCTGATGTGGGAATGTAAGAGTGATAAGGCCTAAGGAAACACATTTAATAATAATGTTCCATCACTTGATACTGGAATGGTAAAATGGCAAACAGCTGAGAAGTTATTTTCCATAAAAGTTAACACACTGAAAATAATGGGACTTTCTCCTGATTAATGCTTTATAAAGCAGTGTGTCGATGCAGATGTAGTCCAATGGATGTCAGTGGTGTGGAAGATAAATTTTGTTTAAGTGTTTTCCCGGGTTAGGTTGAGACTGCAGGACCCATAAGAAATTCTGGAGCTGTAACAGCACTTAAACCTGTCTTATTCCACATTAACTAAAGACTTATTAGGCTCTTAAAATACAGGGGCTTATGCAATTGTCAGGTCATGTAGCTACAGCTCAAACAATACCATTGAACTTAGTAGCATTACCTTTGGATAACACTTGACAAGTTTTTGGTCAGATACTCATGCACACATGGACCGGCATAGATGTGAGTAGGAGGAGGGAGAGAGGGAAACAGAAGGGAAATTGGCACTGCCCCAGGATTATTTTTTTTCACACTGTTCTGTCTCACTTCTGGGAAATTAGGTGTTTCTGTCAGTATCTCTGCCTGGAGATGTTCCAGTATCAATAAGGCCCATGCACTGGGACCTGAGGAGCTATCTGAATAAGGAGGGGAGTCTCTCCTGCATGGCCAAAGCCTCTTGTTCACACCCAAGCAGAGGCTACAGTCTATAATATTCGTTTGCACTCTATGAACATGTTGCAGAGCTGATGATCCTTGGCTGAGGAACGAGCGCATCTTCTGCAGAGTCCCAGTCTGGATACGGAGGAGATACTCCAGCACTGAAGTGAGGGGAAACAGTTTCACAGATTCATTCAGTCATTTAATTTCCAAACCCATAGTGACATGTGGTGATGGTCAGAGCAAGTTCAGCTACACAAATGCGGGAGCATGCTGAAATGGATAATAGTTTGCTCTTTTTCTGCTGACAGCTCTTGACAGAAACCATTTCTCTGATCCCCAGATCCACCCATGAATATTATGAGCTCAGAAATAAGGCCCGCAGCCAAACCATTCTTGGTATTGGTTTTGCAAAAGCAAACAAAAAACAAGTGATGAGGTCCGTCCATCTGGTTTTAACCTATTTCTAATTATAGCATGTTTTCTCAATACAATCAATTCCTCCTGTTGCCCCGTTGGGATCACTTAGATGGTCCTCAGGAGCTGATGGCTCTGGCTGAGCCAAATTCCAAGGAACCTGTATTTCTCAATATGTTACAAAGCAATACTTGTATGGCAGGATGGTTTCTAGCCACATGCTGCTCCCCAGCAGTGGGCTCAGGTGCCAAAGCTCATTCCTTAGTCCCCGCCACTGTGTCAGCAGGCTTTGCTAAGCTGGTAAGAAGGGACTGAATAGGGCATGAGAGGGAGAAGGAGCCTTGCTAGAGGACTAGGCAGAGAAATAAGTGCAGTCTCAAACACAAGGAGAGCAGTATGACAAGGCAGCCACGTGTTGATCTGACCAGCTCGCCTTGCAGGTACGGCATGTAGGTGTCATAGCGCTGCACCCATCTTGTGTCACATTCAGTGACAGGGACATTATGGACAGATGGAATGTATTGTCTGTAAGCTGCTGCCCACAGCTGCCCCCTGAGTCAGTGCAGAGGCAGCGGGTAATCCAAGTTACAGTATTTTGGGAAGCTGGGCTAATTATGTTGGTCATACTGAAATTGTAGGAGGGGAAAGTTCTGTTGAGGGGAGAGAATGAAAGATTTAAAGATCTTGCTGATGGTGACTTTTGCTAATAATTATCTGCAGTTATGATATATTTTCGTTAAATCTAGTCAAAATACCAGAAAAGGAAAAAAAAAAAAAGTCATTCAGATACTTGCATGGATTGCATGAATGCTTTTTGGATAAAAGTTTTGAGTTTCCTAGCATTGACTGAAAGTAAAAAGCTAGGCTGAGCACAAGCACCCTTTTGAGTTTGTCTTTTTATGTCACGCAAAACAAAAATATACTCTGAGAATAATTTCTGACCAGGTCTATTTTGATGCTGATGACCTCTGCAGCAGACAGTTGTTCTTTCTGTTGCTCACCCTTAAAAGAAAATCAAGCTTCTGGGCTGGATCTTGCTTTTGTGGACACAGATGACCCGATCCCTGTAACTTATTTGAGCAGAACAGCCAATTCCACCATAAATAATTTGCAGAAATGTGTGTAGTTTGTTTGGGTTCTGTGGAGTATTCTTGTGTTTGGGTTGTGCTTTTTTTTTTTTTCTGAAAACATCCTTTTTCCCTTAGTAATTATGCTATAAGCATTTAACTGGGTAAGCAGTGCCAATGAAAACCCTTCTAAAATATCATTTTCCATGGTCATCCTGCCGGCAGGACTTAAACTTAATGACTCATGTGAATCTCTGTTCCTCTTTCCCAGTGGGAGCTAATAAATCCTAATGGAGTAGCTGCCACTTCATAGCTTTAGGAAAGATGGAGGAAATGAGCTCCGTTAGGACTCTTGGTGGATGGAGGACACAAAAGTCAGAAGACTGAAGGCAGCTCAGAAGAGTTGAGGAACACATGGTGGTCTTTCAGCTGTTCTGCATATCTGTAGCTGGAGACACTACAGCAATCTGTTTGCTTTGCCATGTGTTGGTGACGCCTGATTCTGAAATGCCCTTGCATTTGCATTGGCAGAAATGAGCTGTCGTCTCTTTCTTAAGGACATGCCAGTCCTCTAGCATTGCAAGAGCTCAGGACACCAAAACGCCTGTGGTCTCTCACTCCCTTCCAGAAACGTATTATAATTTTTGAGGATTTTGGTCTTTTCTGCTAACAGCCTTATTTCATTAGGTCTGTCTTGTGGTTGCGGCCAGTGAGGAATGGATGTGCTGTGGATTTTAACTGGACTAAACACCTCTGCTGTGCTTCTCTGGGATTTGTGGGGAGTGATCTCAGTGTCCCAGCTGGTCTCCAGTCCAGTGGAGATCAGTGACATCCGTATCCCCTGCTCAAAGCACTGTCAAGGGGATGATTTACTGAGTGCGGCTTCTTTCAGGAATGATGACATTTGCACAAAGTATCAGCGAGAAGCTCGAATGGGGTCCCAATTTGCTAAGCCTAGGGATTCATTGTGCAAGGAGGTGGCTTATGCTGTCAGTGTGATACAAGGACTAGCAGATGAACCCAGCCAGACACAGAAGCCTAAATAACAGTGGGAGGATGACTAACGTGTCTGTAATCGGCAGGCACCCCAGCACACTGCCGTCGTTTGTTGCTGTCAGAGCTGAAGCAGCTGCATGGATGAAGAAGTTACCTCATCCCTCACAACCTTGCCCCACTTGATGCAAGGCTGGGCTGGAGCAGGCTCTGCCCAAATGCAGGAGGTGGGAAGGATCTCCTGTGAGATAAAGGTCCTCACAATGGCCAAGTGCTCAGGTACTTTGTGGGTATAGGGTGGCCACAGGAGTTTCAAGGCGCTTGGGCAGGCTGGGTGCTCATGCGTACTAGAGCTGGGTGACGCAGAAGCAACCAGAAGCCCAGGGCAGGTAGGAGCCCTGGGGCAACGAGGGGAAGTGTGATTTTTTTCCCCGTTCCCACCTGCATGGTGGCTAGCTGCACTCAGGGTAGGCTCAAGGTAGCGTTGCCCTCCTGGGTCTCCAGCTCTTCTCATCAGTTGACCACAGCACATGGGATGTGTTTTAATTCAATACACAATAAGGAAACTTAAACGATATATAAAAATCTCATTAATTGGCTAAGTGAGCTGAGAGCACATTTTAATAGTGGGTGTCAAGTGGGAACTGTTTGAGGAGAATTCCTGAACGTAGATACTTTGTTGGAGGTGTTACAGGGAAGCTTGTCCTGATGGAAGTTATTTTTAGAAAATACCTTCAGCTCTTGTGATGGTCAGCCTCGCTGTTCAAGGTTATCCTCTTTTCTATCAATAACATGCCTGGCCTCTGCCTGCCATTTATCCACCGTGTGTCAATTTAACTCTCATTTCAAAGAGAACAAACTCTTTCTCCCTTCCTTCCCCAAATATGTCCCCAAAGAGAAGTTAAGTAAGTTATTCTTTCTTTAATATGAGACATCTGGTCTCTGGGATCTACAGCAAAAGCAAAGAAAGCATTAAAAAATTTGGGTGGAAAAACATCCCAGCTTTTATTATCATGTCCCACAGAAATGCCTCCCACAGAGCTGCATGAGAAAAGTGAGAGTAGAGCTGATAAACAGCCCACAGACCAGCGATTCATTCCTTCCGCTTTCCTTTTGTGTTATATTATGCCTTGCACCTCCCCAAAACATCACTTGCTCAGCTGAGGTGCAACATCAGTTTTCACCTGCTGCTCTAAGGGTCCTTCAGTAGTAACTCCGATAACTTTGCAGCATATGTGTAGTTGATGAGAAAGGCTCTGGCCATTAGCTTTTTTGTCAAGGGGTCAGACTTTTTAAAAAGTAAATGTTGCTTTTAAGATCGTGAACTATGGGAAAATATCCATGGAAAAATTTTACCTTTAAGATGAGCACTCAAGAAATCCAGAAAGGCTGCTGGTTGCACTCTAAACCACTTTTTTTTTTTTTTTTTTTTTTTTTGGATCTGGAAACTATGCTGTGCTCATTCATAGGAGATCTAGCACAGATGCCTTATAACACCAAGCTTCCTCAGCTGTGCAGCATTTCCCAGGATGCCTTCCTGTCATGTCTTTTCTTGTGGTAGGGCACTGGTGTACCACGGGAGGCATTTGGCTTACAGAAGATAACGGAAAATGGTGGTCATCAGCCAAACCAGAGGTTCTGCTGTGCAGAAGTTTCCCTGAATGTAACGGTTTTAGTTTTAGCTGAAGTAGTCAAGTTCATAGATTTCTGCCCCAGAGTTTAAATTGTCACTTGACATGTTGTTGAAACCACAGGTAAGTAACTAAGGCATGTCACAAGGTGATTTCACTTTCTGTTGACTTCCTGTAGTATTCATTCCGTAGCTCGGAACTGCAGCAATGGACTCATCATTGCAAGGAGACAATATGACTATCGCTCACTTTTTGAATCTCTGCATCGTGAGTTGGCTTGGCATCCATCCTGACTCTTAGCATAAATTAGAGTAGCCTGACGTTTGGTTTAAATTTGTACCAAAGATGGCCAGGGACTCACTCCAGGACTTAAACCAGACTCATATGCTCAAGCCAGGTGTGAGACCACGGAGCGTTACAAAATCTCTTTTCCTATTCTAACAAGGAAACACACCCTGCCCTCCTGGGTGAGAATTATTGTCCCTTAAACCAAGTCTGGCTTCAGCTGGGTGTCAAAGTACAGGATGCTGAGTTTGTCTTGGAAATGTTGTTGCATATCTCGGTGTTTAAAGGGGTGTGAGTTGGTCCACTGACCTCGGTTGTGAATGGTGCATAGTTGAAAAATCTCATCTGGGCTCCTTCTGGAAAATCTGAGGGTTAAATCAGATGTGAAGTTAAATATAGCAGCGTCAGGTCTGAATAAAGCTCTGAACTTCACGTCCCAGACTAGGCAAATTAAAATGAGGAGTAGAGCAGATCTGCATAGCTTAGATTGATTGCTGATAGGAAAGGGATAACAGGTAGGAGAACACATATTCAGCACGAGATCACTGAGCAAAAGTAGGAAAATTTCCAGCGCGGAGATCCTCTGCTGGACTCCATGGACCAAGATAAGCTTCTGAGGGCCAGAAAGCTTTAGGATCTTACCAGAGGAGCTAGGCAATCCGAGCAGTCAGAGCACTGGCAGCACAACAGGCAAAACATGATTGAATGTCAGGCTGAGAGACAAGCTATTATCGGAAGCCACGGAAAGGGTTGGTTTTGTATCATATTATTATAACTTATCACATGCCCCGCAAAAAGCAGCGGTTATGATCCAGACCTCCAGCTCTTTCCAATGGTTACCATAGCTCAGAGGCTGAGGTAGGCTGTTGGAGAAAGGAAGGATAACCCCACTGAGTTTTTGGGTGGAGTCTTGTGGATTTGCGACATATGCTTATTAATACTTTCCACTTGCACAGTGGTTCCAGATATTCTTTGAAGATTGCTGGCTCTCTGCTAGACCCTGTAGAGTGACCTTCAAGACACCATCCTTCACTTACACATCTGTTAAAAAATGAGCAATGTTGAGGGCAGGGAGGGGCTCCTTCCTCAGGAATGTTTGGGATCCACTCAGCTGTAACACTGGCAAACAGCAGACACCAAGAAGGATGTGCTTGCCCTTGGTTAAGGACTCACTACTGAGAAGAATGATGTGGAACACTGTAGAAACTTAGGGCATGGCTGCTGAGGGTTCACCTATTTCTGAGCTACGCAATCACTCTGAATTTCAGAACTTCTCAGATAGTCAGAATTGCTGACAAAATGGACAAAATGTTTATATTGGTGGATCAAAAGTAACTTGGGGCCATTCTCACCGTGGCTACTTAGTAGATTCCCATTGACTATAACACAGTTCTTGGTACTAAATAACAGAAATGAGATAAACCTTGCTTATAACCAAAAGCTGAAACTGAAAGACTTTGCTGTCTGGAGGGATTCCACACTTTGCATCATGCATCCAGGAGAGGGCAGAGGTAGGCACGAAAGCTTCACTAGCTATTTTAGCCATGGCTGTCACCAGCTGTAAGCTGGTGCCTCTTTGATGGTTGGTGCAGGCCCACAACCTTCATCAGATGGGGCAGGGCTCTGTGAACCTCCCGTACAGAGCAGGCCTGGGGATAACTCCTTCACACTGAGGTGGTTTTCTTTGTGATTCAAAATTGAAAAGGGATTGTGATTCACTGTAGCTTGAAGTCCCGAGGGACTTTCCACCAATTTCAGCCCCTGAAGAAAGAGGCAGGGCACACCCTGCTCAAGGAGGTCCCGCAGTGCAGACACAGGCACTGTGGCTATTGCTTCCCTCTCCACGACACTTCACTGGAAGTGTGATCTTTGCGCCTGCTCAGAAATCTCCGGAGCAGCTGCTTGTACATGGTGAGAGTTCCTCTCGTAAGCAAACTGCACTACCCTGTAGGACAGCAGAGAAGACTGGAGGAAACGATAGGTGTTTTCGCATGTGGTGCTTTGGGAAAAACTTTATTTTTTTCTTCTACACTTCCAGTACAGATATGAGTCTGGACCAGGGCCAAACCTTATTTTTGCCTGCTTTTTAACTGCCCCATTCCCACGAATTGGGAGCTGCTTAAGCCATAGACAGGAATCTCTCAGACATCAGTGGCTCGTCGTATGGGTCCTACTCTGATCACAAATATTTTTCGCAGTTGTTGCTGGATTGCTGTAATGGAAAGATTTGGACATGACCAATGCAGTGCTCTTCATACAAGAACATGTAATATTTCCACATTGTAGCTGATGTCTTTCCATTTAAATGGGAAAGACAGAAAAAAGGGGGACTAGGATCGTGGCAACAAGGAAATGCCCAAAGCAAAATGTTTCTGGTAAGTATGACTCACAAGAGTCAAAATACTTCTCCTTAACCACTGGCCAGCTGAGCAAGAAGAGGAAAAGAAGATAAACAGGACAGGACAACAGAACAGCATCTCTGCAAAGTTTCCAGTTCTCCTGCCCAGTCTCTGAACACTAGTTTCCAAATGTCTTTCCCTCTTTTACAGCTCATTGGCAAGGACAGTGGGTGCTTCAATAGGATTCTTTTGCATTATATTTTCCAGGAAGGTATATTTTATGCAGTTCTTCTGGATTAAAGTAAAATCCAAATAAAACGGAGAGTAGTAACAGCTTAGCTTGAGTACAACTCTGGTAATGATATCCTGGTTGCCTATAAGTCTTCAGAATCATCTGTACTTCATTTTTTTTCTGCTAAACTACACACACTCATGTACGTTTATATGCATATATTTATGCACACCTGAAACCTTTAAGAACCAGGCAAGCCCTGATTAAACCAACGGTTCACGTAGCTGGCTTCTTGTTTACAGGAGTGGTCGCTGCTCAGGGCTCCAGAGAAACGTGTACAGAACCCTTTATGAACCAGTTCTCAAGATGTTCTGCTTCAGGAAAATATTTCAGCCTGCAATAGTTAAAGGTCAGCTTCAACCTGAAATATATATTGTAACTTTTCCAAGTGCCTCTGATTGATTTAGATAACTCTGGATATAGTTGTCATCTGTAATTTCTTTATGTCCCTGCTCAGTTGTCAGGCTCATGTTCTTCAGTGGCAGGGACTGGCTGTGCACTGCATAGAAAACATGACGTGAGGGCTGGTTCCTCAGGTCAGTGGTGATTACCTGCTTGAAATCAAAGCCTTGAGTATCTTTTCTGCTTGCAGGCAAGCTGTGAGCAGCTCGCTAATCCTGGGCGCTATATCCTCAGTGCAGATATGTCTGCAGAGGAAGATGAGGCTTAGACTTCTACCCATAGGTCTGTCAGGATTCTTTGTGGAAAGCTTTCGTCGAGGCCAGAGGGAACAGGCTAGCACTATGGTGCTTTTTCCTCCCCAGCAACAAAGAACGGTATTTTCTCTGTAAACAATGCAGCCAAGTGTTTTTCTTCCATCAGAAAAAATGTTTTTCTGCTTGTTCTCCAGGACTGGCAATATCAGAAACACTTTTTTCTTTTTTGTTCCCCAGCAAGACTGGGATAGCTTACGACATCTTAGAAATGTGGGCACCAAATACACAAAGGTTTTGAACTGTTCCTTGACACAGGGTGAATTTCCACTGCACTTTTAGCCTGAGTTTGAACCCTGACTTCAGCCTCTCCACACAGAGAAACCTCCGTGGGGGTGGTTTAGGCCAAAGTGAATTCAGCGGGGGGTATAGATAAGAAAAGGATGCCATATTTCACTCGAGTTCAAATCACCCACTCACAAGCGCTGGTTGTTTTCCATTTCCTTCCCAAGCTGCTCCTTACAGGGCAAACACATTCTCCATAGCTGCGTTACACATTTGGACATTCACCTATACCAGTAGAAATATTTATATTTATTTTTATTTTCCATTGCAGACTTTTTACTCCAAGTTCAAATCAAATGGAAAATTATACTGAATGAAACAAAGCTATTCAGCTGTCTAAAACTCAATGTATAAATTAAAAATATGACTGGATAGAAGTTAGAAAAAAAAATTTATTGTTTTAGTTGCGGATTTCCTTGATACTTTTTTGTTAGGAAACTTGGAACTTAGTTTTTAAGAAGAAACTGTTATCTGTAGGGATCTGCTTAGCAGAGGTACAGATTGTAAGTGAACTTGGGAAGTTCCTGGTCATATATTAATTCCTGCATCGTGCACACAAGGAAAAGCGATGTTAAACAAATGCAGTGCCAGTGTAGATTTCATTCTCGTGTTACATCTTTGAGCAGAGACAGATGCAGCGCAGCACAAAAGTAGAAATCAGAAGGTATTCCTCCTCTGTAGTGTTTCTGATGGGCACTGCAAACACATAACCAAAAAAACCCAGAAATGCAGCCTGTGTTCCTTTTAATGGCTTTTCATCAGGAAAGAACAGCCTATCAGCATGTCCTGTTTCAGATGTAATACCACAGAAGCAATTAATTAATTAGTAGAGCCTGAGATTTTCTAAACTCTCTGATATTAAGCTCCAAAACTTCTGTCAGTCTTCTGCTGACATTGCCTGGGGAAACTATTTATTTGTACCTCTTTCTATTACGCAGGATCAAGCGAATTCCTTTGCCTCGGTTGAAGCCAGATCTCCCTGAAGAGAAGCACACAGGAGGAAGCCTGAAGCATTGCTGGAGAAAATCAGTGCGGATGGGTCTGACACCTGACAACATATTTTGCTGATTTTAAGTGAGTCAAATTTAGGGTGGGATTTCATTGTTGTCAGCTCACTGTAGGCATGGCACTGCAGTGTCCAGCTGCACTGGGGCCTAAATTAATCCCAGCTGGGATTGGGGCTCACAAAAAAACCAAACCCAAGCCAGGAAAAAAAAGGAACATGGATAATGATACAGCTCTAGAAGCAGCTAATAGGGGCCAAAGTTTTCTCTGTGAAATATCTATGATTCTCACCCTGGACGTAAGTCAAAGTAAGAATGAGGAAAGGATCATATGGGTCTGTTTGACTTCCTTAGGTGACCTTGGGCAGGTCCCTCCATTTCTCTGTGCCTCAACTCATTGTCTAAGTTATAGTTTTCTTGATTTGTCCATTTATATTTTATTCTCCTCAAAGCAGGATGGTTTTGCCTCTTTATAGTTTGGTTGGTTTTTTTTTTCCCTTGGGTGTGAACGTGATAGTCATACTCAATAGTATTTGCACCAGCCTACTCATTAGCATCTAGTCATCTGGTACAGTGCTAATAAAACTGGTAAATAACTGGCAATTTTTGCTAGAAATGTTTATAGTGCTCAGTACACTCAAGGAATCGTAGAAGGAAACATCAAAATAAACCTTTTCTTTGTAGCTAGTAGAACTTACAGAAATGGTATTTCAGCCATAATTTTCTTTTGAATGAATATTTCCAAGCATTCCATGGAGTGCAACAAGTTTCAAGTATTTCAATATCTTTGAGGGAACGGCAAAAAGTAAAATACGTGGTGCTTGTTGCTCATTGCCTGTGGCGATATGAAAGATTTAAAATCATGGCAAAAGCCAAATATGCTAAATTAATCCTAAACACCACAGCCCTGAAAGTGTCAAGACCGTCCTTTGCTGCTGCCTGTAACGTTGTGGTTTTGATCCACCAGGAAGCGCTTGTTTACAGCCTCAGCAATTTATATTTCCCTTTCGCAAGAGCAAGGCATCATATTGTCTCATTCCTGCCTCAGTTATCTCATTTGTTGCTCTTAACTTACATTGCTCAAGCTCTAGTCCCATCTGCTTCAGCAACGAAAGTTGCATAGATGAAGCAATACCAGGAATGAGACAATCAAATTACAGCCCATTTCTGAAAAAGAAAAACAAAAAAAAAAAAGGGAGAAAACAAAGAAATTTTTTTTAAAGGCAATGTGAAGAGAATTGGGAACAATTCCGTGACACTGAAAAGTAAGAAAGCAGAAATTATAACTTTCTCCATAGAGACACTGAAAGTTATAAAGAAAGAATTCTTTCTGCAGTTGAAGACGATTATAGGACTTTACAGCAGTATCTGTAGGAGATAATTGGTATCATCAGGAGATTTGCAGGAATTAATTGCGTTTGAGCAAGTTATTGCTAATGGAAGTTACAGGGATCATCACTCGTTCTTGGGAGACTTTCCCACCATGAGTCTTGAGTATGCTTGGTATGCATTTCTCTTCTCACAATTCAGGCATTGCTAGGTTGGACTCGGCCTAGATTAAGTCTCTACTGCAGTCCTAGTGCTTCGATTTAGCTTTAAAAGGAGCTGGCTTCAAACTACCAGCTGAAGTACTGCTACGGCCCCACTACTGCAACGCCGAGCTCAGAACAGGGTACATTTCCTGGACAAAAATGGACTGAAGGGTAGATGTACTTTAAAAGCAAATCCGATGCAGCTCAGGAATTGCGTGGTGAACTTATGTCTTAGGAAAAAATGGTATTTCTACAAGGGGTCAGAAGTAGGAGCAGGCACATCATCGTCTCTCCAAGGTTTTGTTTTTTTCCTTTGGAGCTGGAAATTCAGACTGACATATGTCTGAGCTCATGGTCTTTGAGATGACATAAATGAATACATAGCACCTGCAGGCAAAGAGAAATGTTGTAATCAAAGATCTAGCTTGGGGAGAATGCTGAAAATTTCTGAAATGGTACTCAGAAAGGTGAGGTTTGTCCAGCTGCCATTTAAGATGTCTTGAGTGTCCACACTGGGCATCATATGGAAAGTCGGAAGCATTTGTCCATTGAAATGCATCAAGAATCCAGGCTGCTAGAAAAACCTGAAATCAAAGTCGAGAAAACAATGGGCAATACGGTTGCAATTGTAACCCCGTGCACAGAACATGACCATGTAGGCCCACACAGTTCTGCGTGGTGTCAGCCACGACTGTCCAGCTTGCAGGCTAGTCACACCAAATCCTTCCTATATGTCTTTCTGGTAGTCTGGCCCTGAAATTAGGATGTGCTGGGTAGTGTAAAAAGATGATAACAGGGGCTGCTTTTTCTAAGCTTTACCGTTATCACATGCAATAGAGAAGGAAGCGGAGCCTGGCTGCCCGGGAGTTTGATAACATAGGGAGCAGGTCGGTAAACTGGCTCTTCCCAAACTGCTTATGTGTTTCTAGCAGTTGCATCATTTTTTCCATGTCGGAAGGCCAGTACTCTTACTTTTAGCATACAGATGCATACAGTGCTTTTTCCTTACTATGCAGTCTCCTCCTTGACACAGAAAGGAATAATAAGGGCTAGTATCAGGCTTTCTTCCCGTGCAGAGCAGAGGGAGAGAGCATACACCTCACTAGGCATTTGCAGATGGCTTCTGCAGTTAGCAGCAATATCTGGGTTTGGGGTTTTTTTTTCCCCTCTAGGGAAAGCTTATGTGGTGAACAGTACAGTGTGTCTGATAACGTGAAACAGCACGTAACCCCATCTCTAGCTTTGGCTGGAAAAAAAAAAAATCATTTTTTATATATATGTATATTTAGTGAACTGTGGCACCCTGACTTCATTCTAATTCTTGCTGTTGGTACAAAACACTGATTTGCTGCCCTAAAAAAAAAAGCCTCTCTTGCAAAAAAAAGGAGACACCAAGCCTCTCAGTTGCAACTGAATTATGAAGTGTTAGAACTCTTTCCCAAAGCAAGCCTTCAAAGTCTTTAGATGATCAGATAAACATTTCACAAACATTTCTGCTGGGGCTGCAAAATCTTTTCTCTCCAGCGTGCCTCAACCCAGGATAACGAATAAGGGCAGCAGATGATGCTGAAGAGATGTGTCTGCTGCGTTTCCTGGTTGTGATAGACAAAACACACATAAGGATTGCCCCCTTTCTTCTCTTGAAATTAATGCTGATCTGACACAATGTTTTCTCTTTCCTTCCCCCTAAATCTGGGATGGCCTCTTCAAATACAGCTTAAAATCTGGGGAGTCTATAAAAGTAGGATCTTTAGAGTTCTCCAGCCTCCATCATCTACCGGTGACTGTGGCTGCGTACACAGGGGAATCAACACTTCCTTTGAGAGGAAATTTAGGCTAAAAAAAGAAGAAATAACAACAAAAAAAAAAGTCTGTTATGTTTAGGAAAAAAATGAGGTAAAAAAAAAATATTAATCTCTTGCAAAATCATTGCCACCACATCAAGTGATGGTCCAAGAAAAAGAGCCCATCGCTTGTTGTAAAATCATATTCACAGCTACATATCTAGCAGAGATCTTGGCCAAAAAGTTTCTTCAGAAGCTGGCACATCGCCGTAAGAGGGCATTACAGTGTCAGCGCAGTGTACCTTCTCGCTACAGAAACGTGATACGTGATAAATGATGCTCACTGGTTTAAGGGCTTTAATTGACTCACTCTCTGCAGAAAACCTTTCAGACGAGCTGGGTTCAGATCTCACAGGAAAAGAGTCACTGCAAAATAGGAGTGTTGTTTATAAGCGAGTTGGGTCTCAAGGGGCCTATCCTTATCCCCATCACGTCTGCGAAGCTGCCTGGGAACCATCAGCAAATTGTGTGCACAGCAGATCTTCTTGTAAACACATGAAGCCAGCCTTGTGGCTCCCAAAGACCAGTTTCTGCCCTGGGAAAAGCCAGGCGTTCGCCTGCAATTCAGGAATCCCTCCAGTTCTCCTTTCTCTTGATGGGTTTGTCACTATTGCAGCACTGTGACTCTGACCCTGGAAAGTGCCTGTTAAAATTACCTCTCAAAAAAATTGGAGTCCGGCGTGAAGCTGCACGTGTCGGCCATCGCATTGATCTGTGCGCTGAGGTTTAGGCCAAACTGAAAGCCCAGGCTGTTATTTTCCAAGCTGAAAGCTAAGGTGCCATAGCTTTTGTTTGGCACAAAGAAGAACTGCTGTGTGTGCTCCCTGGAGAGAGAAAAGGGGGGTTTATACACAGTGTGCACCTCAGGTTCAGGGGTTAGGTTCCTTTCTCACATTTGGGCAGCAGCAACTGTTTTAGAAGACCTTGTCGCATCTCAGGAGCTGGAAGAAAGAACTGGAGAGACAAGAACATGTAGCAGAGAGCTGATACCCTGCAGATCAGTGCAACACGGGGCCTCTGAGTGATCGAGCTGTTTGCATTTGGTGCACCAGCAAGGAGAAACGAATATGCCAGGGAACAAGCATGAAGTTAATGAGGTGGATATTTTGCTTTCTCAAGCAACATCAGGCCTGTGCGGCCACTCTTTTATTTTCTCTCTCCTCTTTCCATACGCGGACAGTCCACTCCTGCTTTTCCTGGGGATGGACTCAGATGGACTGGCAAAGCATTTGCAAATTCTTGTCCTGCAAAGTGCCAGTGCTTTTTGCACATCTGCATGTTTTCAACTTCCAACTCTGTTTGCAAACTGTATCCACCCTACGTCAGCCTGTGTTGTTTAGTGGATACTGGTTGTTCTGGCAAGTAAAGGCTGCTTGCCTGGGACAGGCTGGGGGATAAGACCTTGGTACTGTAAGCATCTTGAAACACAGACTTTTCTCTTGGGCTTTTGGTAATGCCCCAGGATTGACACTCATAAACAAAACGATATCTGGGACAGACGTTATTCTCTAGATTAGGGTCCTACGTCTGCAAATATTTGCACAATGTTTATCCCTAAGCACATGTTTGGGCTCATCGGTTTCAAGCTGCTTAACTTGAAGCAGCGGGGGGTTGTGCTTAGTTTGGGGGGAGCCCTCCTTTAAACACCACCAGAGCGGAGAAAAGGCAGAGGGAGAGGAGTGGTGGGATGTAGGCATTTCTTTCAGCCTCGCTGGCTGCCATCAGGGCAGGAGAGAGAGCTTCCAGTCTGCATCCAAAGTGTTAGCAGAAGTGGGTAGAAAGCCTAAATTGTAGGATGGCCCAGCTTTGTCCCAGAGCATCTTGGATGGACCTGAATAGCTGTATTGCACAAAACCTTTCTGTTCCTTACCATGCTGGAACCAGCCCCTGCCTCAGTGTACAGTGTGTTACAAAGGTGTCATTTTCTGAAGGTGTTGCGTGGATCGCACCGTGTTGGCTGATTCTCCAGGGTAACCTCATCGAGCGTTTGTCAGCTTACGAGCCTAGATGCAGAACTGATTTTCAGCAGCGTAGTAAGTCACCACCCATCAGCTGAGGTGCAGATACTGGCAGGGTGTTCTCACAGCCTCCCCACCTGGGAGGGAAAGGAACTGGGCCAAAATCTCCAGGAATGGGACCGTGCTGCTTCCCCACTGCACAGTTGGGTGCGGTAGCTCGGCAGACAACAGAGGTGACTTGTTACACTGGCATACACAGCGCCAGGTCTCATCCCAAAGTCTGTAAAGATATAATGTGCAATGGTATGCAGAAAGGGTGTTTGGTTTTTAAGTTTCATTTTGCTTCTAGATAGGTGAAAGACGATGCTTGCAAGAGGTTTCTGCAGAAACGTGTGATGTAGCCTGTAGCCAAGTCACCGGGGCCTTCTAACCACTAATTTCTTTTGGCCAGGGTTTTACCCACTGGCCTCACTTCAGTGAAGCAGCGAAGCCAGCACATACTCTTACTTGGCCCACAGGTTCTCATGACAAACAAGAACGATATTAATAATAACTTATTAAGGAATATTTATGAAAATATTAAGTAATTGCTGCATGTCATTTCTCTGTGTGTGTGTTGTTTAAATTATTTATTTCTGTTAAATATAGCAGAATATCTTAGATACTTACTTACTTTTAATAGCATTAAGGGAAAAAGGGGATGATGTGAACTTCACCAAATAACAAGAAAATAGTTTCTACTCTGTTTGGCTATTCTTGGTTTTCAGCAGGCAGCGCAATGCAAAGGAGCCAGATAGGTTGAGGAGCACATACTACTTGTGAATAAAATTGCTTGCCTCTAAATCTCGGTCGAGAGTGCCTGTTGGGAATGTGCAATTGCAATTTATGAAACAGGAAACAGATGTATTCTGTATCGTAACCCACTGTGCTTAGGAGTGGGGAGGTAGGAAGGGTATTATAGCTAAGGTCAAAGCTATACTGCAAACTAAAGGACTATTAACTCAGAGAATAATAAATAACACTTGTCACTTTTCTCTGTGGGCCTCAGGGTGCTTTGTAGACAGCAGCTAATTGGCCATTGATCCCTCTGCCTCCCATTTGTGATAGGGATATGAAGACCACGATTCAGTGGTACAGTAAATCCAGCTCTCGGGTTCCTAGCACTAGATCAAAACATGATGGCAGTGTGATGCAAAACAAGATGATCCAGTGTAAAGTCACTTTTCTACCTCAAAAATGTGGTACAAAATGCAGCCGGATAAGCTCTGTGTTGGCAAATGTTGCACTACTTTAGGAATTGTCCAACTTCTGACAGCCAAAGCTAGCATCAAAGCATGATGCCAGGCTAAATACCATTTTATATACTCTGGATAATTTGTCAAAAATGCAATGGCGCGAGCTGGCGTGATGAAGTTTACATCCACAATGCAAGTACACAGGCCTGGTTTCAGTTACAGTGGAACCCAGGTCTGCAGGATCCAGACCCAGAGAGCAGAGGTGGCGATCTGCAGTCCCGACTCCCTGCAACTGCGCTCATAAAAGTAGTTTTTGGCCACCCAAGAGGCTGATGACCCTCTTGCTTCAAAATTGCTTCTGGGTGGCCTTGGGTTTGGCTTTGTCGGTGTTTTAAAGGTTAGATGGTCTAAGTACGCTCACTGGCCCTCCTGCTGTGGACAAAATTTACACTGGCAAAAGATCTGCAGCTGAAATCAGCGCTCAGGTGCCCTACTCAATACAGCAGAGCTGCTGAGGCTCAGCAGGTACCTCTCAGCTGCCCTGCACTTACTGCCTACTTCTGTGCTCCAAGCCTACCCAAATTGCTAAGTGACAATGTCCTTTAACCTATAATGAAAGCTGATGAAATTGATGCATCTTGCCTCAAAACTGGGCCTGGTTAAAGCTGTGCCTGTCTCTGGCTGCCTCACCCCTCTGCCGGAGATTCCAGAGCAATGTTAGCAGAAGACAATATTTGCTTGCCTTAGTTTGAGGGATGTTGAGGCTGTGGTGGGTATGAGGATATCTTCAGCCAGCACAGCCCAGTTCACAATGTCACCGAGATCTGATTCAGCAGAGTATGTACATATGTACGTTAATGGAACAAGCATGTGCCTCATCCACCTTGCTGAGCTTCCACCCCAGACACGCCAGCTGTTGCCTGGGCACGGGCCTCTTCTTTGCTGATGGGGCACATTTAGAGATGACCCACACAGTTCTTCTAACCAGTTCCAGTTACATCTTTACATGTCTCCAGTGGCATCTTTATCTAACATGCGTTACTATCCATCACCAGAATATCCAGCCTTTAAACTGCTGGCTAGACTATACCTGTGTGAGATAGCGTTGTGCTACCGTGCCCGATAACAAACAGGGTGGTGAGGCACCAAGGCAAGAAGCCCTGGTTCTTAAGGGCTGAATTGTCCCTACCCTCGGCGCTCTGCTGCCTACCATGAGACCCCTGCTATTCGCTGGTAAAGTGAACAAGAAGGTAGATAGGAGAAGTGTCTTTGGATATGGGCTACAGCAGCTGCTGGCTCACAGTTCAGAACTCAGCGGGGGCTCTGAGAGCCGGCTGTTCTCCCAAGATGTTGCCTCCGCACCATCAGGGTCTCACAGTTCCTGCTGAGCACAGAGCTTAGTAGGCAACCTGGGAGCCTGCAGTTTTCCTTGGAAACAAGTACCATTGCTGAGCCGTGTCTTGCAGCTGCGAGAGGCTGGGGCACCTAAATCCACCCCCTTTTTGAAAATGGTGGTATACCTATCTCAACAGCAAAATAAGAAGTCGGGGAAGTGGTGTGCCATCCCATACCATTCCACTGTGCACACAACTCTCTGCTTCCCACAGCGTGGCCACCAGTTATGCTGTCAACTCTGTCCACTCTTACATCCGAGCTCCATGGCAAAGCAGGGATACAAATGGTCCTGAAACTTATTCCAGGCTAAATTTCTGAGAGACTGGCACTATTCTTTTCCCAGCAGTACAGTGGGCTTTGTTTAAATTCCCTGAATTGTTTCTGCTCTTGGGCCCAAATTTTTGAGTCTGATCGGAAAAGCAAAGCTGTGTTCCCAAAGCCTGGGGACTGGTATGTACGACAGGATGGGAAAAGTAAACAGAGCTCCGTGCAGAATCGATTTTACCTGGACTTTGATTTCTTTTCTGTATCCAACAAGAAAGGACATAAGAACTTGACCTAACTTTGACTTCTCCACCAGCAAGCTCAGACGGCGCGTTGGGAAAGTGAGGTCAGGCGGCGCTGAGCGTGCAGAGGTGGCAGCACCAGCGCCACACCAGAAACCAAGAGAAGGAAATTGGCACATCAAGTTGTTTTCTTCCTTTGTGCCAAGCAAGAGCAATTGGGGGGAATAGGTTGTTGCAACATAGGAAAGCGGAAACAGATGCACTTTCTTCTCCGCCGGCGCTGCAGTCAGCGGCGGCGGCGGCTCGGGAAGGGTGTGCGGTGTGAGCGTGAGATGCCCAAGCAGGGCAGCTGAGGTCACCGGGGTGGATTTCAGTGTGAGAGCTGGCTTGTGTTGAAACACTATGTGGTATTGCTGCGAGAATACAAAATAAAGCCATAGTTGGAGCATTTGTTGGTCTGTTGCTAGGCAAACATTTCAAAAACAATCATATTTTGCAAACTGATTCCTTCTTGTCTTTTTTTCTTTTCTTTTTTTTTTTCCTAGAGGCCCTTAATAAATTGTCCAGGGCAGGCTGGACCTATTGTCATATCTGTTCTTTGCTGCTGCTGAGACTGAGCACTTATCAACTTCTCAAATCACCCACGAGTTAATTTTCAAGGTATCCATCCAAGTATTTGGCGCATTGCACATCAATACACGTTTGCATCAGTTCCTAAGGCACAGGAATTGTTTCTTCTCCATGAGAACCGGCTCAAGGAAATCAGTTTTCACACTTGTATTGCTGGTATGAATTTTCCTCTGTGTGGGGATTGGAAACCTTTATTTCTTAGACATTATTAAAGAAAGTGCAATCGGTTCCTCACAGGAAAAGAATAAATAAAACATCAAGTGCTTTAAATTAAACACACTGGATCAAAGCTATTTACTTTATAAATGAATTTAAGCTACTTGTTAAATACCAGGATTACAGCCATGAAATGGTCCCTTTTTTCTTTCACAAGTGATGGAAATAAACCTGGATTCATCTTTTCCCATGTGTTTCCCCTTGTGCTGTGACGTCCCACTGCCCACACTGATTTGTTTTTTTGCCAAACGCGCTTTCGTAGATGATGTCTCCAGTATCCTCCTGGGCCAGCTCCGGGCCAGCCTGCTTTCCTCCCTGCGATCATGGGGCCATGACGATGGGATACGCTTGCATCAGTGTACCAGGAGAATTATGCATGGACATTTGTTAAGACACGTAAGTCAGCGTTGGGAGGGCTGCCCAGCATCAGCCGCGCTTTGCCAGCAGAAGCAAGGGTTGCACGTTGCTCAGAGACCCAGCTGCTTGCTTTTTCTCTGCTGGGCTGCCATTAAGGCCTGCATTCACTGCGTTTAATTTGAGGCATCTACCTGGCCCATCTCTCAGTTGCCCTGAACTACTTCTCCGGGATTACAGCCATGAAACGGACTCTGGAGCTGTAAACCCCATGTGCTGACGCACGGATGATGATGCGCTGTGCTGCACCCAGAAGCCTTCTGGCATGTCACCAGCCCCAGGCCTCTCTGTCTGGTTTATCCATTCCAGGAAAGGTCAGAAGCACCTAAGACTGGTTTCCTATGAGCTAGAGGTGAGATCGTCCCTGGCACAAACACCAGCGTGGAGATCTCCTGCCCTTCTCAAAGCTACAGGCTGCCAGACCCGCTCTGGGCTGGCTGGCCCAGAAAAGCTGTTGTTTCAATCTCCCATCTCCTGAGTGCATCCCATCCTGAGCAGGAGGCTGGGCCACCCACTCCATGTTCCCTCCAGGGCAAGCAGCTGAAGGTAGGAGGTCCATGTCACCCCGGGTCCTAATCAACAACAACAAGGTTCACAGGCGACCGGTTTTCAAGGCAAAGGATGCACATGGCTTTGGGGTTTCCTAATGCAGACACCGATCATCATTGCTGGGGCAGTCTTGAGGGCAGCTGTGCCGGTAAGCCACAAAAATCAGCAGCCAATTTCTCGGCGTTGACTACTGCTGTTGGTTTCGGTTGATTAGTATCAGCAGAGGATTTCAGCTCAGATTTATATCTGCCATTCATTATTCCTAGTCAGTGTCTAATATCTTCTGTTCTCTCCCATTATCCCAAGATGACAATCAGCTCATCCCCAAAGAGTGCATGCGATACACTTGAAAGCACACAACTTCGCTCTACTTACAGAGCACAAATTGCTTCCTCTGTTCCTCTGTCCAAGCACTTGCTCCTAGCGTTCTGGTTTTCCCACAGCACTTTGGGTGCGTTTTATCTCCTCAAGGGCCACAGAGGAATCTACATTGTCACTCACAAAAAAAGTGGTCTTGAATGAATTAGTCTTTGTATCTCAGCTGGAAAATTATAATTTGAACCATTCCACTGAAGCGGTGAAATAATATGCACAAAGTGCCTGAGAGAAGCCCAGCTTGGAGGCTTCTAGTGGAAAAAGAAAGTTCGGATAGACAAAAAAAACCTGGCATGAAGGAGAATGTCATGAGATCAGCCCATAGAATATGCTGAGGAAGACAGAAAATGACTGAACAAATCTAAGTAATTTGGGTAGCAGTTTGCATTTATTAAGTTCTGGCTCATCAGATGTATCAAATTAGGCAAGTGCACAAGTGCCATGTTTATCATACCAGGCTCCTAACGAGCATCCTCTGTCTTAAGGAGCTCCGTTTAAACAAACAGATGCAGACGGGGGAATGGCTGGGAGGTAATGAGGTGGTGAGAGGAATGTATGTTGAATTCAGCACTTTGCTGGCTAACTATCAAGCCATTAGTCCCGCAAGAAATTCCCAAACATCATGCATGAAAGATAGGCTCCCTTACACCATGTTGTCCCAGAGGCCTCAACCACGTCGTGTCTGCTGCCGAGAGAGCCCAGACCCAAGCCCAGCTCCTGCTTCCGTGGAGAGGCTTGGAGAAATCCAGGATTTGCCGGTGATGTGATCCATGCCTGTCTTTGCCTTCTTCCATGCAGACTTGCTTCCTGCGTTAAACTTTTGTCCTTCAAGTGCTTCCTCTAGTCTAATCAGGCTGTTAGACTGAAGGGGAGTGCTCTGATATTTGGCATAAATATCCCAAATGGCATTTTCATCAGTTCCTCCTTGTTTCACACTCCAACTGTAACCGACGGCCACGAGCAAAGCTCCTCTGAAATCACCCCAGGAAAGAAAAATATAAACAAGTCGGGAGTAGATCTCGTATGCAGAGATATACCTCCTTAAACTTAGCTTCTCCCCATATCCCCCAAACAGTCAATTCACAGATGCGATCTTAAAAAGTAGTTAATAAGTAAAGAGGCATGTATCCTGCCTAGAGATGAGTTTTGCATACCAGACAGCTGATTCGTGTCTTCAGTACTTAGGTGACTATCTCTACACTGCCACTGGTGCCATTTCACACAAATATTAGTTGGCTTGTCCCACATCCTAGGTCTCTTGCTGGATTTATGGAAGTCTGAGATTTTGAACATTTTTTTGGAATATTTTTCTGAACAAATACCTGGTACCTAGTTGGGGGCTTGTAAGTGTTTTTGGAGTAGTGGTATCACAGATCTTGAAGGGTAACTTTATCTTCTCAAAAGGAAGGGGTTCCTAAATTTAATTATTTCAATGTGTCTTAAAATTATATGCATGTATCCCTTAATCATTCCTATTATTCTTGCCTGAGTTTTCTCCTTTTTTCCAGTTAGGGTGGAATTGCCAGTAATATCCATGTAGTCTCACTAGTGATCCCTTTGCCAGAGATGCCTCTAATGCACACGCCACAGTTACACACAAGTTTATTGTAGCTATCTTGCCTTACTGTTTTATAAATCTGTGTCTCAGATGATAAATTGCACCCTGATCCCCACTTTCAAATTGTATTTCTTCCACCGAATATCTGCATTTTGGATCGCTCTGCCTCCCTGGCATTCACTATCCTAAAATGAGTCTTGTTTCACTGTTTCCTCTTCAGATTTCTAAGTGCTTAGTGCAACGCGGATATTGGCTGCATGTTTAAAGTCATTTCAGATGTGAATGTACTCACTTCTTTTCATTCTCGGGGAATTAAAGAGGTTGTTAAATAAAACCAGACACTAACTTTAATCTTTTTACCGCTCCCCTCAGTGTCTCTGCTTTTCAGCATGGAACAGCTACTATTTCTTCTTGTTCTATGGTTCTTCCATCAGTTTACTATCTGGATGAAGGGTTTCACATCTTCTTCACTCTAAATGTCTCTTGAGACATTGTACTAAAAGTTTTATGCCTTTCATGACAACGTTGCCTTCCATTTCGTTCAGGATTACTTGTCCATGCCTAAACCAGGGTTGTGGTTTACTTGGTGAGATGAATTCTCTTCCTGCATACGCATGAATGCGCAAAGGAGACTAAAAATAAAAGATATAGGCTTAGCCCCCCTGCTGTTTCTTGCTCATAGTACTGTTTGACTCCTGAGCTGTAATTTGCCCTCAAGGATACAGCTAATGCGGGTTCCTCCTTCCCACGTAATCTTCTCTCTGTTTATGGAAACAGCAGGAGACATGGGCTGGCCTGTTGGATTGTGTCGCCCATCCATGAAGAACAGGGCAGGTTGGCCTTGGCAATGTTTTCCAGGACTTTGCTCAGACCACCTTGCAATGACTCAAGCTCAGGCTGTTCCCTTTGAGAGTTGATGATACCTGCCATCTAGCAGATTTCACAGCTAGGAGTCATTTTTGGCCCCCAGCTTCTTCTTTGCTCATTTCATCCCCTTTATCCAGGTGCCACATCCTGTTTCCTCACCTTTCCATTTGTCTGATGCCTCCAGTACCTCTGGGACAAGCTGTCTCCATTTATAAGCTTCACATCTCCTCAGAAAATGCCCATATTTTAAAAAATATTGTGCACCCAGCATCTTCCCTAAGGACCAATGAAAGCTGTTGAGTACTTAGCTCATGTGAATCATGGTTGATTCTATATACTTAAACGCGGACTTTAGGCCCTAACATCTAGTTCTGAAAAGTCTGGGCTGTAATGTAGGACTGCAAAAGGATTCACCAAAGGAGTTGTCAGTAAGTATACATCATCATTTATATCATTTATATATTGTACCAAGCTCACCCCAAAGGAGGCATCTTCCATTTATCTCCACGCTCCCTGACAGGTTTGAATACACAAGTATTTCCACTGTGCGTTCATGTCTTCCGAAGCCAGCGAAGTTGCAACAACTTTTGAGAAGAAAATGATTCTGCAGTTGTCACAGCCCAGCCACTTTTACGTGTGGAGCAATATTGGACTGGCACCCGCCCAGCCAGAGGAGGTGGCATCTCTGCTCCTGACTGAGCTGGTGAAATGGTAGACAACCCTACCCGGGTTGTTTCACTGCCCCTATTAGACATTTCTGAGATCTACTAATAAGAAGGGCTGTAGCATCTCTAGCCTCTGGCCATGCGTGTGTACATCTGCGTCATATCATACAGTGACTTCTTTTTAAGGCAAATGGACACCACCTAATTCTCACAGCGTTTAAAAATGCAGCGTAATTGTATTTGAATGGAAGTTCCACGGGGTCAAGATCCTGTTCCCATAAAGGAGAATGGGAATTTTTCCTCTGGCTTTCATGGAATCCAGATCTGGCAAGCCATGAATGCAGATCTGTCACATTTCTTTCTCTTTCTTCATTAAGTTACTGTGATTTTTTCCTGGGAATCAGATTAGTAAATTCTCATTTGACTGAATACCTTTCTGAGGTACCTCAGCCAGACTGGAACATTTCCTGTGGCTATCGTATCCGCTTCAATATCCTTCAAAGTGAATGTCACAGCCCTTAACCATTGAAACAGGCTTTTCTTTCACAGCAGCAAAACAGCAAACCAGCCTGGATAAGATGAGAGGGACACCATAAATATTACATAGGGTCTGAGGCATTTACTGTAAATTCAACAGGAACTTTTCCAGCTTCCCGCTGGGAGAGATTTCTTGGGAGTAGAAAACTCTCTGGAGTTTGTGATAACTTCTTAAGCGATACTGGGATTTTTAACATTCCATATTACACAACAGGAAGCAGAATCTTAATAGAAATGCTGCACACAGTTGCCTTTAATAGGAAACAGAGTCTATGCAGTGGTGGAGGAATATTTAAAATATTCTTTCTCTTTTTTTTCTTTCTTTTTTTTTAATTAAAACTGATTTTAGATAAATTTTAATTTAGTGAACTGCATTCAAGGGATACCGTTGGATTGAAGGAAAAGCTGTGCAGGACGAGGCATGGCAGTGAGAAGGACAGCCTGTTATGGCTCAGACTAACTGGATCCTCACTCCAGTTCTCTCAAAGCCGTGGGGCTGGGCTGGAAAGCCGGGAGAACAGCCTGTCCAGTGGGTGCCGTCAGGCCGCAGCTTTATGTTTGCAGATGTCCAGTTCTTGTACAGATGTGAGTTCAAGCTGAATCTAGATCTGGGCATTTTTCAATGTCAACAGGACCTCGTAAACTTTAGGTTGAAGTAAGGTGAGTTTCCTGCTCAGCCCCTCTTAGAAAGGGGGCTAATTTCAAGCTTCAAGTCGGCAGCATCTGCTTTTGTTCTTCTAGAATTTCAGTGGAGGAAGCTAAAGCCTGACGGGGAATTGCAACCTCACATAAAGGGAACGGGACACTGGTTAAATCTGCAAGTCAGACTTCTGACTCCTCATTTGTGCTGAGTTTCAGAAAAGGCAGGCGGAGAGGTAGGGCTGCTCTTGAAAAGGGGTTTCCATACCTTCACTGAAAATGCCAAATGCCTCCCTTTCCCGTTTTCCATGGGTGAAAAAACACACTCAGTACAACATATATAGCAAACTATAGTTAGCAATGCGTTAGTAACTCCTTCACGGAGAATTTACTTGCCGGGATCCTAGTTCACTGAGGCATCGCTTAGCCTTATGCTGCCACACTCAGCGGTCAAAGAGGTTACGTGGTTGTCCGAGGTTGAGCACGTGGTCGAGGTGGTTTGCTGAACAGCGTTTGCTGCCCATATAGAAAACAACTGACAGCAAGGAAGGATTCCCCCTGTTCCTGATCCTGGAGAACTATCTTTGTGCTCTGGCATTCAAAAAATACACAGACCATTCAATAGCCATAAACGTTTTTCCTGATTTTCAGCTGAGAGAAATTCCTTCTAACTGATGTTGCTTTTTTATACAAAACACGGGGTACGTGATCTTGAATGGAACCCAGCCCTTTCGCTTTAAGGTAATTTGCAGCTCTTTCGTGGATCTGAGCAAAGAATGGGGCTTGAACTTCGCCTTCCCCACAAGCAAGTGGCTGGTGAGTAACACGTGTGAGTAAGCCTCCTCAGATGTCTGTGCAAATGAACCTATCCCCCACCCAGTCTGAAAACACGTACAAAGTGATACAAAGAAAGTAGAGGTTTTCTGTGAAAACGGGCAGGCAGGAGGACTCGAGCAAGCCTTGGCAGCGGAGCTCACCTCTGACTGCAGGGAAGCTCTGACCGGAATCTGGACTCGGGGCCTCACCCGTGTTTCATTTCCAAATTTAAATGTGGGGTAATGTTTACAGTAAATACAGGTCACCTCCATGTCTGGGAAGGGATTTCATATCCATGCACTTATGTGCTTTCAAATGAGTTGCATTTTAAAGTAAGTCTTTTATGTATAAGCGGTTGGAAAGGGGCTTGTGTTTTAATAAATGAGTAATCAATGGGTAGTGCCCAGCATCTTGCTGTTGGTAGCGTATAATTTTCCTGTCTGTAACGTGCTCAAGGATCTCTATTGACCATTTATGAGCTCTAAGCATCACTTAGACATCCGACTGTGCTGTGAAGTGTACTTGATTGCTGCAGAGACTGCTGAAAAGGCAAATATAAGAGGCACGTATTAAAGGCGATCTCATGCCTGAGGTCCTGGGTGCTTTAGGATCACGCTGTTGGACCAAAGTGAGAAAAGGGCTCCTGTGCTTTTTCAGCCTCTCCCCAAAAGAGCAGGACAGACAGAAATTTTGTCCTGGAAATTTGCTTGCATGGTCATCCCCAGAGTCTGGTACTTTTTGCCTGTGTTTGTAGTCATTTCTGGGTAGAGCTGTTGTGAATAATAACTAAACTGAGACTGAAATCATGTCGCAAGCTACTGAGGCAAACTTTTTTTTCCTCTGTGCCTGAGGGTTACGTGCTGAGTTCAGATACAGACAAAACCTCACCAGACTCCTCTAGAACAAGCTTGGAGGGACAGAGCTGTAGCAGAGGGAAGGTGGTGTCCAGCTAAAAATGTGATTATAAAAATGATGCTATGGTGGGAAGCAGCTCTGTCTGACACAATGGCTGCTGCGGATGAGACTCTATAGCTCTCCCTGTGGTATTTTCACTTTAAAGTGGCTGCTACCTCCTTGCCCAGGGTTGCACGAGTCTTGTCTTCACGTGCTGCACCCTGCACCTGAGCTCAGAGCAGTGGCCAGTGCAGCTGGGCAATGGCCTTTGCAGGCTGACGAGAGGGGACACCAGTCCCACGGCAGCCAGGAGGGATGGGAGGGATCGGGTAACTCTCCTGTCATCTGCTTTTTGCTGCTCTGCGATGGGGCATGGGAGGGAAAGCCGATGACAGGTCGGGCCTTCTACCTCACTCCAGCTCACGCTCTTCCTGCAGGCCGTGTGTAATCTCAGCATCGGAGACGCCAATTCCCTTTACAGTCCTGCTCCTGGCCCACAGCGCGACTGTAAGAGGTCATTTCACCCCTGCCCGCCTTAGTTTCCCCCATGCAGTGAATTCTTCAGGATTAGTTAGCTCATGCCTATGTCCCACCGCTCTCTAAGGGATGCTGAGCATGGGGTCTATCCAGGGACTAAGTTACCTGTAAAAGAGATCCAAGAAAGGCACCATGTACAAAATTAGATTCCTGGTTAGTCCTTCTGACCTTTCCCATTCCTGGGACTGCAGTCCATTTCTGTTTGCAATTTTGAGCAAGCCTGGGCAGTTTTGGCAGGTTTGGTGTCAGGAGTTTCTCATCTGGAGCTGTCTGCAAGAAAAGAGGATCTGGGTGTATTTTTGCCTTCCCATGACTGAAAGCTGCTGTAAGTCCCAGAAAGGCTTTTCCAACATTAATAACATTTTGTGGCTTCTATCCTGAGGCATATTTAAAAAGGCTCGGTTTTCATAAGGTGGATAATAAGGTGAAAATTGTCTCCTATTATGATTTCTCAAGTCTAGTCCTCCTCCCAGTTAGTATCAGAACTGTCCCCCCTGCTCCTGAGCATTAAATTCGACTGCTTAGACTTGTTAAAAACTCTAGGTTTAGCTTCCTGCTTAAAGCTGTAATTTTAGATCCTCGGTGGGTATAAATAGACACAAATTCACAATGTAGTTAGACCAACTGACATTAACTGGGAATAAGGCCCAAACATTTATTCCTTCCCTTCGCCTCTGCTGTCTGTCTTTAGAACACAGACACACACACATACCCGCACGCACACTGCTACACACCGAGACACTGGAGAGGTTTTTGGAACCTAATCTCCTGCAAAGCCCATAGCTTTCCTTCTACTGTGTAAATTGAGCTGTAGGTTTATTGGTTAAATCTATATATGAAATAAAATGGCCACAACAGGAATTGTGTGCAGACCTTTGCTGGCTTTTTTACATGGCAATTTGCAAGAATACAAAAGTCTGCAAATAAATGTGGTGACCCACCAGAAACGCTGGAAGTTTATCATTCCTTCTCCATGACTTTATGTATTCAGTGTTTGGAGGAAGGAGGCTTTTTTTTTTCTGTTTATTTAAAAGAAGAATAATTATAACCCAGCAAATGCTTTTGGAGTTAAAGGGGAAATCATCTCCCATAAGTCTGTCTTGGATGACTCAGCTCTGCGTTGGGGATCTGCAGTGCAGAAACGAGGATATGGATATGTTTTTCAGCCATATCTCAAGGGAGAGCTGCTTCCCGCACGGCCCCACAGGTCCTCCCTCATAGCCGGCATCCCTCCACTGCGGACGAGGGCCATGCTCAGCCCTCAGGGAAGCAGGAATCTCTGGGAGCCACGTACGTGCTCATCTGTTAGTACGCATGGACGTACCCACTTCAGCACAGGCAGATCTGTTTTTCTTGCGCAGCGAGTGGAAGACCTACAATCTGGGGTCAGCCATCACGGGATCAGCTAAGCACGGTGGTCCTGTCTTCAAGGAGAACCATCCCAAAGGCTCATTCCTCAGCTTGGCTCCTGCAACTGGAGTTCTCGCTCACAAAAGGGCTATCTGTAGACAGCGAATGTTGCCTATCACATGTTATCTTTGCCTTCTCCCTCTTGAGCTCTGCTTTTGGCAGCTCTTTGCAGCAGCTGGTCACTGCAGCCTGTATGTGCACAAAGAAATGTTTGGTCAAGGCTTTTTTTTTCCCCTCCCCCATGCAAAATGACTTTTAGACGAACTACTTCCCATGGAGAGATTTCTTTTTGCATGGACCTTCCTGGAGGAGGAGGGCATGCCCAAAATGCTGAATTGCCTGCGGAGGATGCAAACATCTGATGATGCTTGAACGGAGAAAAAAAAAAAACCCAAACACATCCATTTTCACTGGACTTGATTGCTTGAGCTTGTTTTCTCACAGCAATAGCGTATGATTAACCTTAAGTGGTTTCCATGACCGATAAATCCTTCTCTAAGGGCCTGCTCTGCACTGGCTGCTCAGGGCATGAATTCCCAGTGCTGTCATCCCTGCCCCTTCCCAAGCCTTAAATCCCTCATGGAGAAGAGCATCCGAGGGGATCATCCGCGTTAGGCTGGATTTATAGGAAGCAGGCGAGAAAGGAGGGGGAATATTTTCACATTCTTTTGAAGCGTACGTTGGAAAATTTCCCTAGGAAAGAAAAGTGCTTATGCAGCTTTAGTTACTGTACATGTGCTTTGGATTGTGTGAAACCCTATCTGCTTTTTCTCAGCAGAGTCCTGATCCCCACATGAGAGAGGCAGACAGACAGGCAGACCGGCAGAGCCGGCGACGGTGACTTGCTGCAGAGCCCCTTCAACATCCCGCAGGCTGAGAAATGGCCCCACCGCCAGCATTTGCCGGTCCAGGCGGGTGGAAGGAAGAGGAGGAGGTATTCCTCGCTGGGCTCAGGCCCAGAGAACTTGCGAAAACACAATATTCAGGGTGTAAAGTCTTTGCTTGAAAAGATGGTCGTGGCTTAGATATTCCTCAGACTTTATCAGGAGATGAGACTTAAGGGTTAGCGGGTCTGTTCCCCGCTCCATGTCTGGATGTTGCCAGCAGGAAATCCCAAATTTTTGTGCTTGGGATGGCAAACCCAGCACAAAGCCCCCAGCAGCATATAAGTACAGGAGGGCATCAAAGGACTGATCAAACGCTCAGAGCTCAGGCTGATTAGTCCCAAGTCTCTGGCACCGCTCTGTCCTGCGTGTTGAAGGTCTCACCTCCCATCCAGGAGTTTTGGGGGCTAAGTGCTCGGCTTTGTTTGCCTTTCCTGGAAATTAGAAGATTCCTTCCTCTTCTGTGCACATGAAAAAGAGTCTGGGGAAAGAAATGATTGCGGGCATGTGCGTATGTGCGTGGGCTGCCACACTGCCACCGCAGACGTTGGCAAAAATGACACCTTTTTGTTGCTCCTGGCGGGATCCAAGGGCGAAGGCACCTGTGAGAGGACCGAAAAGCCCTCTCGTGCTGTAACGGAAATGTGGTGCTGGAGAGAGCAAGGCTTCCAGGAGATGCCTGGGCTAGTGCTATGGTTCCTCCACTGCTGCTGCCCACGGAAATGTGTGTCCCCAGAGGGGCTCAGCGTGTATGCGAGGAGAAGGAGACAGCTCCCTGAGAAGGGGCAAGGCAGGGGAAGCATCGGGAATGTGAATACCACAAAAACAAATCTGTTAATAATTACAGCCCAGCAGTGCTGCTAGCAGCTGCTGCTTTTCAGGCTGGACTCTCACCCTGACCAGATATCTCCTTCACCCCTGGACTCATCTTGGCTGAAAGCTAGGCAGGGTCTGGCAGAGCAGCAACCTGGGGGCAGCTTCCAGGCTCCTGAATCAGCATTTCAAAGGCTGGACACGCTGAGTTACCCATCTTCCTTCCCCCAAGGCATGTGTGTACATATACAGATATAAAATACACAGATAGCTGTGTGTTAGTACACACACTCCTGCCTCTGTGAAATGTCAGCCGAAAAATAATTCAAAGATCGCTTGTCCTGATTCAAATGCTGTTAGGCTTCAGAAATTACACCCCCCTCCAGGAATGGGTAGGAGCTGACACAAAGCAGCAATAACCAAAAATTTCCCAGCTGTTGTGTCTGACCTTTTGAAAACAGGAATTCCTTGGTGCAGAGCCTGAAACCTTACTCTTTCCAGTCGGCATTGCCTGAGGGCGCTAGCATTAAAAGGATGTATGAGAAAGGATTTATTGTCAGCAAGGTGCTTGTAGCAACAACATTTTTTTCTTTAAAGACCCGAGTATAGACGGATATTAGGAGGATGGGGGTAACCATTGCTAGGTCTGTTTTTCTTCCCAAGACTGTGCACGGAGAGCTACTTGCAAGAAACACATTCTGCTCCAGAGTCCAATGGCCCTACAACGCCAGCAGAGTCGGCTCACAGCTCTTCCTGGTTTAGTCAAGTTGGCTGCAGTCAGCGTTAAAGAGACGTGAAGCAGAACAGAATCCTCTCAGGAGACCACCATGGGATAACAAGGTATGATGGTGTGCTTGGCCTGTTTTACCTGAATTTTCTCCAGGGAGCTCAATTCTCAAAGGCTGGTGAAACAAACACTGCGGACGAATGTAGGAATAGTCTGTGAATCCCTTAGCTGCTGTCAGAGTATGTATAGATTATTCCTAGAAATTCAGGGACTGGGATGGGAAGCAGGTTTCACCAAGACCTGAATCAAGAGTGGAAGCTTTTCTCTTTTAACCTCCTGGTGCACAGGACCAGAGGCAGGTCGCATCCCCATGAGAGCGTCCCTGGCCAGGGTCGCAGGAGCTGTCTGGCAGCATGAAAGAGCTTTAAAATGCTCCACTGAGCCTCAGTCTGCCTTCCATAGGTCTTTGGTATATGACTTGATGAACTGAAGCCTTAAAGAAAACACTCAAAAGCACAAGGTATTGCAGGGATTGATTACATGGTATATCTCACCTGAAGAACACAGAAGCCCACAGCTGTTAAAACAGCACACGTTTCCTCCAGCTTATAACACTACTGCAGCTATTCCCACAGTCAAAACCAATAATTTTTTTGACCTGGAAATTTTCCTTTTGTGGCTTGTACGTTGTCTCTAGCTCAAAAGGTTGTTGGGAATGCGTCTTCGGTTGTGTGAAGGATGCTGCACAAATTTATGCTAAACTTCTTGCTTCCTCTAACAAAAGTAGATCTGTGAGAGCTGAGAGCTTTCCTCCTTTCAGCCCCCCCGCCCAGGCCGTCCACATCTTCCCTCCATCTGAGGACAGAAACACGCAGCGCTTTCAGTGCAGATTCCTATTGTTCTCAGAGTGCTTTGATGGTAGAAACCAAGCTTTGTACTTGGAGTGCTTAATTGAGTGCTAGCGCAAACTCTGATTTATAGCACTATATATAGCCGTGTTCTACATTTTATTAATGCTGCGTGCATAGTCATGCCTCTAAAGTCACATCCTCTGCACACAAGGGTCAACATTGGGATCTGGGCATTGTGATAAAATTTCGAATCATCAGAATTTCAAACAGTTGGAAACCACACCGATGTTTCTTCTACAAAGCATTACTTTTAAAGGTTTCTTTCAATCTATAAATGCACGAAACAAAATCTGATGCAAAACTCTTAGACTTGGTGAGTGTTTTAGAATGACATAAGTGTAAAAAATGGCCTACATAGACATGTGAAAAAGACAAGTCATGATTCGTCTCATGGCTTTAACGATTAGTTTGATTTTTTGGTAACAAATGCTGCAAATACAGAATCCATGAAAAGAGAGTTGAAAAGCGCCTGGTGCTTACTTTGGCTCTAAGAAACCTGTTTTTTTGAGGTGAAGGGCATCTGCAGCTCCTGTTGATTTCAGGAGGAGGACACTACCTCCAGGATTGGAACAACATACGACCGAAATGGTTAAACACGAATCATTCATCACATAAGTCAGCACTAAGAAAATGATCTCATATTTATTTATGTCCCTAGCCAAATTTGTACTCATTTCCGCTATGAAAGGTGATACGTTGCCCTAGCTAGAGTCTTCAGCATCAAGCTTTTAAGCAACATGATGCCCGCAACCCCAGTGGCATTGCTTGTAGTCTAAAGAGGTCACGACTTCTGCAGGTGAGTGGGCAGGAAGGGCTGCTGTGGTGGCTCCTACACACCATCTTTTCAGTGCCACCTTTTCCCAAGGGCTGGTGGAGGCTCAGGGCCGCTAGTCTATGCCTTCTTACATGTCTCAGGAGCACTATTTTGGAACTTGTTCTTCAGTATTTATCAGTGTTTGTCAAATTATCAAACCTTACAACTACAGCACTGGCCAGCCTGCATTTCCCTTCAGCTTTGTTCTTGCGGTAGGGAAGCTGAAGACCTGGGGTCATCCCTACATCAGTGAAGTTAATCTGTAAGTGGAATATAAAGAGCTAATCCAATTAACAGTGAAAAAATGTAATCAATTGGCAAAAGCTATTAGCAAGTCCATTGAATGAATAGGGTGCCTTTAACCAAGGCTTAAAATCATCTCCATCGCTTACCATCATTCTGTTTCTGACTATAAGTAATTTGTACCTATAGCATGTGTGCAGTGTCCAATACTCATTTCTTATTTAGCCATCCAGGGATTCATCATGGAGCTGGGAAGAAAGATTCAGTAGTATATCCAATTCTAGGAGTAGTTTTTTCAGATTTTTAAGTTGATCAGAATTTCCAGTAACTGGTAGGGCTGTGTAAGTGGAGACACAGTTGGTGATATTGTAATTAGAGTTATATTCCATGAGGTTTTATTTAAATTGACTTTTTTTCTTCCCCAGTCTAAGTAATGTTGCTATGTTATTTTTATGATGTAGTCCTGTGGTTTCTCAAGTAAGGCCCACAGAATCCTGCAGACTGACTGTCCCACAGCCGGTCCATGGGTTGCACCAAGCTGGAGGTTCAAAGAGGCCCCCTGCTAGCTGACAAGAATCTTTATGTCCCACTGCCACAGGACTTGGCATGTCAGATGCGTACCCTGGCATGTGGTGGGCTCCGTTGCTGCTTAGTAGTTACACACACACACAAATTTAAACAGATTTCAGAATGACTTAACTACTACATGCTTCGTCTCAAAGGGATAAGGCTTTGTCAGTATTTTACATAGAATTAACCCTAAGGCATAACCCTGGTGAAAGAAGTATTTAATTGGTTCAGAAAGAGCTGAAATCTGCTCCCATAGCAATCAAAGGAGGTTTTGCCATTGTGTTATGAAGTTGGAAGAGATTCAGAGCATCCCATGATGGCTGCTTTGGGTTATGGGAGTTATGATTATGGTTTCTGTTGCTGTTCTTTGAGTCGCAGCTTGCTCCAGGTGCATAACATTTGAAAAGTCATGGTTTTGGTGTGTGAAATAGAGACAGGCTGGGGAAATGGAGGTGGATGGGATGGATACTGTATTCCAGGTGCGATTTCAGCCCATGGGGTGGAAGAGCTGTGTGGTACCTTTTATTTCTCCCACTGCGGAGCTAATCTGAAATTCTGAAAAGATCTTCCCTCTATAAAATAACTTGTACATACTACAGGAAGACTTATTCATGGTGATAGAAATGACGGTTATGTTGGTGTCAAACCAACTGAGAGCCCCAAAACAGACGTTCTTCCCTCTAGAGCTGCCGGTGGGGCAGAAGGGCATTTCTGGGGGAAGATATGGTAACAACAGTCACTCCTTATATGCAAGGAGTTATCACAGAGTGCTTTTAGAAGCAGAATCTGTCTATGCATAAAGCTATGGTACCCATCTGTACAATCACTTTTGTACACCTTTTGGAGAGGTGTTCGTACAGGTGTTGCACTAGAAATACTCAGGTAACTCTTTCCAACAGCGTGAGAGTCCAAAGGAAGTCTTCCTAAACCACCCGGGCTGGAACTGGCTGAGTTGGGAAGCTGGCACTATGGAATTTGAAAAACTATTCCCACTCTCTGTTCCACTTAGACTTGTTTGTCTGTAAAGGGAATATTTATGTGCAAAAAAAGATGTAAAAAAAAAGTTTAAGGAGTCCAGGGGAGAATTTGTCTTCATTAAACAATTCACAAAGCAAAGGACAGCAATGAAAAACAGGAATTCTCCCTAAATCACCAGGTCTATTAAAACCTGCTTTTTTCTAGTGCAATGGGACGAGGAAGGTGCCAGTCCCATGACAGAGGAGAGGTGTGAGGTGAGGCACGTGCACGTCCAACCAGGCAGAGAAGAAACCGCAGTTCTTTTCAATGCCTGGCATGGGGCTGGTTCTCTCTGCGAACCTGTACCGTGCGAGAGCTCATTTCAGGGTGGAGGTGATGGGCCATGGCTACATTGGCATCAAAGATTTTGTCCGTTCCTGTCGTAATAGGTGAGCATCTCACTGTCTTTAATATGATCACCTTCCTCAAAACCAATATTTCAATGTGGAAACAGCAGTAGATGGTATCTTATCTGTGGACGCATGGGGAACTTCCTGTAAGGACTGAACTTGGGTCTCCCAAGGTCCAGGCTCCCACTCAAATCACCAGACATCTCCTGCCCTCTTCTTCTGCAGCCGCTGATCCGGAAAAAGCGGTGGCCATAATCTGGTGCTAAATCTCTTCAGATCAAATAGCCTTGCTCCTAACAAAATAATCCTATGGAATGACTTGGCTCTCAGCTAAGAGCAGGAGGAAGATCTGGGCAGTGTATTACAGTCAGGGCACAGCACCAGGAAATTAAGCTTTATTATGTGTGCTCTGGCAACGGAGTGCACACGGAAGGGATGTTTATGGCATTCCCATCACCATTCTGTCTCTTAATCCTTTGCTCATCCTTTGGTTGTGGAGTTTTCTTAGGGGAAAGCAAGGCTGATTTCTAGGCTTTCTGTTGAGAAAAAAATAATCTGGCTGTGAAGTTTTCCTCCTTTCTTTTTTTTAAGCTGCCAGACGAGCTGACTGCTCTGCCTGGCCTGGCTCTACTCACTTCTGGGGTGAGCGTGTCAGGTGGGGCATGAGCCAGATGTATCAAGGTTAGGTTTGTCACCAAAATAGCTCAAACCCCTGACACCCGCTTTTCCTCTTCTTCTTGGCCACATGGCCATGAGGGCAACACCATCAACGTGCCTCCTGTTTGCAGCCCAGGGCAGAACAGAAGTGTTTTTGTGCATCACCACTGCTGCCCAGACCCACAAAGTAAGGGACAAAAGAGTTCCTCTGAGACCAGCTTTTCTGCTACATGGCAGCAGGTTAATAAGATTAGCAATCTGACATTTAAAAACATTATCGTGTTTTTTCCCCCAAATCTAGGAACCTGCTAGTGGTAAAGAAAGTCTGAAGCCATGGCTTCAGTTCCTTTGTAATTTAAAGATTAGATACCAGACTAGAAGTCAAGAGATTTGGTGGCTGGTCTTTAGCTGTACCGTAAATCTTTTTCCATTTCCTCCAGCCAAATCTGGAAAAAAAGAGCTGGAGTCATGACCCAAAGCAAAATCCCCAGCCGCTGTTAATTTGCTGGCATACTTCTTTGCCGCAGGGAAGCTCAGTTACATTGGTGAATTCCCAGATTTTATTTTAGGGTATGATAATACTGATAATCAGAAGACCTGTCTCTAAGGATCTGTTCCACAGAAATATTTGTGATTTCCAGAAGAATACCTTCTCTGCTAACAGTAGTGCTTACTGAACCTTCAGTTAGCTCACATCCCTGTTTGTGAAGTATTTTGCTGAGCACGGCCAAAAGGAGGTGCATAAATGGCACGTTGGTGGTTTACAGTAAAAAATTTTTCCTGAGAGGCTTTTTGGGAGAAAATGAGGAAATGCTTTCAATATGTGAAGGTCTCAGCCAGCTAGAGACATCCGTATTTCATAGTGCAGATATCCAATAAAGCAAAATACAAATCTCCTTAACTTCAGAGCTGCAAAAGACACATTTATAATTGGAGCCCCAGGAACAAGAGGGTTGTGGTTCAGTCTGACTCATTTAACTCTTCTCAGCCTCTGTGCGAGCTTGAACTTTCAAGTCATTCAACGCATTAATGCTATATAACATTATTGAAGCCACCAGCTCACTCTCCAATGGATTTCCTATCAAAATTATTTATTTTACAGGACCTCTCTCTTCCCAAATACATAGCTGTTTAAAATTGCTGGAAAACATTTGGCTAGGCTTCTTCAAAACTGGACCTTTGCTCACTCACAAGGTTCATGAACCTTCACAACTCTCTAGGTGAACTTAGCCTGACTTTCCCATGCATAAGCAAATCCCAGTCCAGGTCAGTCTCATTTGGTTTCATGTTTCACTACAGACACTTTTTTACAGCTCAAGTTTTAAAGACCTGAGCGTGGGACAGATACAGGGCTCCCGTAAACACAGACAATAGCCACAATAATAGTTGTGCATCTCGTTTGCTGTATCTGATGCTGAAATGTATGTCCCAGTAGCAAAATCCTGGTGTAACTGTGATGTGAATTAGGAACGAAGCAGAAATAGAAGAGAAGCGTTTATTGTCCATATGTTAAAACAATGCCACCAAAGTTTGGTATACTCCAAACCTCTGCTTGGTCTAAGGCATTACAAGTTTGCAAAAGTACCCAAAATGTTGAGGGGAAGCAGCTCAGTTTGTTCTGAATTGACCACAAAAGGGCAAAGCCATTGGCTAGAAACGTACACTATAATGCATGGTATGTGAAGTCTGCCAAAAAGTCTGAATTAGACAATGCTCTCATGCTATTTCCTTATAAGAGCCCAAATAGGCGGTGCTTTATGTCAAGAAGCATGAGTCAATCCTCTGAGGAGGATGCTCAAATGGAAAACAGATCTAAGGAGGGCTCTGCAGGCTGTGCTGCTGCAGGTCCTGTCCCTTGAAGTGAAAAGCAGAGGAAGGGAGGAAAAACGGGATCGGTAACAAATGATGTGATGGCAGAGTGTCAATCACAGCGGAATTTCATCCTGGCCCCATATTACAGCGGCGCTGGGAGTACTGCTCCAGCGAAGGCTGTGTCAGCACTTTGTTTAGCTTATACACCAATTTATTATCTGCCCTTTGGGCAGAGGCTGATTTTTCTAGGAGTTAACCTGGCAACGGTTCTCTTCATATATTTTCAGCTAGCATGTAGCTCAAGAGTTGTTTAACCTCTCACCCCTGCAGCCTCAGCCCCAGCGTATCCTACCACGGTGCAATTTTCTTGGAGTGGCTGGGGTTCTAAGCCTGAAATCCTGGCTCTACAGCAAAGACAAGGATTAGCGGAGCTCCCCCATCCTTGAAAAACACCTGCACCCTGTGCCCATCCTGTCCTTAGGCTAAAAGTCCTTTGGTGGCTGATAGAACTGGTGGATATTTTGGGGCAGTTTCCAGCTAGTTTGAATATGAACCTCGTGTGTGCCAAAAGCAGTGATTTATGATTGCAAGCAGTGGAATTGTCCTACCTAATTAGTTACTGCCTGTCAGAAAAACTGGAATAAATGTGTCTTCTTCATCCAATTCTGTTGTGAAGTAAAATGCAGTAGTTTAAAGTCCCCCTTCTTTGTAATGGGACGTGAATGCAGTCAGCCTGCTTGGTGGGTGATGGCTCATTAACCCATGATAACTTGATCAGACCAAGCTGAAAGAACGAGCAGCAATAAATTGCTAGAATGAGACGCTGCTCTCCCAGAAGCTCTGGTGTTGCTGAGATAGGAAACTCCAGCACCACTTGCTGTCGTGTGAAGCCTCTTGCTTAAATCAGGGTCTGTGCCCGAAGTCTGGAGCATGGTAAATATGTCACCAGTTCTTAAAACGTCTCCCGGGACCCATATACCAGGAAGCCTGACTTCTATGTCAGACACACTGGCAGAAATTTGAGAATTAGTAGGCACTTGGATAAAACTGATAGATTGGGGAGGAGTTAGTGCGGCATTTGTAAGGAGAAATCACACTTCACAAATCTATTACAACTATTTGAAGTGTCAAACAACCCTTAGCTAAGGCTGAGCTGGCTGACAGAGTCCGAAGGCTTTTAACATAACCCCTCACCATGAGGGAAAGACTTTTCATCAGTTACAAACTTGCAATGATAGCAAAAGAAGGACAGGAGGAAATCTTCAGATTGTACAGTGAAGTGTTTTACAAACGCTCAGGAGTGTGGCAGGGAAAGGGATTGTGTTTGCTAAGAATGCATAATTATTTAGAACTAAAGCTGACTGCAAAAAGATGCAGAGGGATCTTCTGGTACTGAGGGGATATTCAATAAAATGGCAGCTGAGATTGGATTTTGCCAAACGCAAGGTAAATCACGCAGGGACCCCAACCACCAGCACACCCAGTTACCACTGCTCCAGAAAGTTTACCGGAAAGATTGGCCTGTACAAACATCAGCTTAGTGTTCACTAGAGACCAAAAGGTAGGACTTATCGCAGACAAATAGCAAACAGCACAGAAAACACTTTGTGATTATATAAATCCCTGGTGTAGGGATTCTGTGCACAGTCCGATTCATCTCGTCTCATGAAGGATGAGACGGGGAGGGGGAAAAAAAGTAAAGGAACAAGTGCCTTGAAGGGATGTGATAGAGAGCCTTCAATCACACGTGGTATGGAGAATACAATATAGAAACGCCTTGTCAGGGACAAAATGTAAGAGGCTTCAGCACAGTGCAGGTGAGGTTCAGGGAGGAGGAGTCCATCCATAGCGCTGGCAGTCCCTGGCCCGCTGGTGGCTGCGAGGAGGAGGCCAAGCTAAGGGAAGGAGCCTTGCAGGCTCCCCTCTTCTTACCCTTGCTCCTAGCTATGGCCAGCACACCAGGTTTGATGGGCCTTTGATTTGACCTCAAAACAAGTTGTTCCTATGATGCTTTCTACCCTGTGCCATATCTTTAGCTGACAGTAGGGTCTATTCAAAAGCTAAAGACTACAATGCCGGCCTGCTCCAGCAGGTTGCCATGTCCATCTCCTAAAGATAATCCTCCCCTTTTCCAGCACAAATTGCCCTTGGTCCTTCTCAGTCAAAGCCATACGTTTTAGTGAAGTCTCTTTATTTGAAGTGCTTAAGCTAAAGGACCATACTTGCACCGAAATGCTTTTTGGAATCAGCAAGCAACCTCTGTTAAAAGGAAGATGGTGAAAAGTTAAGAGCGCTGGTGCCTTTCTATGCACAGCTACAGGATGGAAGAGACTTCCCAGGAGCAGGTGTATGAACCTGCATTGGTCTATAAACCAATCCACCTCTTGACTGGAAGCTCCCATTCTGGTAAAGAAGTTTTGGGTTTATTTAAATCTGTGCCCCATCAATACTTACTTTTGATTTACAAAGCAAAAATCCATTCAAGCTAGGTAAGGTAATCTACTCTTGTTCTTAACTGCAACGGTTTAAACTCTGGTCCAAGATCTTGGAGGGAAACTTTTCCTCCAAAATCCTAAAATCTGGTGGCAGATGAACCTGTGCCATGAATTGAGGGTGACTGTTTTTAGAGCAATAAATGAAACATCTCTTGTGACCAATCTCACTGGGACAGTCCAACGAGGCTAGCAGTAGATCTTGAAAGGAGATCTGGCCAGATAAAAGAGTATTTGGTGATGAGGGAGAAGTTGTAGTGAGGGTGGAAATACTAATGAAGCACAGTACCAGCGGAGAGGGCTATCTTGCTGCTAGGATTTGAGCTGTTTATGTTCTGCGTCACCCACACCGATGTTCACAGCAACTCAGCTGTGTCCCTACATACCTCCAAAGTCTGTCACGTAGTTACTATTTTACAGAGATTTTCTAGTCCTTTTAACAGGGGAGTTTGGCTTTTCCAAGGTAAAACATACAAAATTTCACCGTAAATGACCAAAGTCCTGAAATACAAGGTTAAATGTCCACGTGTGAGGGGCCTAGTTTCCAGAAAGCAGGTGCTTCAGGGCTGCAAAGGAAAGACACACAAATTATGAGCTAAGCTGGAGCGTTGGAGCTGCATGCAGGAAGGTATCCAGTGATTGCTGGAGAATAGCTTGTCTTGGTCACTGACCAGGATGATTGCATGTTAAAGTTATTGCTCTTCCCAGATATCCACCACGTACTACGAGTCAGTCGCCAAAATCAATTAGGAGCGATCACATCACACCACAGAAGGCAAATATACTGTCAATCTTTCATTGAGCAACAGTACTGCTTATTAGCTTATTGAGGATGTAATAGGGATGGCAACGGGTGAATAGTTCATGACAGATTATATATGCGTTGGATTTCCTCCCGTTCGGTCTGTTTGCAAATTGACCTTGACTTTCCCTGATACATTCATAATTCAGAACTACTTGGTAACTAATTTCAGTGGCACAGCTCATTTGAGAAGGCTCCATTTCAGCCTTCTGATGTCTTAAAAGTGGGCTGGTTTTTAATGGCTCTTAACTCTCTCCATCCAAAGGTTTCAAGGGGGCCTGTGTCACAATGGGGATATTTTATGGAAGCAGTATAGTGAAATACAGAGGGACCCAGCAGCCGAGTGCCAAGAGCAGAACCCCTCTACCGCCTTCTTTTGAGCTCAGTGCTTTAGCCCCTGAACTTGGCATCCACAGCCCTGTGCAAAGCCTGATGACATCCCTGAGTGCCTTCCCGCTGACCCCTGTAGAATTTGGGTCAATGCTGGATCTCCTCGCTCCTCTGTCTGTGATATCACAGCGCGCTTTGATACAAACGAGGGGTGAGGTCACACGTCCGGGCCCCCGGGTCTGAAAGCACTGAGGTTAAAACTCATTTCTGTCAGGGGAAATAGAGCAGAAAAGTATTTGGCCCTACTCAGAGACAAGGGAGAGAAGAGGATGAGCTGGGCAAGAGCCCACATGTGAACAGAAAGCGCCTGATACTTCACAGACGGAGGGAAGGAATGCTTCGTGAGACGCAAGGCAGGCGCAGCCCGGGCTGGATGAGCTGTTACAGCTCTTGCTTCAGAATAAAAGCCCAGCTCTCCCGAGAAAGCCACGTGCTCACACAGAAGGGACGGAAACAAGCCACTTCTCCTACAGCCTGCTTGTGTTATCAGGCCTCAAGCATGATAACGCTCTTCCTTGGCCTGTGCAGCTGGGACCTGCAATGCTGAGAGTGACAAGCTTGTTCCTGACACCTGGGAAAAGACATCTCAGAGGCACTTCCAGCATGGGTCATGCTGGGAGCATTGGTGGTCCAGGGAAATTACCAGCTAGACAGTGCCACTTTTGCAGTTTCTACAGTGTCCCAATTTGGGGTCATTTTGATGAAAGTCTGGTTGCATTTGAAGAGCTCTAATTATCCCTTCCTGCGATGGAAAGGACCAGCAGACTTGTTTGCAGCATGTAGAAAGTTCAGGGTCACCCTGACCCAAGCTCTGAGTCAGACTGCCCAAAAAGTGTCTGTCTCCATGGGCAATATGTTTGTGATTGCCCTGGTCCAGGCCTGAAGGCAAGTAGGGGCCCAGGACGGTCCTGGAGAGGCAAATCATAGAATCAGATAATCATAGAATGGTTCGGGTTGGAAGGGACCTTAAAGATCATCTCGTTCCACCCCCTGCCCTGGGCAGGGACACCTCCCACCAGCCCAGGTTGCTCCAAGCCCCATCCAACCTGGCCTTGAACCCCTCCAGGGATGGGGCAGCCACAGCTTCTCTGGGCAACCTGGGCCAGGGGCTCACCGGCCTCACAGTATGCACACTTCTGAGACACTTTCTGAGGTAGCTTGGTAAAAGTGCTTTTGTGCTTTGGGCCAAAGCTGTGAAGAGCAGGAATCATTGAGAACACCTGCCCTGGCTGCTACATGGGTAGTTGATTCAGCTGCACTAGATCTAGCTCTTCCCAACATCTCTGCTCCACCATCCAGTTAGGCAGCTCTTCTAGGGTGAGGTCTCCACCCTGCCCCTTGGATCCTGCCTGTTCCCAGGAGCGGAGGGAGGAAACAACTGTCCCCAGGGATACAGCCATTAGCAATTGTACAGGTTCCACTGGGATGCTCTGGGAGCTGCAATTTATAACAGGTATTTATCATTTTATGATGTTGGTTTTCCTTTTGTTGTGCTGGGGCTCAGCAGCTGATGTGCAAGTGTTGCTCCTTTTTTTTCTGCTGTCCTCTGCCAGCTAGAGTCTTTAGTCTGAGCGAGTTGCTGGTAACCAAGTGGCAAATGTCCTAACTGGGCACTTGGATGGCATGAGGAGGAGGCTACATGATGGAGGACTGGAAATTAGAATGTTACTGGGAGCAAAAAAAAAAAAAAAGGCAATTTTGGTAAGTTGTATGAGAGCCCTGTGGTGTTTGGAGGACTCAGGGGTCTTGGAGCACCTGGACCTGACCCCAGAGAAGGCTTAAGAGGTGAGACTGAGGTGTGCAGAGGTGTATGACTGCTTCTGGGTTTTTCTCTGTGTCTCTTTTAGTCTCTACGTGTAGACAAAGTTGGTATGTGACTGTATGGTGCAGCTTTCACCTGTCCTCCATGCAGACATGCGGCTGTGGTCAAATGTGGGCACCAAGGTCGTGCGTAAGTGCCAGTGAAGTCGAGTAAACACTCTGACTGCTGTGGGAGGTGTTTGTGATAGCCCGCCACCAGGAGATGAGAATGTTTTCTGAAAGGGAAAGTTTTCAGCAGAATTTAAGAGCAAATAAAAGGAGCCCTTGAGAACTCCCAAATCCTACAAAGCTGTAAGCTCAGCGGGTGAGGAAAAGCAAGTTCACGTATATTGTGGTGACAAATCAGATACAGGGAGATGGAAGAAGTTGCTCATACTGGCCAGGCTTTCAAGGGCATGTAGATTGCCCAAGCTCTCTTTAAAAAAAAAAAAAAAAAAAAAAAAAAAAAAGCTTCACAGCTGTTTTTGCAAGGAGTTTCTCTGTCAGGAAGTAATGAGATCTCGCTGCCTGATTGATAAAACACACAGGCTTGGAGTGAAGAGGTTTCATCTGTTGTGGTCTTCAGGGCATCACTGTGCTCTGTAATATTAAAAAATAAAAAAATCACTCTCTCTGCTGACTCATGCTCTGCTCTCTGGAAACTGTAGCCCTCTCGGCAATCCCCTTCCTTTCCACCCTCCACCCCTGGCATTTTTTTTCCTTGACAGCAGTTTTCCTATTTTTTTTCTTTGTTTTTGAAACTCAAACTATATCCAAAAGAGCATAGCTTGTTGAAGGCAGCATTTTGTCTCCTCTAATCCTATTGGGAACATATGGAAGATTACAGAAAAGCATGCCAGTGTGGCTGGAAAAAAATGCTACAGTTTCTATAGCTGCCCGCGCACTGCTGTCTTGCTCACGTCCAGCCATGTGCAAGGCAGACCCGAACGGGTTTTTTCCCAAATTATTCCTGTAAAGCAACTTGAAAAGAGATAGGGGGAGAATTGTGGATGTTTCAAAACTCCTTTAATTTCAAAGCTTTCTGGAAAACAGTACAATTTAAAGCATTCAGTTGCTGGTTTTCCTAAACAATACTATTTTGGAGTGGTTTTTTTCCTATGGAACTGATGTTTTTACTTGGAATGCGTTTGTAAGATGAAGGCTAGTCTGTTCTAACGGTTGCCAAATCAAGACCTCGGATATTTTTCCCCTTTGAAACGTTTTTCTTTTTCTGTGTTCTCGTGCGAGCTGATGTGGAAAGTGCTTTGAGCCACCTTGGAACGTGGTTTGTTGAGGGCAAAAAAGAGTTTCAGAATGAAGTTGTCTTTCCAGACTCCTTGTATCCATCATCTCTTTTCAGCCAGGTCTTCAACAACGGCTGTTTCCAAAATAGCAAACCCCTCAGCAGTCAGGAATTCCCAGGCTCACTTGGTGACCCCAAGCATCTCTGCTGAGGAGCAGCAGGGTGGATAAGTGGTGGTGGAAGACCCTTAAACATGTAACATTATTAATGTTTGGGGGACTATTTAAAAAAAAAAAAAATCTTTAAACAAAAAAAAAAACCCCAAAACCGAGTGCGCCACAATAATACTTAATTTACCATTGTAATTTTACCATGATTACTCTGCCCTTTTGAGATTCTTCTTGCTCATCCCCTAGTTGTTGCTTAGCGTCTGATACTTATGACAGTTTCAAGTTGATTTTCCCCCCCCCCCTTTAAAAAACCCTTTTTTCAGTTTGCTGCTGTTGTCACTGTGATTATTGTCATAATAACAGCAATTATTATTTTCATAAGCAGAATGACAGACCATCTGGGTAATTTTGGCTTTTGCAATTGTAATGATTAGTTCAGAGAGCTGAGTTGAAAGCATAATGCGTATTGGGATTTGGAGGAGGAGGAGGATATAATCCTATGTTTTTCCCAGGAATAGCAGGTCAAGTGTGAGTAAGTGTTGGCCACTCTTGTACTGTTACTGAGTTTTTCTGTATCTCTTGTGTACCTAGCCATACTTTTAATTTTCCCCTTCTGCTTGCTAGCTCAGAGTGGTGTAACTACTTGGGATTCTGAGGGTTTGCTTTTTTTCCTTTTAACGAAAGGAAAGCTTTGCAGAGAAAGTCATGACAAATGCAAAAGCAAATTAGATACACTCAGTTGTGTGATTAGGCTTAAAAAAAAAAAAAAATCAATGTCTTCCAAGCCCGGTGTTGCCAATATAAAGTCCTTCACATATTTTCTTCTAATGATGGCTAGAGACGTTAAATCAGTAAATAGTCTGTTCAACTCAAACTTCTGCTTGCTCACTTGACGTGGATGAGTCCATGAATTCAGCTGAAAAAAACGGAAAGCAATGTTCTGCGTAGAATTTTGGGGGAGTAAAGTGCTAGAATATCTACTGACAAGCCCATTGCAAATGTTCACGTGGTCTTTGGTGCAGTAACATGCCCCTGTTTGTTTTCTGAAATGATCCTTTCATTAGGAGCTGGAAATTATAGGATATCTGGGGAGTGGTTGTATTTCTCGTATGAAGCTCAGTATGGACCAATTTGCCTCTTAGTGCAACTGAAGTAATGAGGGTGGGGTGAGTTCAGGGGTTTTGGGGGGGGACTTGTTGGGAGCTCTTTGGATTAATTTTTTTTTTCCTGTGGTGGTTGAGACTTGTGATGCTACAGGCCTACTTGGTGTTTTTCCCCATCCGCTCAGCTTGGTAACTAAATTTGCATCCTAATAAAAAGAAGGAGAATCTGCAAGATGCAGTTGGCTGAAGCCGTATCTTCTGCCTTGTCTTAGAAGGGTTTCTCGTGAGAAATTTGGAAGCAAAACAAAGTGGGCCAGAACTGCAGATTACAACCTGATCATCCATAAACTAATCAGCGGAGTTATTCCAGTTCATCCAGGTTTGAATAATTGAGATTCTGGCCCTAGATCTCCCATTTCTAGAGCAGCAACAAACAACCAGCCTCCTTCAGCATTCATCTTGTATGGGAAATGGCACACTTGTTTAGTTTAAGATGTTACTACTTTTTCGGCCAAGGAGCAGCCATATGAGCTTGGGCACTCTCCATACAAAACGGTGGGCTACTTATAACCTTTTCAAGGGAGTCAGCTTTATGGGACACTGGAATGGGCTGAGTGAGAGTAGAAACATCCCTTAAATCTCTGTCTCCCATCAGACTGTGCTGTTTTAGGCTGGTCTTTACCGGAAACAGAAGAGCAAGATCACCATCCGTTTCTCCAAATCCTGGGTGCACCAAGCCCACGTGTGGGACCGTGTGATGCCTCCCAGGAAAGTCACTATTTTCGCATGACCTGGAGCATTTTGCCATCTGTCTGTGTTTGTTCCCTCGTGCTGGGACACGAGTGTTTGAGGGCAGGCACCATGTTGTTTTGTTCTGTTTCATACAATCCTTGGCAAAAAGGAAAGAGAAGGGCGTCCTGGCTCACTACCAGGTCTCCAAAGTACTAAAATAATACTAACCCTGTAATAAATCTAAAATTTTTCTTATTGTCTGACACTCCACTGCTTATTTTGGCTCTGGGAATCTGCAAATTTGGACCCAAAAAATGTAAAAAAACTTGTCAATGTGCAGCAAATGAGAGCACCTAGCTTCAGTCTGTTTAACGAGGCACAACTATGAATCACTGCTCCTCGGTGAGAAGAACGCAGGATTTCCTGGAAACAAATTCAGGCCTTGACAGGGCCGTTTGATCTTCAGTTCGTGTTTTGTTTTTGTTTTCTAAGCAGCAATAACATCATTTTAAGCTATAAACAGACCATTTTCCCTTGTCCTGGAAGTGAGTCATTAATTAGTTAATAACATGAATCAATTATTGCCTGTGCATAATTAAAGGGGCCATATTTGTTTTGTCGACTATGTTCTTTCTAGTAGGGTATTCATATTAACAGTCTCTCAGTATCCAATTCTCTTTGCCCCACTCAGGATGAGCTCTCCCTAAAGCCTGGTACGGCACCTGTGCCTGGGATGTAACAAAATGCAGCCATGGAGCTTACCCAGGGATGAGATATGCAAAATAATTCATCTGGTATGACAAAGAGAAGCCCCGCAGGCTGGGTTCGCAAGAGGGGGCCTTGTTTTTTCTTGAAGGTTGGATCCTTGCCTGCCCTGCTCACCGTGAGCCATGCTGGGACCTTGGGATAGGAATTTCCATGCTGAGTTTATGGCCTGAAACTTTTGACAATTGCTTCATCGTATTTGGTGGCCAAATAAATGGTTTGGCTAATTAATTACCGAGAAGATATTTCTGATGGGGCTGTGGACAGTTTATTGTGAAAATTTCATGTGTGTATTTCAAGCTGCCAAAAGAGGACACAACGCTTCATTTATCCTCAAATAAAATAGACCTTATTCTTTGATGGAGATGTTCCTGGTAAACAAGCAGGGAAGAACCAAAAGCCAAGCCCGCTTAGGAGTGCCTGTTCCCTTTCCGGGAAGCCAATTTAGTGCTTAGACTGGGCTCCTTGTGCTTGGCTCTTGCCTCTTCCCTCAACGACCTGTTGACACGTGCCCTGAATCAGGTGCCACGGTCTGTCCTCTGAACTAAGTTTCAGTAACCTGGCAGTAGCAATGAATGAGACATGCTACGCAGACAACAACTGTAGTAACTTCCAGGAACGTATCCCTCTGCCAGATTCCTTCACCAAACTTGTAATGGTGAAGACCTGTGCTAAAGCAGAGTGAATCTAAAAACCTCTTCCATGCTTCACAACACCTCTTAGTAGCTCAACCATTATGCCTTTATCACAGCACATTAAAAATGTATTTTTCCCCCCTCTCAAACTGAATGCAAACCTGACAAATTCAAAGGTGGTGGTGGTGGGGAAATATCTGTTGGTTTCCTTTATTGAAGTGGTAAAACTGCCTCGATGACTCCAAATTGCTCTGTGTATTTTGGGGGACAAATGCTTGTCATTCTTCTGAAACTCTTGGCCATTTGGGCCCGTAAATGGGCACGGGTAATGTGTTCAGACTGGCCAGAGTAGCTGTGCAGCACAGGAAAGTTCAGACATCTATTTTAAAAGATGTGACTTTACCAGATTTTCATCAGATCCCCACTGTTGTTTCATTATGTCGTTCCTCCCTCCACGTGGGCCTGGTTCAATTTCCTCCAAAGCCTTCCAAAGTTACCTTTGGTGGGTGGGCAGGTGGATCCAGCCCAAGCATGGCCCTGTCCTGGCAGAAACATTAACCACTGCTGTGTCGTGTGGCCAAGAAATAAGGGGCTACTGCCTTATGTTATGTCTCCTGGGGAAATACTTGTCCCTGTACCCTAACAGCACGAAGAGCCTGTAAAACGCAGAGTATGAATGATAAGCTGCTCATAGATGGGGCTGATTCCCAACCCCTCAGCCTCCCTCCTGCTCTGAAGTAGGAGATTTGTAACCTCTTAAAATGCTGTGTAACAGCACTGGGAGCCCTTGCTTTTCATACTGGTGCGTAGTTGAGATCTTGCAAGTGCTTGGCTGCAGGTGGTGTCCTGTAGCAACAGGATTTCTGGTATTTGAGGGTAATGCATTGATTTTTGTTTGTGGTGTTTTTTTTTGTTTCACCCCTTGCCAACTTGTTCCTGTAACACAAGAAGAACTATTTCCCTTAGATAAGTCCAAGCTGAGAAATATACCCTTATGTATATACTTATTTGTTTCCTTTCTTTGGACTAACCTCTCCTCTTTCTTTCTCCTGCTGTCCCTGAAGTGGGAGTATTTGGGGTTCTTTCTTGGCTTTAGCCTCTATGTTGAGACCTACTTGTGTGGTTCACTGAATAACGGTGGGGGTGGTGGGGTGTGTTGGGCTGCTGCTGGTGTTGTGGAGGGGTGGTAGCATGAGGGCAGTGAAGGGGAGGAAATTGGATGGAGAGGAAGGAGGGGGGACCCTGACTTCCACCAATAACTTCTTCCAGAGCCCTGCTCCAAACCTCCCTGCCTGGCTCCCTTCTGCCCTGGACTTTCATGGCCCCTTTTTGTTTGTTATAGGGGAAAAATGCAGTGGGTTGGTTTTGTATTGTGACGTGTGTTTTGGGTTTTTTTCCTGTTCTACGTGACGAAGCGTGATTCAATTCTAGTGCTGTAGGCGATGGGCTAAAGCAGAGCTCCCTTCTCCCTTGCTGCCAGCTTCTGAAGGATTTGTTTTGCCCAGGTGTACTGCATGGCAGACAAATCCACCCAGTGCAAACAGGAAAAACTCCTTTTTTCCTTTTCTAACGTGTCTCCCCCAGTCCTTTATAACCACAAATCTTTTGGTGCTTTGCTAAATGTTGTGCAAGCCCTGCATTGGCAGCCACCTGAGACATACATCAGAACCACACACACTTGCTTGCTCAGATGTCCACTGGGCCTTTTTTGTTGTAGGGTTTTGGGGTAGTTTTTTATATATGCTCTGAGAATTGACAGGCTGAAAGAATTAAGATGTGGCTGGTTGTCACCATGTATGATTTGTGTTGTCCTCGGGGCGGGGGGGGGGAGGGGACTCAAGGAGGGAAGTCCTCCCTCCCCCTCCTGTATCTCCCGCTGAAAGATCCAGCCTTTGTGCCAGGGTTGCAGCCCTCCTGCGATGTTTGGATGGGGTCGGTGAGGGGGCTGCGGTGGGGGATCACTGAGAGGTGGCTGGCCCCAAAGGAAGCTTTGGTTAGCAAGGAGGGACTGTGGGGCAGCAGTCCAAGCAGATTTGAGACTCTACCATCTACCAGCTATGGAAATCTTGCTGATAAGGTGGCTATCAGCTCATCCTGCCCAGGGTCGGCTTCCCTGCAGGCATGAGTCCTCCTTCCTGCTTGTGGCCCCAAGCACGTTCTGCTCCCAAGAGATCTGATTGCAGCTTGGCCCTTTAGGCAAGAAGATTACACCAGCATCAGCTGATGTCACGATTCATTCCCAAATGCTTTTCCATATGCTTGAGATGTGTTTAGCAGGTAAGGGAGAGCTGGCAACTGTCACGATTTGGAAAACAAAAAGATGCCTCTGCTCTCTTTACAGCTTCTTCTAGTTTGTTTGACTTGGAGCTCCCCATGGGCTTAGCAAGCTATGTCAGCATCTCTGCATCTTCTTCCTGGATTTAAACCCACCCTGTGAAATGTTAATGCTGGTGTCACTATCTGAGTGTGGGATCACACTATCCGAAAGGGTGAAGGCATTGAAAGCAGTATAGAGAGCTCCTACAGTGCCACAGGTCCAAAGGCCACTGACTGTCCTCTGTGTGGGGGATGGAGGTGTATTTGAGGCAATGAGAGAGCTGTGTGTTTGGGATGTTTTTTCTGCCGTTGTCTCACGTGTCTCTTGGCAGAGGTACTGAGCCACTCGAGCAGAGGGTGTGACCTAGCTGTCCCCAGTAAGAGGTGTGCGTGTTGCCAAACTCAACCTCTGATTGAGTCCTTGAACGCAGGAGAAGTCCTGCAGTGGCATCCACACAGTGGCTACCAATACCCTTTCTCAGATGCAGCTTCTTCCTCCTCCCCCTCACACCCTCTCTTTGCTCCAGCCTGAGGCCATGAACCACCAGTGAATATTAATGAAACCAACCCAGAAGCATGAAGTGTGTTCTCTACTGTGCCCGAGGCCCTGATGAGAGGAGTCTTTTGGTCCCAGCCACAGGCACTGCAGTGGTCTTTGCATGATGCTCTGGATCAACCGAAACAGTGGTCATTGGTGCCAATGCTTGCTACTGCGCAGTTTGGTCTGGTGAGGGCAGATCCCCTGTTCCCCAACAAAGAGGGCATGAAAAACACATCTCTGCCTGTTTCCTTGTGTGTAATGCAAGCTTCCCAGCAGTTTATGCAGGACATAGGGATTTTTATAGGGAGTCCCAGGTGATGTTCGGTGTTTTGTGCTGGCCCGATGCTGCTGTCCCTTGTGGGCTGCACTAATCCAGACAGCTGCAACCTGCTGTGGTCCTCTCGAGCTGCGTGTGGGGCGTGTGCGGGCTACGGGGGCTTGGGGCGATCGTTCTTGTGCTTGGCTAAGAACCTCTCCCATTCATCACTGTGGAAAAAATGCACTTTGCTTCCTGAAAGCAGTATTTAGCTGCTCTCCAGGGAAAGCTGAGTGTGAAGAGCTGTTGACAAGTATGAGTGTTGATATTACTGCCCTCTTCCTCCTGTGGAGAAACGTGGCTGTGGGCAGGGCTCAAGTTTGGACAAAGAAGGAGCAAGGATGGTCCTTATTCTCACATTTTGCTGAAGCGGCCCGGTGTGTGGTTGGGGAGGGGCTGTGGCTGCTCCCCCCCGTATCAAACCCAGTTGTCAAATGTTGTTGCCTCAGCCCACCTTCAAGAGCAATGCCTTGCTTTCTTGGAGTTCCACAGAGCTTGCTCTGATCTTAGCTGAGCACCGCTGAGAGCACAGGAGCAACCGGTGGGATGATCCTACATCTGTTTCTAATAATGTCTTCTTAGAGAGACTGCTTCTAAGTGACTCTGGTCCAAGCATGCATGCTAAGCTCCAGGTACAGCTTTAGCAGACGCTGTCCGTGTTCACTGCTACCTTCTCTGGAGGCACTCATAGTCAAAGAGGCACTGGAGACAGAGACTTGCATTTTGGTGCACAACCAGTAATAGGCGAGACCCTGTGTTTCCTCATGTGCTACTGCAGTATGTAAGAGCAAATGAAGAAACAGCTTATGAAATACTTCTTTTAATGTGAAATCCTTTCTAGGGACCTGGCCCCACGCAACGTTTCTAGGCTTGACTCTTGGTTTGGGAACAGCATAAAGTGGGGAGATCATGTTTTGGGTTTTTTTCTTAATTTTTTTTTTTAATCACAGCTTTCCTGGGAAAACCTGCTCAATTCTTCCTCCCCTATAAAGAATTCATAAGGAATGATAAAAGATTTGTACTCCTACAGGGACTGTAAAGGCCCATGCCAGTAGATGTTACTGGTAATGAGGGGTTGTGACAATCAGCTGCTGCGAGTGGTGACAGGTCCCTGCTCCAAGATGCTTTTTCCAGGCCAGTCCTAGTGGAACAAGAAATGGCACTGACCTGGGAAGCAGAGCAGGACTGGCTGCCATGCCTGTGGGGCCGCTGGACTTGGCGCAAGGTGCATCTGACAAAATTCACACGAGGAATAGTCGTGGCAGCTCCTAGCAAGCTCTTAAAACGAGGAGGTAAAACAGGGGTAAGCAACCTCTCTGGATGAGAGAGGCTGCATTAAAAACAGCCACTTAGCTCTGCCACCGGTGCAACGTGGATCTGACGCAGGGCTCTTACATCCTCTAAAGCCTAGCTGCTTTCTTCTTCCGCATCTTTGATTCTCAGCTCTGATGAGGGAGTCATCAAGAACTCTAATGTGAAGGAATAAGCTGTTAATATCCATTTGGTATTGATTTTTCAGGCTTCATGGAAACTGGACATGCAAATAAAAGTGCCATGAGAATCACAAGACCTGAGGCTGAAAGTATTGTATCACGGAGCAGTGTTTCTATTGTGACCACAAAACAAGAAACTCATCTCATGATGATTAGCTGTGTGGGTGTTCTTGTTTTTAAGCACAGATTTCCATATGCAAGAGATGTGGGTAGTTCCCACTTCGTTTATCTTTGCTATTGAGTTCGTGTACAAACAACCCAAATACCAGATATGTTTATTTCATGGTGATAAAGTGAATGCATAATACATAGGTCCTTAAAGCTAGGCTAAGTGACCCTAAAACTTTGAGGGGTGCGTTCTGACCTGATGTAAACTGAAATTAATGGGATTGCTCCTGACTCTGACTTTCTGTGTGTTGACTTAACCACGGCAATTTCAACAGAGCTGTGCCTGTTTCTAGAGTATCTTGTTGCCCCCTTTTTCTTTCCGATTCCTTCAAGAAAGTAAATCTCCTGTATATCTAGAGAACAATGAAGAACACCTCTGTTTCGTGGAGAGATAACATGTTATGGCATCCTTTAACATATCAGATGTTGGGTGGGGCAGGGCTGGAATATACAACAAAAAGCAAAAAAGCTGGAGGACAGGCTCTGAATTATGTTCTCTGGGTCTAATGATCTCATTCAATCTTGTGAGATGTTCAAGGGCAGGTCTGGGTGAGGAAAGCTGGAAAAACAGCCGTGCTTTTGGAAGAAGTGGGGTAGAAACTCACCTTGCCAGCACACCTAGGTACTTCCTCGGGATAGTAGTGGCTGGCAGTATTTGCTCTATTTCTGTCATTTGTAAGACAGAAAACCAAGCTGTAAAGAGGACGTTCCCCTATTGAAGCTATTGGAAGCTTTCTACAGGGCACATCTACCTACAGCCAGGATTCTCAGGGCTCTCTGCAAAACTAAGGGATTTTGTAGGAGAGAAAAAATATAAGGTCTCCTTTTCAGCTATGCTTTTCAAACAATTGGGTAAGACGTCTGCAGTGAGAAGCCTTATCATAAATTATTGTTCTTGGCTGATTCTCATGTTCTGTTTCCAGTGTGCAGCTCTTGCTTTGTGTTTTTTCTCCTGTATCTATGCAATGCAGATGACGTTGTTTGCGATTAAATGAGAGAATACAAGGAAAAACTTAGGCAGCTGAGTAGGAAATCATGTGTCTCCTCCTCAATGCCAGGCAGGCCTTAGTGAGCTTTTTGGATCAAGTTATTTCATGGTCCTCAAGGCTGAAACTGGCTCCCAGCAACACCCGCTCTTGCTGTTATTCCGATGATGACTAATTCTAGGAACAGATGTAGTGGGGCAAAACTGGCTGAAGAGCTGCTCAAGAAACCCACAACATGAACATCTGAGGTGATAGGACTCATCAGCATTGCTCAAAAGCAAAAAGCATCTCCCCAGTTGTACATTCTCGTCCCCAGCAGCTTTCTCTGAAACAAGAGAAACCTGAATTAGATCACTGATTTAAAGGAGTCTTTCAAAGTGTGATGGAAAGGCAGAGGGGTGCGTGCAGGAGGAAAGAAAGGTCCTGGGTGTGCTGAACTCCAGGGTGCCAAATTTAATATCACAAGAGGTCTGCTTTCCCCAGAGGAGCTTCCCTGCCTGTCTATGAACATGGAGGCTGCTCCTCTGCTCTGACTTTTTCTACCAGCTTCTCCAGCCCATCTGCTTTTACATATCAGCCTTCTGCATGTTCCTTATCTTGTCCTCCCTGAGGAAGGTCCAGCCCTGGATCTTCCTCCTCTTGCACATGGCATGTCTGGAAAGGATTAATTCTTATTGTCTCCTTTTCATTCACAGTATCAGTGCCCAAGAAAGCATGATTTTAACCAGGTTAAAGGGGAGAAGAACTTGCCACTAGGCCTTCTTTGAACTGAATGATCAAGGTGTCTGGCTGTCCTGCTAGGTAGTTCAGCTAAAGAGTGAAAAGGGTTGTTACAAGGAAACCTGTGGAGTGGTTCTCTGGCACTTCAAAGCCAGACATGAGGAAGAGCTAAAGGACTGGCTCTCAAGCCCCTTGAAGTAATAAGGGAGATCCCCACCGACTGTGGATGCAGCTCTCTGTGCATTTGAGCAACAGCTACAAGTCACAGGCAGAATTGATCGTTCCTCTGTAGCGAAGGCTTAAGAAAAACAAAATGCAGGAGTGAGAAACGTAAGGCTTTTCCCCTACTTCAAAACTAAAACTAAGCCAAGTGATGCATTTTTTTTTGCACGGTATTTTTTTTAATGGATCTCTTTGTCATAGCTCCATTTCCTGAAGCGATTCCACTTCACAAGGTCATTCTAAGGCTGTGGATCCTCGTGGTACCACTCTTCCAGTGCCCTGCCGGGCCTGCATCTGAAAATTGTTAGGGAAACTAGGAAGCAGTGATAGCTTGTCCCTGCGCCAAGCTGTGCTTTTCTTATTATTGCCAGTATCTCCAGCTATCTCCTTCTGTGCTTTGGGGCTTGCAGACTAGCATGTTGCTTCTGAGTCTCAACTGAAGATGGAGATTTGACCTCATGATTCAAGGCTCAGAAGTTGATCCTGAGACACCGTAACCATATTTGATCTCTCAGGGTCTGTAGAGCACCTGGCAGGATGGCATTCACTCCCTGACTGAAGGCTCTACTTGGGTAGCTTCAGCCACTGGAAGCTGGGTGTGTAACTTCTCCAACTTGTTTAGGAGGTTGGAGCTGCCTTTTGCAAGTGCCAGCCTCCATTCGGAGTGCCAGGAATTGCCGTCACAGCTTTAAAGGACTATGGGCTAAATTAGTCCCCTGCAGAGAGGAGGTGAATGGTTTCTTTGTACTCAGATGACTGGCTAACTCTATTTTAGGTGCACTTTTGTTCCTTACTGACCCTCTTCTCCCTGTTATTCTCCCTTCTTCTCTAAATAAAATAAGTCCAAACCAAAGACTAAAAGCAGGGATTGCAGCAAGGATGAAAGCTGAGAGCCTGGGTCTGGCTGTCATGGAAGAAATCAATTGGCCTTTGTACTCTTGAGATAAATAGCGCAGGGGGATAAGGGTTTGTGGCTGAAGCTTGTAAGTTCACAAATGTTATCTGCTTTGAGAAAAGCAAATATTTGATCAATCACACTGGATGGAAACTTTCGGGGAGGGGGGATGTGTACACAATCTTGAATTTGGGCTGTCATTGTTCAGATGTGGTCAGGGTTGTCTCTTTGTCTTGAACTGGCGTATGAAGGGTCTAGTCAGCAGGATGTGAAATGTCTCTGATAGAGAAAGGGTAAGAAGTTCAGCACTGGAAAAAAAAAACAACAAACCAACCCTCACTTTCCCCAAAGGAGAAGCCTCCATCTTCTGCCTCCACAGAGATCTTCTGGATGTAGGTAGGCATCAGTGTGCAAATGTATTGGGGGGAGGAGGTAGGAAGAAAGGAAAGTTCACAGGGTAAATCCCGCTTGCTGCAACTCTTCCATGGGCTGGGAAGCGCTCATGGTCAATCTCAAGGACTCCTTGCAGTGAGAGAAGCATTTTGAAAGATACATGGAATTGTAAAGCAAGAGAATTTTCTTCCATGTTCTTGCTGATAGAAAAAAAGACTCCTTGCACTTCATTCCCTAAAATAATTTCTGTAATGATTTCTTTATTAGAGAGGAAACATGGAAATTTACTGGAATAAGAATTTACAGAATAAAAGTTCAGCCTAATCGTCATTGTTTACCAAATGAAGGGACATCTCCAGTTGCTCGGAGCAAAGGTTCATTTTTCCCAACATCCTTCCTCCACAAGTGACTGGTGCTGGGTGCAGAGGAGAAGAATGTGAGAGCAGCACGATACAGAGTGACATGGCCATGGACTTTCCCACCCAACATCCACCAATCCAGCCTGGGAACCTCTGAAGCCCAAAGTCTGTGTCTATATCGTTGGTCCTTTCTCGTGTATGCTGAGATACCAAACTTTAGTATGTTCCTTTTCCACTTAACAGCATTTTACATACCAGAAATTCTTTCAATAGCCCTTTTTTGTGAGGTTAAATGTGTTTAGATGTTAATAACACTAAATAGGTTCATTGTCAATTTTTCTGCACAACTTACTAGCAAGAAATGCATACTTTTATTATTACAGCAGCTCTTAGAGGCCAGATCACTCATTGTTTTAAATCAGGGTGTTTCTATTCAGAATTATGAGTTGTTCCTTGCTTTTATCAACAAACCAGCTGAGAATTGGCTTGTGCAACAAACCCACACATGTGGGTGTAAACCCAGACAGAATAAAAATAGCCTTTTGCACCTCTTGGTGCGTGATTCCTTGCCTTCCTTCAGCCCCTGGTGAGAACCAAAATTTGACTAAATACTGTCTTGCCCACCACAAACAGAGACTGGGAGCAGGGCTTTAATGTCAACAAACACTCCCTGAGCCCTAGTAACTCTGAAGCCTGCAAACATGTCAGAGAAACAGTGAGAAGAGCAAAGTTAGGATAGGGTTCGTTAGTGGCTGGGCTTGAGAAAGCATCACCAAGATCTCCAATGTCCACCAAGGATGTTAAATTCAAAGTATGTTCTACAGAGGAGTGGAAGAAATGACAGGGAATTGCAGTCGTTTCCCTCCCGTGAGGCTGAAGGGGGAGACCAGGAAGTCTCTCTGAAGCGTGGAGATAAACCACATCCAGGGAATATTGCAGCAAGTGAATATTGCAAAACTTGTCTGCGGAATAGGCCTGCAGCGCTTGTGATGGGTGGGAGAAACTCAGACCTTGCCATCTGTCTCTAATTCTTGCAATTCAGTGAAAATGGCTCCTGAGCGGATTCCAGCCAGGCAAAATAGTTGTGCTTTGAACCCCCTTGCTGCTTCAGGAGTTAAGCCACACAGTCCCCAAGGCATGGGTATGTATTTGAGGTGGTTTTTGATCAGCTTTTTTTCCTTGAGGTATTTTCTATGCCAGCTCTCTTCAGTGCCAGACTTTTTCCTTCATGCCTCTCCCCGAACTGGGGCAGCTTCTCTTGCATCTCTCCCATTCCCTGTGCAAAGCTGAGGAATCTCTGATCTCGCCTTGGCTGGTTGACCTGGGTTGTCCCAAAGCTGGTGAGGAGCTGGGCCGTGTGCTGTGGCTGACCTGGTTCCCTGCCATCATTCCTTGTGGAAACACACCTCTCCCTGGGCAGCGGCGGGGCGTTTCAGCCTCTGCCTCACCAGCAGGTGAACTACTGTCCCTAGAGCTTATGGATACACTTTTTGCTCCCATAAGCTTGACATACCAGCTACCTGCTCAGTAATAGTTGCAGGCAAGATTCCTTCTCCAAGGTCTGCAATAAGCCTGCTTTCAAGGGTGTTGTTCTGCTGAACATGAATGCTCTTCTACCAAAGCAGTGCCAGATCAGATTTCTCCAGTCTGAGGTCTAAGCAAAAAAAAGGCTCTTTGTCTTTTAGTTCGCACATCAGACTGATGTGTAATATTTTACAGTGCCTGCTATAGGACACCAAAGGGTTAAGTTGTTGCTTTGGCTAAAACCTGTCTGAGAGGAATGTAATAAATTTAATTCTGCTATATCTGGACTCTATGATGGGTCTAAAGGCACGAGGTATTGTGCTGCGCAGCCGTTCAGTGTTCATCCAGACTGATGTCTGCCTTACAGTTTGAATTACTTGCAGTAAGTACAAACACATGCAGTGCGTTTTCTTACATCTTATTCTAATATTTGTATGATTTTTTTTTTTAATAGACTTCCCCTTTCTCTCCCCCTCTCCCTTCTCCTCTGCCATCCTGGGAATCTGGTGCTCTTCTCTCTCTGGCTCAGCTGTGTTTTTTGGGGACTGCAAAGCCCTTTCTCTGATTTACCAAGGTCCACGGCAGCTCACAGTGTCCACTCTTGCAGAGCAGCTTCATCTCACACTATGCAGAGGCAAGAGTTTTCTTGTAAAAGGAGCAGGGACTTGGACTGCAAGACACCGTGATTTTTTTGAACGCACGTCCCTTTGCAGCTCTAAGCGCAGAGGCCAGCAGGATGCAAAATTTGCCCCCCGGCAGTGTCACCCGCTCATGCAACTCTTGTGTTATTTTGTGCTCGAGGACCTTGAGATAAACTGAGGAGGTGAAAAAAATTTAATAAAACCCTAGCTATCATAATTCTAGATTCAAAGCCTGAAAATGTAACCCTACTGTCTGACAAACTGAGATCAAAAGAATCCAAGTATTACTACTTAGCAAGCCGCTTGCCTCACATCTCGAGGTTTGCTTCAGGATGACTTGTGCTTTGCAGTTGGTGAAAGGTGGGTAGTAAAATAGCAAGTCCTGGTATGTGCTTCAGGTATGTAATCATATCCTGAGACAGGCTGTCAGCCTTGGGGCGAGAGTGAGCTGTCCTGAAAATTGAAAGAATTCGTAGAAGCGACAGAAGTGATTGAGTGGCTGAGGAGAGATGTCCTCTTTAACTCTGAAATTGTAGATTTATGTGAACTGAACCACAGGGATTGTCAGTTAAGGTACTTGTTCATTTGTTTTCTTGCTCTTTCGTGCATCCTCCCTCCAAAATCTTATGCTGGTGAATACAAGATGAAGGGACCAGGGCTGTGGGGGATGGAGGTGCCTGTTCAGAACATAAAACTCACTTGAAAAGACCTGCTGTGGGACCAAAGGAGGCTTACACAAGACCAAGGTGGCAATCTGGACAAGCGTGTACCTGCATCCATGTGTGCCTGTGCATGTGTGTGCTTGGGGGCAGGGCCTGTAGTGAAGATGTTACTTGCCTTTGTTTGTTTTTCTTTTTTTTTTTTTTTATTCAAATGAACATTGTGGCCCTGTTCTTTCGTGGGCTGAAGTACATGGGAGCCTACTTTTCCCAGACACTTTTTCTGGGAATCTACGCTCTCCCCCCAGAGCGCAGAATAAACAAACTAGAAATTTTGGGTTTAAAAACCAAAATAAATAACTATTGTTCTGCCTTCCCCCCTCCCCCCCCCACCCCGCTTCCCTTCCCTTCCCACCATCTTCCCAGCTGCCTTCCCTTGACCAGAGCATCCCTTGGGAACTCCTCTGTCCCAGCCATGCCGGCAGCCCTGAGATAAAACATCCCACCATCTTTTCCTGCTGAGGCACAAGGGCAGCACTTGCTGTGTCCTTGCCTCCACGTCCAGGGCTCTAGAAACCAGCTCCAAATCAGCAAAATGCGGGTTTGTGGTTTCAAGGGCTGCTGCAGCCCACGGACAACCAACAGGGTGGTCTGAGATGGTGCTGCAGCCTGGGTTAGACCTGCTGGCTTTAAACCCTGTCACAAGCGAGTGACAACAGCCTGGTTAGAAAAGGTGAGACTCTGGTGCAGGTGCATGATTTTCCTCTCAACTCTCAGTAGAGCTTACAGACGTTTTAAGGAACTTAATGTTGGAAGGACCAGAGTTACCAGTACTGGTGCCTGGGTTGAAGCAACTTGCAGAGGTTGCAAAGTCACTTGTAGATTTGATGCTTTGAGTTGGCCGATTTCTGAGTGTTGCCAGTGTCTGAGTCAGAGAGACGGGGAAACAATGCTAATTTGGGGATCAGATGCTGTCAGAATAATGGGGTTTAGCTGTTGGTGTGCTGCAAGGGGGCAGGCAAACTCTTTGGGTGCTGCTGGGAATAGTAGACGTTGAACTCCTGTTTTACACTTAAATATGATCCCACGAGCTCACCCTGTGAAAGCTTTCTCTTGTCAACTTTTCACATCAGCATCTATTTTTACGCAGTGCCTGGTATAACAGATCTCTTCTCAGGCCTCGGAGACTTGGACAGTATTTGTACTCGTGAACTGTTGTGACCAGTGGTTAAAATGGGAGGAACAGGAAATGAGGGTCTCTGGTGTGGCAAGGAGGGGGAAAAGAAAAATCTATTTGCCAAAAATAAACAAAAACTACCCCAAAACACTAAGCCTAACCTACTAGGAGAGGAAGAAAAGGTAGCAGGGTCTTCTGAGTCCCAGGCAATGTTAGTATGGCAGGGGTGCATGCGATGCTCATAAATTGATCTGAAAGCTGGTGACAGCTTTTCACCAAATGTTGCAATTTAAAAAAAAAAAAAAATAAAAAAAGTCAATAAAACATTTGGCTGTCTGTAGGCAATTTTGGAGGTGTTGCTTGGTCGAGGTATAAGTGCAAAGCTTTGCTAATTCACATTAGCTCAGATCCCACTGGTTATTGCCAGGTACTAAAGACATCAATCAGGCGTTGGGAGTTGATAAAACACATTGGCAAAGCTGAGACACAAGGCAGTAACTGGAACAATTTGCTGCAAGTGTGTGCCAATGCCAAGTCTAATTAGGATTGCTAACAAGCTTGGTTCTATGAGCGGTGTGATGGGTGGAGATGGGGCATCTTCACTGAGGCCCTTCTGTCCTGAACAAAACAGTCAGTGGAGCACGTCGCGACCTGTGGGCTGTGGACACAGAGAGTGTGGGAGAGGAAAGAGCAGCTGGGAAAAGGGTGGTTGTCTTTAATTGCCACGACACTGCAGCTCCCCAAGGCTGCGGGGTTGTAAGGAACTGTGTGTTTCTCCCACACCTCCCACCTCGCAGGTGTCCCCAGGCACAGTGAGCAAGTCTGGCTCCGCGCCCCTGCACGCTTCTGGGAATTTGCAGTGAGTAAAGCAGACGGTGCTCCCTGCCTCATCCTGGAAAAACTGAGCTGCTGCCAACAACTCTTGGTAGTTCTGCCTCTCTTGAAAGTGTAAATGGCTGCAAGAAGCTCCGAGGGCAAAGAGAGGAACTGGAGGAGGAAGGCAGATGATCCCAAAACAGAGAGAAAGTAGAAAAATGCTGGGAATACCCAGATACAAGCACCACTGCTCATCTCCTTCCTGAAGTTCTGCAGGAGTCCAGGCAGATGCTTACATTTCTGTAGTACAAGAAATAGTGCTTGAGCCCTTATCACAGCCACAACTTTGGGCTGTGTCTTTGGGAGAGGCACCACGGCATCTCCCCGGAGGTGTCTGGCAGTTTGGCGTCTTTTCCTTATCTTATGAAGGACCCTATTTTGCCCCAAGATAATAATGGGCTCTGATCCGAAACTCTTTCCACATGGGGACTCTTTCTGTACCAACACGCAGATTGGTAAGTGAGGGTTGCACCAGTTCTATTAAAAAAAAAAAAAAATCATAAAAAGGAGAAAGTGAGGCCCCTCACACCTACTAGATGCAAATGAACCAAAAAAAATAAAAAAAAATCACCTTGTTCTTAAGTTCCAGGGAGGAAGCCTCCACAGGCAAGCTTAGATGGAGGCACAGGAAATTATGAAAGTATTGCTTAATATGTAACCAAAATCATCCTTGATGCAAATTAAGCCTGTTACTGCTGCTACTGTCCGCCATAACCACTGAGAAAGGATTAATCCATTGCTCTTTGTCCTGCATGTAGTTGAAGGTCATAATCATCCGTCTTCTAGACTAAACAACCCTCATTCTTTCACTATTTTCTCATAAATAATGTCTTCTGGCCCTTCGTGCGATTCCCTTTTGGACTTTCTCCTGTTAATTCACATCTCCGAGCTTGGTGCCTGGGACTGGTCACTGTGCTTTGTCTTTGATGGGAAATCCCAGCCTGTGTCTGTGAATCTGCCGGGTTAAAGCAAAGGTCTGGGGTGACCCAAGGCAAGCGTGGGGACAGCGGTATGTAAATTTGCCCCTTGGAAAATGAAAGTATCAAGAAAGGGCGTGCAAGCAATTGCTCACACGTTATTCATAATCCGTTGCCCAGCGCTGGGTCCGGGGGTGTTGGTTGCTGGTACGGAGAGCAGAAGCCCCAGGAGGGAGGTGCTGTCTGAATGCCAGCCCTGAAGAAGTATGGCCCATAGCAATACAAACCGGCCTTTTGATCAGATTGCATGTGTGCTGACACCCCTGTCTTATTAACGCATGATTTCCACTTCATAACAGCTTGCGCCCAACATGTGTGTTCTTCTGAGATGAGATCTGTTTTATTGCTGATCCCAGGGGCATGACTAATAAAATCACAGCACCGCTTTTTCCAGCTCCTAGTCTTCAATGGCATTTTCATCCTTCTTCCCTAACCTCATCTGTCCGTTATTGATAGGAGAAAGACCGTTTTGATGTTTCACTGTACGGTTAATAGATCTCAAGTTTGGATCACAGAGATAATTAAATATGAGCTTAATTTCTGGTCTTGCATATAGAGGACAGACATGCACGTGCATGAGAAAACAGCATGATACAGAGATACTGTGGGATACCAGGCACCAAGACGTTTGCCTGATGCTGTATTTACTTTGCAAGGAGCTGAGCAGTGGCAGCAAACAGCTGTCCCGCTGTCCTTGCTCTGGGAGCATGTGTCCTGTGTGGCAGCTCTCTGACACCAACAGCTCTTGCAGTGTAAGGCGGATTTGGCTAAGGTGTGCTTTGAGGAAAAAATACCAAGATAAAGAGTAAGCTCTCTTCCCCACTGCTGGGCTAATAGCTTACGTTACTCCATAGCTTTACTTCTCTTGTTTCTGCTGGGAGCACCATACTTACTGAAAGATGAGTATGAAAAAGCAAAGGCGGGGTAGGGTCTGATCTTGGTGGCTTTTTGTTTTTACCTTTTGCGCATAGTGCTGGCTTGGTGGAGAGAGAAAAGGCACCATTTTACGCCCCAGGTGTAGGACACCTCACTGCCTTCAGCACTGTCAACCCCATTTAGAGATGAGACAGCAGCCAGGGTTGTGTTACCCAAACGCAGATAGCTGTGCTCCAACAGATGCTCCTTATTCAAGGCCTGGTCCTCTTGTCAACCTACTTCCTAGGCAGGGCAGTGGCCAGGCAGCTGCCCCCAAGGGTATCCCTGCACAGAGGGGAGTGCTCTGTCCTATCCCCACCTCCATCAGCCCCAGACAGCATCTTGGTTTGGCAGAGCACCAGGGAAGATGTGGCTGCCCCATCCCTGGAGGGGTTCAAGGCCAGGTTGGACAGGGCTTGGAGCAACCTGGTCTGGTGGGAGGTGTCCCTGCCCAGGGCAGGGGGTGGGACTAAATGATCTTTAAGGTCCCTTCCAACTCTAACCATTCTATGATTCTATTCTATGAAACAGCATCCTCGGCCCATGGGTTGCAGAGTTTTGTCCCACTTTGCCCAGTGCTGGGCTTTTCTCTCTGCAGCATCTTCCAGGTGAGGGCAAAGCCCAGCTTTTGCACCTGGGATGGCTAGGCCCTCTTTATAATTGACTCTCGTTGTCAATAATCCAGGAAAAGTGCGGATAGGACTAGTTTACTTTATGTGGGTATCCCTACCTGGCTGTTACACAAAGTCCCTGAAGAGCAAACAGAGGAGAGCAGGGCCATAGCAGGAACCGCTGAAATAAAAGCGCAGGACGGCCACAACGTGTGCGGAGCCAAATGCTTTGCATAGTTGCGCTGTCAGCAAACACAGCGAGCCAGAGGGCAGGGAACCAGCCGCTAGCACGGCTTCTTTCTTCCCTCCTATTTGCCTTTGCATTTGTTATCTTGGACATAAAGAGGCCTGTAAGCCAGGGATTTGGACAGTTAACCTCAAATAAACCCAAAAAGACCTACTTCAGTGAAGTGTAACAGTGTCTGTTGAATTTAATGGAGCTGGGCTTGCTCTCACCAAGGGTGATTTGGACTTGGAAAGCTTGCTGTTTCCTGGAAGCTAATGGCATTTGGGGGGCGTCTCTTTTGCTTTGTGTGCATCTTCAATTACAGCTTCTTTACCTTGGCTTTTACGGCTGGCTCCTCTACACAACCGAGTGTACACATGTGTGAGAGAGAACGACTGGCACTGAAAGGATGCCCCGCTGTAAAGACAGACGTTTGGTTTTGCTGTGAAATACCCTTTATAATCAGACAGACAGCAAATATTTGACACTGAGCAAGAAAATCAGGTATGCTGTTTGACAAAGAGGATCACTGCGGAAAGTGGTGTTGTGACTCACCAGCAGATCACTTCACAGCCTCACCCAGCGCTGGTACTTAGAAATACTGTTTAGGAACAAAGTATCCTGCAGGCAGTTAGTTTTGTTTCTTTAAACAAAACCAAATCATGCTTTATATGGTCAGCAAGCTCCCAAAGAGCAACTTGGTGGAATACAGCTGCAGATGGGTGGCTGTGGCATGAAATGAAGCTGTTTGGAGAAGCAATCAGCAGCTGATGCGGCTCACAGGGAGAGCTGGGCGCGGGAGCTCTGCTTTCACTTTTGCAGGTCGGTGATTCACTGATGGGTAAAGGAAGCTCACAGCAGTTAGAAACGCTGGTGTCGGCTCTTGACGGGTAGGTTGGCATGCATCATTTCCAGCTCTACTTGAGATTCCTTGAGGATTTTTTGGGTGTTCAGGTGCAGGCTGGAAAACAAGCCCTATCACGGGCTGTTGGAAAGGGAGCCAGGAATTGCAGTTAAATACAAGCTTTGACCAAGCAAAAAGTTATCCAAACGGGTCTGTTCTCTTGTTCGATATAATTACTAGCAATTGAGAGATCATTGCGATAAAATATAGATCCAGCAATTTGGAGGCCCTGGAAGATAAAAGCCCAACTGGATCTGTTGTATATCCTAAAAGCGCAAAGCTGTTTGATACAGCTTCCAGGATTTGGGACTTCTGATGCGAACCAACCGAGAGCAGCAGACCAGAGGAAATAAAGCATCCTGCACTCTGGCAGCTTCTAGAGGAAGACGAAGATAGCCCCATTTCCTATTGGAAAACCTTGGCCGAAGGCAGGCGGGAGCAGAAAGAATTAAACTATTGATGAAACCCTATTTTTAACAGGATTAGATCTAAGCCACAATTTGGGAATACAGAAGGCCAAGTCCCATTCTCTGGTTGTCCCTGATGTCAAGCCAGATTTCTTATTTATTTTTACTTATTTATAAAGATGAAGCACTGTGTGTTCTCAGCTGTCCTGGTGCCTACAATAAGCATAGATGGACCATCTCTGTAGGATCACGGTGCAGTCTAACGTGTCTCGGGTGTAATTCTCCTTTGCACTAACTGGGAACACTGTTGCAGAGTCTCACTGCACTATCCTGCCCCTAAATGACCTACAGAGATATGCTGGGTCTCAAACCCCAGAACCCTCAGCAGTGCCTGAGGATTAGGAGCGTGAAACACCTCTCCTTCCCCTGCTGTCTCCTTGTAGCTCTTCACAAACCCCACAAAAGCTACTAGCCCGTTCTCAAAGCTCAGGCTGTTTATTTCCCATGGGGCATTTCTAAAGAAAGATGCATAAGATCTTGGGTTGTTATCCTTTTCAAGAAAAGCTTCTGCAGGTGGACTTGAACCGATGAGGATGAAGCTTACGCTATTGCTGGAGCAGACCTGTGCGTGCAGGGGCTGATGGGGGGTATGGCAAAGCCCTCTTCAGCACATACCTTCTGTTCTGAGCCCCTGCCAGCTTTCTGCTAGCCCTGGTTTGTTACTGCTGGGTGCACGGTGAAGGACGAGGTGCTGAGGGCAGTGCTTATGGGGAAGTCTGAGAGCTCTGGTTTCATTCAGACAGGGCACACAAGGCAGAGCGGTTTCTCCTTCCCTCCCTGCCAAGGAAGGCAGGATGTTTATGTGCTGCTCAGCTAAAGGTACCCGCTGCCTGAAAGCCTCTTACTCAACTTTGCCTGGTAACTGGGATTTCTTATTGGCACGTCCAGTATCAGTGGATCCAGCTGAAACCTGATGTCCCTAAACAAACCCTGCCTTCAAAGCCCGGCTTGCAACATCCTCCGAGAGGTTTCTGGCTTGACGTCATCCTGCTCAGAGTTTCTTTCAAAAAGTCCCTTGTTAGCCCAGGAACAGGGTGCATCGCTTGGATGCACGTTCGCAGCCCCCATCGCTGCTCAGGGGCCAAACAGCAAGGGGATTTATGAGACATGGAGACCAGAGCCTAGGGGAAAATATTGGGTAATCGGAGAAGTGGCCTCCAGGAGCCAGCTGGGCTGTTTATCTCGCCTTCAGCCTCCCCTGGAAAGGCAGCTGCAACCGTGTCACCTCCCTCACGCAAATTCCTGCCCAGCCTCATTCATAAAATCCCAGAAAAGCCCTGTATTTGAGAGGGGAGCACTGCCCAGGGATTTGGGGCTTATCAGTGTGGGGCTGGGCCCGGTGTGAGAGCATGAGAGCTCCTTCCTCCCTCCTGCTGGGGGTCAGGCGGGCTCACTGGGGGCGCCTCTGTCTCCCCTTGCGGCGTGCGAGGTTTGGCAGCAGCAGGGGCAGGCCTGCCATAAATAAACCCTGTTTGCGGGAGGCAAGCACCGACAAGCAGGTAGGACAGAAATCTCCTGCTACCAACCTCTTGAGGGAGGGAAGGAGCAAGGAAATGGTGTCGGGGAGCTGCCTGCTCTGAATCAGCTCTGTGTGAGATGGAGGGGGGATGGCTGAGCAATCGGGGTTGGTTGTTGGGGGTTTTTTTGGTATGTTGGTGTTCTTTAATACCATCACACGTGGGCCTGTGGGTCATTCCTGCCCTGCAGGAGCAGCACAGCTGCAGGTCAGACCCTCAGGCGGTGTCAATAAGCGTGCCCTGCCGTGTTGGCGCTCGATTCGTATCAAAAGCATGGTTGCCACCTGCCTGCTTTGTTAACTGGATTAGCCATTTACAGGCAGTCGCTCTTTTATGGCTTCACTGTCTGGTTTTCCTACATAATTCTTCCCTTCCCTGTCTCAGACGCTGTTGAGTCTGGCCCCTCGCTCTCTGTAATTGAAATATAAGCATTGCTGTGCATCAGACAGACTCAGGCTTTCTTTCTGGGGTTTTTCCTTCCCCCTCCCCCCCCGCCTAATTTCTTTCATGGTGACCCATGGGAGTATGGCTATAACTTTAAATACCTTCCAGCACCACCAGCTCAAATGAGGTTGGGGAACAGGGAGAATTACAATATGCTCCAAAGGAGCACACAGGAGGAATACAAATAGGAATAGATAGCCTGAATTTAATCTTTTATAGGGTCTTTCACAAAGAATAATATCAGCTCAGGAGGGGCTAGTGCCTGTAAGGGTAGAAGGAGACAGATGCCTGCTACCTCCTCCTCTTCCCAAAGTCTTTTATGGAGCGGCTGCTGTGCTCCAGGGTGGGCAAACGTAGGGTTGGTTTTTTTCAGTTCTCCCATCGCACTATGTTTCTTAAACGCTCACTTCACCTTCTTTCCTCTCAGAGCAGGCGTGTGGTCCTAAAGAAGACTAAAACTAAATAAAAACCTCGATTCAAATGGCTGAAACTGGTTGTACCCACTGAGATTCTCCAGCCCCACGTGCTTGGGCCAAGCAAGCTGCCGACCTGTGCAATGCAAAGTACATGCAGCCTGGGAAAACAGCCCATCTACCTTTTCCTGGGGTGGAAAATCATTCCAAAAAAGCTGTAACAAGTGCTGTAAATTCATACTGAAAAGTTAATAGTTTGGAAAGCGCGTGTTTGCTTCCATCCCCTTGTTTACTGAAGAATTATATCTGAAAGTCAGGGCTGATGCCCTTAGCTCCTTGCTGTCATAGATCACGTACCAACCCAGGCAACAGGTCACCAGCTCGCAGAGGGACCCGCTGCCCTGTCTCAGGATGAAATCAGTTCTGCATCTTCAAAAGACACAAATCATTCAAAGGCAGTCAGGGATGGAAGAAATTGTACAAATACAGTGTCTGGGGCCAGGTCCTGAGACACCTGGAATCCACAGAGCTGCGGTGATTTATGCGAGTGTACTCTAGGGCATGAACCTCTACACTTGTGCATCGGTTGGAAAGTTGATCTCATCCAGGGGAGCTTGCTAAAGCCATCAAGAGAGGGCTGTGTCCTGAGCAACATCTATCATCTTCACTGCAGGGTAGGAAGGAGTCCGATGGGATGGCATCCTGGGAACCCTGGTACACGAAGGCTTGGGTATCCTCATGCCCTGTTGTTGCTCACCAACCTTTGAAGCTACAGAAACATCTCGAGAGTGCTGCCTGCCATGAGTGATGGTGCCCCATTGGTCTGGGGGATGCAGGCTGACATCCCACTGAACCGGGGAGGGGTTTGAGAAAGGAATCCGAGTGAAAAATAGTGTTTGGTGCACTTAAAGCAAGAAGATAAACTGCTTCAATCAGGTGTGTTTACAACTCAGTCACAGACATCCATGCTGACCTCTTCTTTGCCCACAATTCACTGTTCTCGGCATGTAAAACCCCCTTTCCATGCAAGATTGTAAGATTAAATGGATGTATTATGTCCTTTTTGGAGGATATAATTATGTGGGTTTGGAGGAGAGTGCTAATTCTCATAGTTGTAGCTTAGCAAGGGAGAACCAAATGTCAAACTGTTCACAACATAAGGATCATTGCCACCCCTCTCCAGCTCGCTCATCTTCGTTTTCCCCCTCCTTGAAGGCTACCTTTTTATCCAATGCTAGTTCACCAGGTGTCTTTAATGAAAAAGAAATGGAAAAAATGGAGAATGGCGTCTCAAAAAAATAAAAGCTGCAAACACTGGATTGAAAAGCTGGGTGGTATGGACCACTCTCCTCTTCTGGATGATCCTTCTTCATTGCTGAGAAACATGTTGGTTTCTACCTAGAAACTGCATGGTGACTACCAGCCCTCCTAAATTTAAGCCTGAGGCTCTCTCCGCTGAAGCCAATGGCTGTGTTCACGTGAATCATTAGGAAAGGAAAGAGTCTTTTTTACCTCTAGCAAGTCTTTCTCCTTAGTGCGGTGGGTGGGAGACTCAGTCCCAGGCTGGGGTTATGTCTGTACCGCATAGTTCTCAGTATAGCTGTAGGTTTGCCGACTCTCAGTTCGCATAGTTTCACGGTTACATCTTGCTCTAAATATAGGGAAAACCTGGTAATCGCTGACGTCAGGCGGTCCTGTTCCCAGTCAGCCCCCCTACCACCTCATTAACTTTTAAAACACACAGGTTTACAATAATAAAAATTAGGAAATAGGGAGGCGTGAAAGGTAAGGCTCAAAGGTAGAAAACACGTAACGGCAAACCTAACACGAAATAAGAAGAATAAAATGTAAGGAAAGAAACTGAAAACAGGCGATGGGTTGAAAAATGAGCCCCGGTATTTATAACTAATAATATAAATTGTCAGCGTTAAGAAAAATAAAGGCTGGGGAGGAAAGAAACTGCTGCTCTGATCCAGCAGATGCTCTGCAGTAGCGGGAGGCATGTGCGCCGCTGCTAAACTTAGACCTTAGATAGCACATACATGTAATTTAAAGAGAAATTAACGTTAGCAAGTGGTTATTTGTAAGTATAGGAGCAAAAACTGCTCTGAGCTTACCTTTGAACATCCTGCTTGTCTATTTGTCCAGCAGGGTTTGTGTTGGCTTGCAACCAGGGGGGGCTGGATCCGTGCAGCGGGTCCCATTGCCCGTACAGCATGTTGGAACTGAGCTTTCGGCGTGCCGCTGCCACACGAGGAGCAAGTAATGGTGAGAGGATGCTGCGCCTGTGGCCGCGTTTGACCTCTGAAGTGTGTCTAAGATGAATGGAGCTTATGGGAGACGTCAGGGCTGCAGGGGACTTGACTCGGGTCTCGCTTTCTCCTCTCGCAAAGACCCGGGTACACAGGAACACCCGTTTCATCTGAGCTGCCCCGGCGGAGACCTGGCTGCAGCTTCACCAGGCATCTGACGTGTTCAGCACTAGGACATCATGAAGCACCTCAGCACGGGAACGGTGGTGTTCAGGTCCAGTGCGGCTCCTGGGATATTTGAGCAAGAGGCAGTTTAAGTACCTGTTGGGCTTTCCGAAGGGTTCACCATTCCCAGTATGTTTTCGTGTACTTCAGGGAAGCTCCTTCTCTTCTGCAAAGCAGAATTAGAGCACATGCCACTGTGATACTTTGCGCATCCTGTAATTCCCCTCTTTTGTCATAGACTTTGGAGAAGTGATGCAAACTATGCGATTACCCAAACTTGGGTAATTTCTGTGCTGCACCTCGTCCAAGGAGATAGGAAGGAAAACTGAAAATCTTCTTCATGGAATTGGGCAAGCTAAAGCCAAATGACACTGTAAAAGTGTGTGTCTGATTAGCTCAGGACCAGTTGCTATATATTAGCTGTCTCCCTGTTCAGCAGATCTGCCAGTTCATAAACGTTCATGGAAGCAAAAGGCTGCATCTGCCTTTAATTGGGACAGATAACTGCAGGCAAGCCAAATTCCTAGGCATGCCTGCACACGTCCTTTGCAGAGCTATAGTCTCTCTTGGTGATCTCACTTAAACATAGTCAAAATGATTAAAAGATGCCCTTCCCTTATGTTTTGGAACATAATTATCACTTGAAAAATAATCCCGATGCTACTGGCTGCCATGCAGCACACTTTGTTGCTCACAAGGAGTTAAGTATTAGGCAGGGTTAGGATTTAAAACAAAACTAAGCTAAGCGATTTTCTGTCTGGAAATGCTGATTTATCACAACTGAAACTATTTGTGGGAATCGGTATTCCCCTGAATTAAAAAAAAAAAAAAAGGCACAAAACCAACCAACTGTTTTAGCACTGCTTTAAAAGGCACTGCTGTGATCTAAATTTGAAGTTTTATTTTCTGGATAGAAACAATGCTTTTTTTCGGCTTATACTGAAAAGCTGGAGAGCATTAAGAAAAAAAGTCAAAATTGAAGCAAAACATCTTGAAATTATTATGGCAGAGTCTTTTGGATAATAGCTTGTGAACATTTTAGAGGTACAGAGTTTTGCTTGAAGACAGATGCAGAACTATCAAGACCTTGACAATCCCTCCAGCATGGGAAGACGGTTTTGCCGTCAGGTCTCGTAGGTACGACCTCCCCATCCTGCTCTTGGGTGACAGAGATGGGTCAGCTCTGCGCATGGAAAGTGAGTTTACAAATCCTCCACCAGCTCCCTACCGCCAAGATAACACCATTCCCTTCCCTCCCTTCCCCTTCGTGCCCAAATGGCTCACTGGGAACTGCTGACTCCACGGGTGCCACTAACCAGATGGCCCCGCTGGTCACGTCCCAGGCAGGGTGAATCACCCCGCATGGCTCCACGCTCCCATCGCTCCTCTATCTGGCTCCTTCACCTAAGGAAGAATGAAAGGGCATATTTCAGGGCTACCAAAATGATGAGGGGACTGGAACACCTCTCTTATGAGGAAAGGCTGAGGGATTTGGGTCTTTTTAGTCTGGAAAGAATAAGGCTGAGGGGGGACCTTATCAACGCTTATAAATACTGAAAGGGTGGGTGTCAGGAGGATGGGGCCAGGCTCTTTTCAGTGAGGCCCAGTGACAGGACAAGAGGTAACGGGCACAAACTTGAACATAGGGAGTTCCATCTAAACATGAGGAGGAACTTCTTTCCTGTGAGGGTGGCAGAGCCCTGGCACAGGCTGCCCAGAGAGGTGGTGGAGTCTCCATCTCTGGAGACATTCCAAACCCGCCTGGACACGTTCCTGTGCCACCTGCTCTGGGTGACCCCGCTCTGGCAGGGGGTTGGACTGGATGATCTCCAGAGGTCCCTTCCAACCCCGACCATTCTGTGATTCTGTCAAAGCTAACGCTGGTCACTTGAGTCAGTGGTATCAAAGGAGTATTTCATAGAGGGATTCATTCATTCCAAACCTCTCCCCCAGCTGAGTTTAACAAATCTATTTCACTTTTTTAATTAAAAAAAAAAAGAGTTTAATATATTTCCTTTGTACCAACCACTACGTCTTTGAAGTAGGTGAAATACTGTGTATGCCAATAATGTTTTCCATACAAATTGCTCGCGCCATTTTTAAAAAGGGAGAGATCATTTCAAGCAAGAAGGAGGTTGGCTGAGATGACCTCCCGAGGTCTCCTCCGATCTGAATTTTCCCCGTGATCCCTTGGCCATGAGAAATGGTTTGGGCTTTATTTTCTTCCTCCAGACAAGTACAGGTAGATCCTCTCGTCACTTGTGGAAGTCTTTTCAGAAACCATACTTGTTATTTTTGTGACTTTGATGCAGAAGAGGAGTAGATGGGCAGCTGGCAGAAGTTTTGTTTTTGACTTCAGTGGTGTCTGGACTTGCCCCGGTGTTTGTGTCTCCAGAGTCTGACTCAAACCCAGTTCAAGCCAATGGAAAGAATCCCAGCAGCTTAGCAGATATAAAGTTGCCACTCTTGAAAGGATAAACTTTTGGTAACACATCGTTTCATAAATATCTCTTCTTTCTGATCTGCTGGTGAGCTATCATCAAATGGGGTTTTTAACGATGGTTATTCAGGCATACACAAACACATTTCATCCTGCTGGTGCTACCCAGATGACGCACTCGCCGCACCATCACAACAGATTTTGGCACCGACGCTGTACCCATTGCACACAACCTTCTCCACCCGCCAAATGCTCTTTTCTTTTCTTGGGCAGTGGCTGAGCTGTGCATGTTTGCCTCCATTTGCTGCTCCCTTGTCTTTCCTTTGCTATGGCTCCAACTCTTTTATCTGTTTGCTTGTTCTGCTGCCTAAATCTGCTTATTTTAGTGCTGCTGGGCTCCTATCATGTCAAGGGTGCCCACAGCCTCCATGGCATCTTCCTTTCTTAATCCAAGTAGGACATAAAAGTCACCTGAATTTGGTACCGTTTTGAAAAATGACTGTTCTCCTTTAAAGCGTAAGGGTAAGGCTTGTGGGGGGAGGTGGTATGCTTCATTAGACCAACTGATAGAAAAAACAGACAAGCTTCTGGGCGTGCAGGTCTTTGCTTGGGGCATTGAGGAGTGGCCAGTGAGCAGATTTCTCCATGGCCTCCCTTGTGCAAGCGCAGCTCCCCTATGGATGTGTCCGCGAGGTCTGCAATTTGTAAGCCAAAGAAATGTTTCTGCTAATCCATAACTTGCCTAACAAGGGCTCCCCATGCAAAAATGGTTGTTTGCCTTCAAAGAAATGCTTTTGGAGAGCTATTTTGTGGTAAGTCACTCAACATTACTGATCCTCATTAGATTAGAAAAGTACACGCTTTCCCTGCAGGAAGGGTATGTAAGCGTTGGGATTTCTAACATTAGAAATGATTGAAACTGAATGGTTTGAAATGGTAATTTTTCCTATAGCTGACATTTAAAAGATGACGGTTTTCTTTCTCGTGTCCATTCTCATCATTTATCAGAACTTACAGTGGGATTTACATCCATAGCAAGTAAAATGGAAAGCCGGACTCCTTTCAGGCCACTGCCTCCCATCTCCTTCCCCTGCTGCTCTTCCAGCCTTTACCAAAAACCTGCACTGCCACCTTCTGCCTGTCTTACACATCGCAGCTGAATTTCCACCATGGTTTGGGCTTGTTTTTTTTTTTAACTCATCCTGCCAAATTCATAATGTATGTCCCAGGAAAACTTGGAATACAAAGAAGAAACCATGTGTACATATGCACAGTAAAGATGGTCTGTAAATTGATTTTTGTTTCTGGCTGGTCTCTGTTACAGATGGCGATTGCCCTGTACATAATTCCAGCTTTGATTTAGGGGAAAGGAACACTACGGTGTTGCTCCCCATGACCCAAAAAACTGAAATATTTTGTTCAGCTGCCGTTAAGCCAAGATAGTGGCCAGCGATTAGCCACAAATGTTTTGACAGGTTTGCTCAACAGCTTGGCTGATGCAGGCAGCATCTGAAATAACCAAATAGGCCCTGGTAGAAGACAAAGCTTAGACCATGAGTTGGTACAAATCAGGATTTCTTACTTGGCTTTGGAGCAGCTCCCTGATTCATACCCAACTGTTATCTGTTTCAAGTTACCACACGAATTGTGCTACTTTTGTCTTCTACTGTGGCAAAGGAGAAGGAAACGCAAGTCGCGCGTGTCTATGGCTTATGGATGGATTAAAAATGCCCTTTTTTTACTTTTTCTTTCTTTCGAGTTGAAGTATTAGTTAAATAAAAACTCAATTTGAGAAAAAAGAGAAGTATCTGAAAGCAAAGTGAACCCAGATGTACTCAAATCCTCTTGCGTTGCTCATTTAAAAGAATTCTTGGTATTTTTCCTTTCCTGGCTAAGGAAGGGGTGCCAAAGTCACCCTCTATTTAGGAAAATAAATGTTCTTCGTGAACATGCTAATTCCTGCAGCAGCCAGCCCTGCACCTAGTGGCGCTTCCAAGCAGGAGCAGAGTCCCTGGCCCCAGCCCTGCAAACCTTTGCAAGGGAGATGGGTTCACCACTGGCTCCCGGAAAGTGACAGAGCAATTATTAAATATCTAAACCCCAACCTTTAACAGAAAGGCAGTTCTTGCAGCCTTGAGAGACTTGATGCATTGAAGAAAAGGCTGGAAAAATTTCCCCTGCGTTGTAAACGTGATTTCTCTCAGCACAGCTAAGGGAACAGTGGCATCTGGTGTTCACCGAGCTCTCTTACAGCCACCGCTTCCCAGGTGGGTGCTGCTGGGCTTTGCTGGCCGTAGGCAGGATTTGGCTTCCCACGTGCAGGTAACTAGTGGCCCTTGAGACCTGTTAGCTGTCAAAGACATCTGCACAAGTGTCCAGGCGTGATGGGGGCCACAGGGGAGACTCAAGCCCATCTCCATGGCAGCTGGAGGTCTGGATGGGGCATCAAACGAGAGAAACCCAAACTTGCTTCTAGTGAAGAAGGTTAATCGTCCGGGGCTGCGGCAGTGATGTGGCACCACCAGGGAGCCTCAGACTCCAATGCTGTTTGAGATTTACATGTTTTATAAAAACTTTATTCCCACTTTCTCAGTAGAGAGGAATTTGCTCCTCATGAGGTGCCCTCGTGCATTTGGTGGGGCAGCCTGTGCTGCAGCAGCTCCAGGCTGTGATGCTCAACTCTGTGTGTCTGACATTTTTACTACCTGGACGTCTCCTCAGTTTAATCTCACGTTCTCAATTTGAGACCCAAAATGCAAGTGCTTCCCAGGAGCCTCTCCCCTCCCAGGGATTTTTAACTTGCCCAAAATCTGGAATGAGTTTCACTGGGAGATGTTTGCTTGTGCTTCTTTCCCCATCTTTGTTCTTGCTATTAAACAGTACAGTCCCACCATATCCGCAGTATAGACCTGGGTAACTTTTCCTGTGACACAGCCTAAGTACGTCTTTTAAACGCCTCTGGTGGGCCAGTATCAATAGGCAACCGGGCAGTACCTGAACCTTATGGTGAGCGTGTGCCGACCCTGGTGGAGTGTCCTCTGCTGCCAGTGCCTGAGACACAACCAAAGGCTTGTTTGGAGACAAACTAAGCTGTCTCTCCTTCTCCTGTCAGCAGAGGAAGCCCAAATCTGAGCAAAACAAAAGTGCAAGGTGTGCATCTCCCTGGTAATTTTTATGCAAATTAGAAAAGGCAAATTACTGCTTTTGTTTTACTAACTGAAATTCAGTTTATCAGTCTTTTACCTCAAGTGCACAAAAGACGGGGCACTTCCTTCTGAGATGAACAGAATGACAAACTTGAGCTGGGAGCTCTATGGAAACCACATTTTTAGAAGTTCTGCATCCTTATGCTTACCCAAAGGCTGGTTTGCAATATTTGCAGATTGCCCCCGACGGGTTTTTATCTGAGTGCTGGGACTGACAGACCTTTTTCTGTTTGCGTTGTCATCGGTACACAATTTGATGCACGAGTCCCCAAGCCTGGTTACTCCCCCCTGCTGCACAGGAGCGAGCGGCTCCGCTCTCATCCGATGCTGCTGGTCGTTCCTGCTCCTCCCTGGGGCCGTGCTCAGAAATCAGCACTTCCCCTGCACAGGGCCGTACTTCTGTAGCTAAACTCACTCAGAGATTATAATTATTGTCCCTTTCAGGCAGTTTCTGGCCTATTAAGTTACAACAAAATGCATTCTGTTGACATCAGAACCAGTGTCACAGCTACAAGCGACAGCAAGGGGTGGTTGTGCAAAGGCGCTGCTTAACGTCAACCTCTGTCGCCAAAACAAGCAGCAGCACAGCTAACAAGATATCTCTTCTTCTCACGCGTGAGATTTTGGAACTCATCAGGTGGTTTTATCTAACACGTAGTACTATAAAGTGATAAGAACCCAAGGGCTGACTTTTGGGGGTGGTGTCATGGACTTTGGCACGGTGTTCCTCGGACTGCCAGATCTCTCTGTTCTGCACCAGTTTGTTCAAATCAAACCCCGGAGTTGCCACACGCTGAAGTTTATTTTCTATAAAAACATGGGAAGTTTTCCAAAGTGCAGCTGAACTTCTGCTAAAAAAAAAAATAGAAATCAATGGGAACTGTGCACCTAACTCCAAATCCCATTGAAGTTAAACTCAATCCTTATCGTTATCTCCTACGAAGACTTTGGTCCTAGGCTGGCAAATGACCCGACTCTTGCAAGTCAACGGGCAACTGTAAGCGTGTGGAGAACTGGCGGCAGGAGTGTACGCTCTACAAATACCCCAACCCTTTTGCTATCAGCAGTCAAAATAAACGTTGCTGCCAAAATGGGTTACAGAGAGAGTAAGAAACATCAGGTTTGTAATGTATTTTGTTTATTAAACTCAGTTTTCACCGAAGTCCCAAGTTGACAAAAATGTTTCCCAGGAAGACTGACAAACAGAAACAATTCATAAATATTTTTTTTTTTTTCAAACACTGCAGGTATAAACAAATAAAAGCTCTGGTTTGCTATTTTGGGAGGTCCTGGGTAACCAGCGTTTTCAACTGGACAATTAACAGCACTCGTGTTAACCAGTGAGGAATTTCCACTTGTTTTTTAAGGATCAAATCCAGCATTTTAGAATTATTGCTCATTACCAGACAGAAACCCAAGATATAAAGGATGTTCATTAAAAATCCTCATTAACAGCAGGGACGGTATATATTGACAGTACATGCAGCTTCATAGTGGGGTTTTTTTATGTAATTAAGACCAAAACTTTCAGAAATTAAGATGTTGGGCAACCAATCTGAGGATATTACAGGAGCCAAATTCTCAGCAGGTCTGACCTTGGCACCTACACCTTTTAAAATCTTGGGCTAAGCACCCCTGACGTGAACACCTCCAAACCACTAACGGCAGGGGACACAGCACCCAACTGCGACACCGCTCCAAGGCTTTGCCGCCCGGTGCCGGCTCCTCTCCCAGCTCTTCACTGCTCCTGCCTCTTTGCCGAATCCGCTGGGACCTGCCTGGTGGGGCTGCTGTGGCCTGGGGAGGAAGGAGAGGACCAGCGCACAGAGAAACGCGGCGGAGTTGTAGATGACTGAGGTATTTTTCCTCCCTCGCTGGTCCTCCCAGCCGGCGGGGCTGAGGGAGGGGACAGTGGCAGGTACCAGCAGAAGGTGGAAACGGGGATCTCCTCACAGCGCTCGTAACTAGAGGCATCTCGATTTTTGCAGCTACTGGTAGCAACGCCTTGTGCAGCAGGTTCCCCTCGTGCCAATAGCACACACTACTAGGCTACGGGGCTACACTACAGCAGTTCTTGCTCCCCTCAGCTTGGGAGCGCCTTGGGGCCAGCATCTGCCTTCCCGTGCCCTCCCGGTGGGGCACGGCTCGCTGACCTCCTCGTTCTGCTCCGGCCGGCCCGCTCGCTTCTCTGCCGGAAAACAAGGAGCGGCACTACTTGTGCCAACCCCTCGGCAGAGGAGCCTGGTCCTGCAGGGAAGGAAACCCTCTGTCCCTCTCGGCGAGGCACGCTCCTCAGGGTATCGTGACAGAGATGCACTGCGGGGCCTTCTGGCTATCGTCCACTCTCTCCCCACTGGCTCTCTTTGGATACACCACGCTGGCCATTTTGAAGAACTCATCCGCAGCGTCCAGAGCTATGAGCCGGTCCTGCCAAAGCAACGGGGTTTTACAGTCACTACGGGCTGCTTTGGGCAGCTCCCTGGTCAGAGTCCTCCCCCCACGGCAGCTCTCAGGTTAAGCCAGGCATTAGGTCTAATCTTTTCCCACTTCGTTAACAGGCTGCAAGAGGTTGCGCAGGCTTACAGGAACTTGGGGGGGCAAATTTAAGGTGCTACAGCACTGACATTTCCAAGGAAGTTGACCGGCCAAGATACAAGTGCAACATCTGATGGGGATGCCCCAGATGCCACCATGTATTTGAGCGTCCTCTGGTGCAGTTCACCTATCTTCATCTACTCCCTCTCTTTGAGCTCACTTGCAGGGATGGGGGCCGCGGGGACAAAGGCACGCTCAGAACTACTCACCACCACGAAGAGGTAGCGCTCAGAAAGCTCCCAGCTGGTTGGGAAGATGTTCGTCTCTTCGGAGAGCTTTAACAGGATGTCCCGGGCTTTGCCCATGTTCTGAGAGTCGCTGATGATGCTGAGTTTGGTCACCGACAAGAGGGAGTCTGCTTCCTTCTGAAAACCTGGGAAAGATGTGTTACAGAAACGAGTCAAACATGCGGGCAGGGTCATCCCTGAGCCCTCCAGGGTCCCTTATTCGCCCTCCACCTTGGGCTGCCGCATTCCTTCTTGCTAAAATCGACTAGCATTTCCTTGAAGCACGCTCCGCGTCTGCAGCTGGGGCAGGTATGAGCTTGCTGGTGGAGAAAAAAACCATACATATACCCATTCAGAGCAAGTTTGTTGCTGGTTTTCCAGAGGCTGCATATGAACGCCCACACCCAGGGTGTTGCTTCAGCTCTTGCATGTTCCTGATGCTGACAGAGCTTTCAGGGCTGGTGGGGCTTCCTGAACACCCAGCGACTATGCCTATATGTTGTTGGGAGGTAACAGTGATAAAAAACCTGCGGCAGTAATGGATGCACGGGTAATTGTTCCTGTAGCAGTTGGCATCCCTCATAGGAAGGGTATCCAGGGAAGGAAAGGCGGAGGAGAATGAATGCAGGGATCTTTAAATGTAATTGCTACCTTTAACTCTGTTCAGCTCCAGGGTGATGTGTCTCACCTGAAAACACTTACAGGAGAAAGAGTAATGGTCTTATGATTAAAGCACAGGTCTAGATAACAAAAGATAGCAAGTTTCACATCTGTTTGCATGTCTAGCTTCGCTAAGGCTAAAGGATCCTTGGCCTTGAGCTTCCCCACCCTTTGCAAAACGGCTCCAGAGCCACTGCAGACGTGGGGGAGATGTGGGAAACCCTTTGTCAACGTGCAGTAACAGATGTAAGGATGTCAAGTGATCCCTCCTGTGTTTGGTCTGTGCAGCCTGCGCAACCACCTGGGTGAAGATGAACACTGATATCTATTTATTAATTTATTATGTTCCATCCAGACGCCAGAACAGCAGGTAGGGCAGACGCAGCTGACATAGATACCCATCTCTTTTCTTCCCAGTGATAACACCCTTGAACAGCCCAACAAACGCGCTCGACTCGCACATCCTCCTCTCAGGAGCTGCCAACCTCCTCCAGAGCATGATGCAAGCCAGTGAGCCGATGTGCCGGAACGTCACATCTCCTTGGCCCAAGTGTCATGTGCTACGTGCGAGGCCATTGGGACAACCAGGTCCCCATCGCCACTGCCTCGTCCGGAGGAGCCACAGCTGAGCACACGGGACCCGGGGGTGCAGTTCACTGTTTGCAGGCCAGGAAATAGCAGGAGTGGGAGGGTCACCATTGAGCGATTTTGTTTCATGAAAGAACATTTCAAACTCGCTTAGGAGCAAACAAAGTGGGTGGTTTAGCTCTGCTCAGCTGGCACGGACTAAACAGACGTATTTCAAATCTGAAAGGAATATTCATTTCTCCCTGCTTATCTTGCTTAGAAAAAAACAGGGTGAATTCCCAGGTGTCCCTGCTAAGTTTCCACAAGGAAGCCTGAAGTGGATGATCGCGTATGCTATTATAGGCTTGAAAGGCTCTCCCGCTGGTCATGGTTCGTGGGCTTTTTGATGTGTCTGCAGACACGGTGGCTCCGTCTTCCCCCCGCAGTGCCAGAGCTCTTGGGAGTCTCCCACAGGCTCTCGGCTGCCGTGTGGGCTACCTGACGGCCCTGCTCAGCAACCTTGGTTTATTTTCCTCTCTTTCCCCTCTACCAGCCTGATTTTGTGGAGCCATTCCCATCTTCAACCATCCTGGGACCTCTCATTTGGTACGACACAAATGACATCCTTTTGTCCCCTGGCTTACCTAAATCCTCCAAAATGTGTTTCCACCGGCTTCTCACTTCTTTTCGGGTCTGCCGTAAGGTATAAATATCATAGTTGAGCTTTTGCCATTCCTGCAAAGCAAAGGGATAAGAGATACTTAGTCATTTGCATGTGGGGAGGGCTCGGCTGACTTTCTAGGAATTTCAGCTTTTAGAACCGGAGCCAGAGTTGAACTGTTGATGTTGGCACTGAGGGATGTGTGTGAAGGTCGATGGCCAGGCTGCTGTTGCCCCTGGAAGAAATTACGCCGACCAGCGTGGAATATTTTAGCTTGACATTGGGTACAGCGTCTCTGTATCTTCTCTGCATGTACAAAACAGGGTCCAGTTACTTTGAAACTGGGGTACAGAATTTCGCTTAGGCGTTGCTGATGACCAAAGTGGTCTCCTTGGTCAGACAGGGAGAATATAATTCCAGCTCCGTGCTGGAAATTATAGTGCTGTCCCCGGAGAACAACATGAACTTCCAAACGTTGTTCATTTAAGAGACTTCAGTCTCTTCGGTCCAAAGACCTTTACCCCAAACCTTGACACCCTGCTAGTATCAAATCCTGAGGGTGTGAGAATACCTTATTCGGCCTTCAACAGCTTGAGAAAGCATGACCACATATTATTACCTTCTGCAAACTGTTGCAACACCTTATTTTCATATTCTCGCAGTTAAACTGGCATGGCACATTTTCTTACAGCTGGTGAGAGCCCAGGGGAAAATAAAAGTTTGCAAAGTTTGGTCACACATACAGCGGCTTCGCCAAACTGCTCAGCCCTCTGTTTGGCATTTAACTGGGGTAGGCAGGCTTTCAAAAGCACTGGAAAACAAGAAAAAACAGACTTTTTTTAAAGGCTGGGGTACCCTTTTTAAATAGCAAAGAAGAAGGATGCACGTGGATGGCTGAGGGCTGAGCTGGAGTCATTTGACATAGTAACAACTATTCTCGGTGATGCCAGTTGCTGCAGTTCATGCCTCGCTTAACTATACACTTTAAATCCTTGCACTTGACCTCAAGCTTTATATCTGCACAATGGGACACTGTCTAGAGGGCAAGGTTTTGAGGTTATTTATTAAAGTTATACCAGCACAATGAAACACATCTGGACAAGTATGCGTTCCTCTGGAAATGCACGTATTCTGCAAGAAAACTGGGAGTATTTTTCCTAGCGGAGTTTAATCAATGCACACGCTGAAAGGGATGCATTTACAGAAGCATCCACGCAGCAGGTCGTAACATCCTTCAGATAATTTCCCTCCAGTAAGAACCTTAATGAATCTCATTTCTCAGCAACAGATTACATACGTGGACTCTTGTAGAATAAGGGGCTGTTAGTCTGTGCCAGCTCCCTGGGATTTTCCTACGTGACTCGCTGGGTTCAAAGGGGTTAAACAACATCCACGAAAGTAGGCTGTGCTTTAGAAATCCCACTGTTTTCCGACACCTGGTGCCTTAAAGAGTTGACTTGATTTGCTACAGAGTTGGAGATTTCTTAGTGTTTTTTTTTCCTGAGCCCAGCCGACATGCCACCACTGCAGAGAATTAAATGACGAGCCCGTTTTCTTGTCATTCAGCAATAGCTGCAGGAACCCTTGGAGATTATGCTTTGGAAGAAGCAGCCAGCAGGGCTAAGACAAGGGTGAACTCGGGTCAGGAGAGCAGGGGGAAGGCTCCACCGGCAGCCGCTGGCTCTGCCCCGCTTGTCCTCCCGCAGAGCAAAATCGCCTTCTTTTTTAGCTTTGTGCTGCTGCTCGCAATGAGCTCGCTTGGCCGATGGGAGCTCCGTTTCTCTCTTGCCTGCAGCAGTACTTGAAAACAGCTTTACGGTTTGCACAGGAGGACACCTGGCAGCCTCTTTCAGCACTTCGCTAGAAAACGGAGGAAGGGACAAGGCTCCTCTCTCTCGTGACACCAGCTCGTAGCTAGGAACTGTGTTCCTCTCAGTGAAAAAGAAAAGAGGAGGTTTATTGTATTAAAGCTTTGTGGGAAGTTTACTGCAACCCTGAAAGTTTTAAACAAAGAGAATAAAGGCTGCACGATGCCTCGGTCCCCGCTGGCAGGGATCCCTTGGAAACATCTCAGCCTGCTCGCGACCCCATGGTATAAGCAGAAAGGAGAGCGCATCACTCCGGGCACGCTGGGGGGGAAATAAGCTGTGTGTCTCTGCCCTCCCGCGGAGATAAACAAGTGCTTTCATGCACACGATCGATCAACACAGCCGCAGTGATGCCAGCGGTGCTTCACGCTGCTGAATTAGCAAGCTGGGGGGGTGGGGTGGGAAAGATGCTCCTCTCCCCGAAACGCGCCTGGCTGGCACCCGGCAGTGGCTTTCAGGGCCGCAGGGATTTACCCCCCACCCCGTGGTAGCGAGCCGGACTCCTCGCTAAGCTAAATGGCGAGCGGTGCTTAGCATGCAGGGAAGCTGCTCCTGATTTTCTCTGGATTAACAGCGGCGTGTTTTCCCTTGTCTATTTTTACTTTAAGGGAATCTAGGTTATGGCTTTCGTGTATGCTGTAGTTACTGAGTTGCGTTATGGGAGCGAATACAGTGCATATTTAGTCCCAGAGGATGTCTAACAGTGTCCTGTTGTTGAAGAACTTGGGGGGGGTGCAAATGAGCAGCTTTGGTCCAGAAAATGATGCTTAACAGTGGTGCCTGGGGGGGAAACTCTTGTTTTAGTGGTATTTCTTCTGCCTGAGCGTGGAGTTGGATGTATTAGACTAGAGATTATGAGGGTGAGGATGGGCAGCTCCAGGCTGAGCTCTTGAAGGGACTCAAGCCCTGCTCTCCATGAGCCTTAGAAAACACCGAGTTTTCCCAGGCGATTCCTTGTAGCAGAGACGTCCTAAATGCTGTGGGCACGGGGTTGTCCTCTGTGTTGCTTTAATGAGGGAAATAAAGTTAAGAGCATCTTTTCATCCCCCAAATTAATCTAAAAAGCATTGCCCTTTAACTACACAGCAGATGAAGAGCAAAGCTAGTCCTGCCTGTGTCGCTGCATAGGAACGGGCAACATCAGAGACTCTGGGGAGGGTGTTCCCCAGGCACATCCCATGAGTCACCAAGATGTGACCTGGGAGGGATCCGGGCAGCATCACGAGGCCGACGCTGCTCAGCACCCACTGCCAGGCAGCCCCAGGGCAGGCAGCCGGGACGCCGGCCAAACCCCGCTCTCCCTCAGCCCTTCCTGCTGCTGGGATGATAGGGACCACCACTGGGATAGGGACCGCTCGTGGGATGATAGGGACCACCACTGGGATAGGGACCATCGGGGCCCCAACCAGCCGAAGGACAGGGCACACCGGTCCTTCCCGCAAGGTGTCCGAGTCCGTATGCGGGCATGGGACAAGCAGCTCGCTCCCAAAACTTTGCTTCTTTTTGCATCTTCCATGCACCTCCGTTCCCTGTACTGCCTCTTGCAAAGTTAGATGCAACTTCTGGAGCAGTGAGGAGGCTCCTCGCACACAGTACAGAGAAAGTACAGCAGGAATCTGCTGTTCATCAAACCCCTTGGTGTTCTACAGGTCTGGGACATCCCAGTGATGCATTTCAAATCAATCCTTTAGGAAAAATACCCTTCTGCCAAAATGTGAATTAACCACAGGAAACCAAAGCAGGTTGCAGTTCCTGGCCCTTTTTTAGGCAATCAGTTTTGTCCTTTTAAACCTACATAGCAGGGCATAACATATACCCGTGGGGCCTTGAGAAAACCCACCGTGCACGAGTCAAGAATGTCCCGGGAGCAGCAGGGAAATGCTGCTGCCTCGCTCCTCGGAGCGCTCAGCCCTTCAAATATTTACCTGGAAAACTTCCCTGGACTCTGTAGTGTGCTACGCTAAATCTGCAAACGCCAAATGGAAGTGAGGAAATGCTGGGCATGAAATATAAGCCAGGCTGGTATACGACCAAGAGCTCTGGGAAAAAATGTGCCAAGAGAACAGGCAAACACTGTCCAACTTTTCATCCATGCTCATATGGAAATCTCCTAATTAGTAGGTAGCTTTCCGTACGTTGCCAAAGCAATCCTCTATCAAAGCTGCCTCCTTTATTCCCTTGAAAGCAATTGGTGTCACCATTCCGTTCAAGAGTTATTTTGGAAATGAGGTCAAAAGAGAGTTATCAGGGAAAGACTGCAAAATCCCAGCCCTGGCAGGTACCACGCCGCATCCAGGGATGCTCCCACTCTGGCCCAGCGACTGGCCCCACTGGAAGGAGCTGAGCAAACACAAACTCTACATCCACACTCATACATTGGGCCACCGACCAACAGCTCATCTTAGAATAAGCTTAAATTGGATTCAGTTTTAAGAGAAGCACGTGGGAGTTCACAGATAATTTTTCATATGTATTACGTGGGTCAGTTCTGGGCTTCCCGACTGCAATCCCCAGCCCTGGGCAAATCCCGTCACCTCTCTACGCCCCAGCAACAGCGTGTCGCAATGCTGACCTCCTCTGTAACGTGTTTAAAAAAGAATAATCCTGTAGGGGAGCAGGAGGAAGCAGAAAAATAGGCCTTGTCAGCTCACTAATGGGCTTGCCAGGAGGATCACACCAGCGCAGCAATGCTGGCCAGGCCCCCGGCGGACATGCAGGCTGAGGAATTGCCTTTGCTAGTGGGGTTTATGATCCCGCCTTCCCCAAGGGAATAAGCCGAAAGAAGAGAGAAACACGGCATTTTCAACAAGCCATAAGAACAGTGTTTTTTCCTCAGCCATAATGCAAAAACCCACCTTTAGTTTCTGTTCACAGAACCACGGCGCAGCTGCCCTAAATCTGGCTCCTTCTCTGAAGGCAGTATCGGTGCAACAGCTCAGGCTCTGGCACGGCTGGGTGATTCCATGCACCCCAACAGAGGTCACAGAGGCACCTGGGCCACCACAAACTGGTCCTCGGGGAGAGGGGCATCTGCCACACCATGCACATAAGCCAAATAATCCCAGCTCCTGCTGTTAACATTGGAGGCATGGTAGTCCCCCTTCCCCATAAAACGCTTTTCTCTGCATTTAGCGGGGCGCGTGCTGGAACAGTGACTTGGCCTGTATCTATGCAGCATCTTAAATAACATCTTCTTTTCCTAGAGGTCCTCATTTCACCTCCAGATTTGGGGTTTTACTTTACACCACAACAGGTTCGACGATGCTGCAGGGCAGGAGCGGGGGAAAAAAAACAACCCAACCTTTTTTCCATATTTGAAAAGTTGACCCCAGCCTTCAAAAGCTTTGACGCCAGCTTTGATCTCCAAAGGCTGCATCAGGTGTACCAGCCCCCTTAAGCCAAGCCCTTCAGCTACGGCTTTTCTTATTTTCTCTGAGCACACCCTCCCCTGCCCCCACTTTGCTTCCAAAAGTGCATCCAAGCACATGGCGCTCGTCGGCCACACGCAGAGAGAAATGCGGAGCCGGAGAAGTTGCTCAGTCCTCATCGTTTTTGGAGGCTCCAGCGAATCTCGCCTCATCCACCAATTGCACAGTGGGTTTTGCAACTGCTGGGTGCTCCAGCGAGCTCCACCACGGCCGACCGCCCCAGCACCCAGCACCCTGCAGGACGAGCAAGTGGGAGCGAAACGGGGTGCACCCAGGACCTCACGGCGTTTGCTTTGAAGAGCTTGCTGCCCTGGTTCGGCGAGGAACAGGGTGGAGCAGCCACCCTTACGCAAGCAAAGGTCACACCGAGTTTGGGCTGGAGCTGCCAAATTTCCCTGAGCGGGGCAGTCGGGAAGGGGCAGGGAGAAGAAACGGCTCCGCATGGATCGGGTGTGGGTCCGGCCCCATGGCAGGAGCAAGGAACTGACCCCGAGGGAGGGCACCAACGCTGTGAGTTGCTGGCAGCTCCGCCATGAATGATCTAATATGCAGAAAATTGAGCTACAGGGTGCATTCGGTGTCGGAGTGCCTGGCCCTTCGCAAACCTAAACGGTTTGGTTTATTTATTTACAGCGATCCATGGCGCAGAGGTTGCCAGGCTGGGAGAGAGCCATCACGGCCCATGCCCGCCGACCTCCAGCACTGTGCCGATGTCACTGCTGCGTCTCGGCCCACCGCTTCTCCTGCCCTGGCTCGCAGCACCTTGTCACTATGTGAATAACCATTTTTAAAAAAAAGAGAATACCCAGGAAAGCAGAAGTGGGTTGGGCAGATGAAGAAAAATGCGATACTGGTTTGAGGCAGAGGTGCCGTAGAGATAAAGCACCCACGACAGAGCAACCTGCTCTTTGGGATCCTTCCAAAGTCCTGTGCTGGGAAACCACGAAGATAAAGGTGGGGAATGGCAAAGCACACAGCAAATACACAGCACGCCCAAATTTCTTTGCTAAATGAAGGAGCAGAAATACGGGGAGTAGTTCTCCTTTCAGCCCGATTTTAACCAAGAAAAAAAAAAGGAGCTATGGCTTCGTAACACTTGTCCACTGCGTAACAAGAAGCCGTTCCTCCAAGCCCTGTCCTACAGCATCCGCACACATCGCCCCGGGGACTTCGTGAGCAGAGCAGCTCCCAAAGCAGATTATGGCTTTTGCAGCCCAGTGTTTTTTTGCAATTGGACTTTTTTTCTCTCTCTCAGGGCTGAAGCCTCATTAGGAGGGGAGGGCAATGCAGTCTGGCCTAGTTTTAAAATGCTCGCTGGAGGAAGGAGGGATTTCAGCACCCGGGGCCGAATGCAGGAATGTTGGCTTTGCCGGCCAAGTCCCTCCCTGTCCTGCCACCCAGAAGGAGCTGCAGCTGGAAACTGCAGTGGCTGGACGGGCTTATCATCATGCCTCAGTTTCCCCGGCTGTGGGAGAGAGGCAGCAGAGAGGCTGGCAGGCAATAGCTGCAAAGGGCACTCTGCCATCGTTCAAATCAAGCGTATCACACACTGGCTTTCTTCAAAGTCAGACTAATGATGTACTCCTCAGGCTTTTTTATTAATTGCACTGCATGAAAAAACACAGGGTACGTCATCTTACATTCCTTGTGGAGAGGAAGCCCCGTGCCCCACGCTTGCCTTTTTCACTGGCAGGCACAGCGACTGCGCAGACCCGCTAAAACCCCACGGACATGCCAAAGGCAGAGAGAAAGCATTGGGTTTAGGACAAGCAGGCGCATTGGGTTTAGGACAAGCAGAGACATTGAACGTAGGACAAGCAGGGACATTGGGTTTAGGACAAGCAGGGACACTGGGTTTAGGACAAGCAGGGACATTGGATGTAGGACAAGCAGGGACATTGGGTTTAGGACAAGCAGGGACACTGGATGTAGGCCAAGCAGGCGCAGGAGGTCTCTCCTGCTCCCCCATAAGCGATGCTCTCCTCTGCAGCCTGAGCACGGCTGACGCACAACGCTCCCTTGCCCAAGGAGCCATCTTTTTAGCAGCCCGTCCACTTATGATACTGTTTTATAAATAATAATAGCTTTTAGGAGGCCTGCCTCATAACGAGCCCTAAATCAAGTTTAAAAGGCCGCTTGACTGGGCGCGGGCTGAAATGAGGAGCTTCCACTGAAGGGAGGGTTCATTATGAGCTCGTTTACGCCCTGAAGTACACCCAGCTCTGAGCAGCCCAGGACCGACGCAGCCCCCTAAACGGAGTCGTCCTCATTTCCTTTGGCCAGCATGTGCTGGGTGAAGCTCCCTGTTTTTCTCTAAGACAAGCAAACGCAAGATAAAGCAGTGGCGGGGAGGGAAGAGAGTATCTTCCATAAAGGTTATGTGCAGCCATGAAAACGCTGTTACAAACCCATCCCCTGCAAACACCACAATTAATTCAATCCCCACCAAAAAAAAACCACATTACATGGGGATTCTGGCCAACAAGGATACATTAGGACTGCGTTATCTCATTTTAAGTTCTAAAAAATTGTACTTTTGATCTCAGCTGTACGTCTGGAGTTTAAGGCTTCTCGTGAAAGCTGCACTAGCCTGTGGTTTAAAGGGACTGTCACAGGAGGAGAGTTACAGTCTCGTAGTCTCTCGGATGAAGTGGAATCATATTGAAATTAAACGTGAAGCCCCCAGGCTTTCCTGCAAACATTCTGAAGCCTTAAAAGCAACCAGAGAGGGGAAAAATGTGTCACTATTTGCTATAGCCTGCTCCTAATCAGGCCACCGCAATCTCCTTTGCGCAGAAGTACTTTAGCGAAGGAAATCGGGGCTGCAAAACAGCCTTTATGTAACAGCAGTGATTTTTCCCTTCTGTGCTAAGAGCTGTGCCAGTTCTCCGCTTCTCCGTAATTGCCGTACAACCCATCAGCGGAGTATTTAACTTGACGCATCACTGGAGCGGCAGCTCAGCTCTGGGTGCTGCCATTGCCGGGCAAAAGCCACGGCAGGCAGGGCTAACGCCAGTCTGACCACGGAAAGGCCAAATTGGGGAAATATTGGACAAGAAAGGCAGGCTGTGAAGGTAGGAAATGGAGCTGGGGGTCCCAGTGCTACCAGCACACGTCTGTGGGAGGAGGTGGCAGAGGTGCTTCAGGGCACAGTGCATCCCAGCTCAGGGTGGCTCTCCTGGCTCAGCCGCCAGGGACATCCCCCACCCTCCCAGGGACGAAATGGCTACGGACGCATCCACACCGGATATAGGCTAAAACCCGGAGGGTGATGGAGCAGATGGGACGACCTGACGCCTACGTGAGCCACGCTGGAGGACTTCGGGGTCTTTCCGGTGGCTTAATGGGTGCTTAAATAAAGGCACTGCCAAAGCATCTGATAAAAGCACCGAGCCTCGGCCCACAGTGAAACCGAGCGTGAGGAACGGCACCGCCTCACCTCCGAGTCCTTGTCCAGCTGGTTCCTGACCACGATCATGTTGTACAGCACCCGGTCATCATCCGCCTCTGTGTGGGTCACATCGTGCGGGGTGCTCCACAGGTTCTGCTCCTCGTCCCGTGCCAGGGTGGCTCCGAAGGAGGCGTAGGGGTTGTTGTTACTGCAGAGAGGGGGAGAGGGGAGGCAGTGTTATCTACCCCAGCACCACGCCGCCTCCTTCGACCTTCCCAGTAAAGTGCCCGTTGCTGTGGCATCCCCTCTCGCAGCCCAGTGTCCCGCCTGGGAGAGGGAAGGAAGAGGAGGAGGGGGGAATGGGAAGGCAGGCAGTTTTTTAGCTCAGCAAACATCCTGACCACACAAGCCACGGTTCGAACCAGGCAGTGCTGCCATGAAAGGCATCAGAGGCACACATTTGCTAAAGAGACCAGATATTATTTGAGCAGCAAGGATGGAGGAACTGTGAGCATCCATCTGCGAGGACGAAAGGCGGCACCTCCCGCCGCCCCCTGCCCTGCTCCCCATCACACCTTCCCACCCCCAAACACTCTGCAAGCCCCCCGCCGCAAGCCGCTCCCAGCTTAATGCGGGAACGGTTCTAATTAACTAAGACTCTAAAATCCCGCTGGCTCCAGAGTGTATTTTCTCTCTGCCCGGCTAACCCTGCGCCTGTGCCAAGATGCCAGAGGCACGACCTGTCCCCAGGGAGACTCTGTGTGCAGAGGGGTATGCCTTGAGCAGCGAGCAAGGGGATGGCTGCCTGCAAAGCCTCTCCCTTGCCTCTTGGCCAACGAAGGAGCTTCTACCCATCTTCTCCTCAAAGGCAGTGCCGTTGGGCACAGTTTTATGTCGGACGAAACACGCACCGCCTCTGCTGAGGGAACTGGGACTGTTTAGCCCAGGGAAGACATGGCTGGGGGGGATCTTATCCACGTGTATGGATGGGAAGGAGTGAAGGAGACAGAGCCAGACCCTTCTCGGTGGTGCCCCATGACAGGACACACATTGAAATACAGGAAATTCTCTTTAATCACAAGAAAAAAATATTTTGCTGCAAGGGTGGGTGAACACTGGCACAGGTTGCCCAGGGAGGTTGTGGAGTCTCCATCCTTGGAGACACTCAAAACCCAACTGGACATGGTCTGGGGCAACCTGCTCCAGCTGACCCTGCTTGAGCAGGGCTTGGACTGGATGCTCTCCAGAGGTCCCACCTCCACAGTCACGTTTCTGCGTGACCCCACAACTCTGTTTTCTCCCCAGCAGCCCAAACCCTACCCAATCAAGAGGCAATCCCCACAGGGGAAAACCCACCCTGGCAGCTCCTACCTGAGAGGTACGGCCCAGCTGCGCGGTGACCTGTGCCAAGGCGCAGAGAGGACGCGTAGCCCCGTCTTTCTTTTGGGGATGGAAATGTCCTCAGCCTGCTTGTGAACTCCGGGCTTTATTTGCTTAGCAAGAGCATCATCTTCTGGGAAGGCTGTCCCCACCGAGGCAAGGAGCTTTTCTCCGCACGGGTGGCAGTTCTGTGGTTTATGGCTTTATGTCGCTACTGGGATGTGCATTTTTTTTTTAATAGGGTTATTTAATTCTGCCAGGAGAACTTTTAGCAGAGGATTTCCATAATGTTTCTAATCAAGATGTCCAGACACTTAAGCAGAACAACGCAAATGGAAAAATATTTTCGGCCTCACCCAATAGTCCCACCAGCCCTCCCGTGGCAATCCCTGCTCGCTTCTTGTTAGAACAACCCACTGTTTACTCTATTTGCTACCCAAACCCCATTCCTTCGCAAGGAACCCATCCAGCGAAACCTCAGATAACACTGCGGGTGCTTTAGCCATGACGCCAAGCCATAAAAAAGATGCTAAGAGGAGCTCCAGCACACAGATGAAATAGAAAAAAAATCACTCACATCAGCATTCCTGCAGGAATTAGACTTTCAACAAACCAAAAACCTGAGCAACAGGTAATAAGGGAAAAGATAATCTCTTATAATCTCTCATTAAGAAAAGCAAACGTAACTTGGAAGGTGTGGATGGCATAACTCAGCTGTTCCTACACCGGAGCCAGCATGGGTTCGCTCAAACCGTTTCTCAACCATGGAGCAGACCCAATCCAGCCTGGAAGAGATCCCTCAGGAGCCAGCCCTGCCACCAGCACGAGTTCAGTCCCGTCCTGCCTTCGACAGGCTTCGTCCCACTCAGTGACTTACCCTTAACGTCTGACTTACTTTAAAAACCAGCATTAGGCAATAACACCAACATGCCTTAGCTTTTACGGGACGCTCCCTCACAGCTTGCAAGGCGCTTCCCAACGCATCTCTTATTTCCAAACCGCGGCACAGAGCATCCAGCAGCCCTTAAGGGATGCAAGCAGTGCCCAGGAGTCATCAGCAAATCCATACCAGCACGGAGAGCTCTGCCGACGGCGAGCACTTCCAGAGCGTGCTGCACTCCCAAGCGACATTTAAAACAAACAAATGGGAGGGAAAAAAGGAGCACATGAAGAGCAGCCTGTTTTGCAGGTCACAGGAGTCTCTGTGGGACCAGAGGGGACTCGGACCATTTCACACGCTGGGCTTTATCCAGAAAATGATGCGTGCTAATGCTTCATCGACAAATTTCTCTCCGGGGGGCTTTCAGTCTACATTAAACTCATTTGGGGATTCGGAGCCCAAATTGTTGGTTTATTTGCATCCTGAGGACACCACCACCCGAGCCAGATCCCACCTTCCCGCATCGAGAGACTGCCGAGCAGCCCGGGCGCTTTGCCACAGCAGCCTGGCGCCCTGACTTTGCCCGTGGCTTTCCCAGCACTGTGCCTACGTCTGTGCTCGCTCCCCACCTCCACGCGCAGCGCTGGCTGCTCCCTCTGGCCTCGTCACGGGTTACAGCCAGCCTTGTATATGCTCAGGTAACAAATGCACCTAATTATATGCATATTGCCTCCTTCTCACCGCTTCATTCTTTGGCACGTCAGATTTTTGAGGCCACAACCACTCTGCTTGGGGAAAATAAGGTGAAAAGTCATGAAGTCAACATTTCAGAAGCAAAACCAGCTCCCCAAAACCAAAACGCAGCTAAAAGATCTGAAACCTCAAGCAAGTTGTTCATTTCAAACAACGCTGTGATAAAAATAAAAATACGGCAAGCGTGCTCTTGCAAGATCCCCGCTTTGAAATAAAACCCCAAAGCCTCCCAAAGAGGGACAAGCCAGCGATTAGGCTGTTAGCTTAATTACGCTGCAAGAGCAGGTGCCTTTCGAATGCCCAGCGCCTATACAGGCTTTCCGACTTATAGGCAGCGTTAATTGGATCGCCAGCGGAAGGCATGTTACTAAAGAAAGGTGCCCGGCAAGGGACAGCCACCCCGGCTGGCAAGGCAGCGGGAAGGAGCCTCTCCGCACGTGTGCTTGGCTCTCCTTAGGTTAAAGCCAATTTCCTGACCTGGAGGCCCCATGCTCAGGATTATCTGGTTATTATTTAGGTAACTGCTTCAACAGCACGAAATCAGGACATTTCAAGCCCTGTTGCCAGCTCTGCTATTACCCGATACCTATGTAGGCCACACCGGGAGCATCCCACCCTCCTTCTTGAAATGCCTCTAACCCACCGGTGACACCAGGAGGGCATGGTCCCTGCCCCGTCCCAGGGCTGGGGCACCCACCGCGGGCTTGGTGGTGGCCAGGACCCCATCTGGCAGCTGGGGAAGGAGGGAGCAGTGCCACACACCCCGCACACAGATGTTTTGCAGCATGCAAAACCTGCTCGCACGGCTCACAGCTCTTCTCCACGACTCGGGGCTTCATCTTTTTGTGCAAAAATCCCCCACACACCCCCAACCTCACGGCTCCGTGCACAAGACAGACACGACCAAGAGCAGAAGGGAAAAAAAATCTTCTCTCTAGAAATCATCACACGTGCTGCTATCACATAAAGCCGGCTCCAGCAGTGCCGTGGGGTGTCTTTTCCAGCATCCCCAGCCCGGGAACGGAGCTCAGCGGGACGCGACCCACTGCGTGGTGCTGTGGGGACCCCCTTTCCGTTCGGTGCCTCGGTCTCCTCTGTTGAAATCCCAGCGTGGAAAGATAAAAAGCTGAAGGGTTCCCGTGGGGAGGGGAGCACGGGAAACACCGCCGAGACGTCGCTCTCGGTTCGCTTGTCAAAACTTCACCGTAAAAATCCCCCCGGCACGCAGCAGTCCGGTGTGCATGGCGGTGTCAAGTCAGAACCCGGCCCCCGCGACAAGCCAACCCAAGTGGAAAGGGAACTGAAAGCAGCTTCTTCCCGCCGGGAGACAATCCCATTGGAGCCTGATCCGGCTCTCGCAGGGGATGCTTTCCGCGGGGCCAACTCCCCACGGAGATCAGGGGCTGTAAAATCACTGGAAACTGTTTTGGGGGAAATCGGGGCTCGGGAAAGGGCTCTGGGGTGCGGACGGTGCCGGCCTGGGGGTGAAGGGCGGGGGGGGGGAGGTGGCTCACGCGTGGCTGCGGACCGAGCGACCCATCGCCGGTGGGAGCATCCCTCCTCCGGCGCAAGTCGGGGGCGGGGGGGCCTCAGCCCCATCCCTCCAAGGGGGGCTGGGGGACAGGGAAGGGGACGGGGGACGCGGGGGGGGTCTCACCTGAGCAAGGGCTCCTTCTCGGGCGGCGCCGCCTCCCCCCCGCAGCAGCCGCAGCAGCCGCCCAGCGAGCGCAGCCAGGCCCCCAGCCCCATGGGCGCCGCCGAGAGCCGCGCTGGGCGGGCCGCGCTCCGCCCCCCCGCGCCCCACCGCCCCGCAGCGCCGCCGCCGCCGCAACCGGGCACTGCCGGGCTCCCCGCCCGCCCCGCGCCGCCGGCCGCCGCTCCCACGGCCGTTCTGGGCGGGGTAACTCAGGGCCAGACCCCCCCGCGCCCTCCTGCCTCCTCCTCCCCTCTCCTGCATCTTCCAGCTCCCTCCTTGCACCCTCCTGCATCCTCCTTCCACTCTCCTGCATCTTCCAGCTCCATCCTGCGCCCTCCTGCCCCCTCCTGCGCCCTCCTGCCCCCTCCTGCATCCTCCTTGCACCCTCCTGCCCCCTCCTTGCGCCCTCTTGCACCTTCCAGCTCCATCCTTGCACCCTCCTGCCCCCTCCTGCATCCTCCTGCCCCCTCCTGCATCTTCCAGCTCCATCCTTGCACCCTCCTGCGCCCTTCTGCCCCCTCCTTGCGCCCTCTTGCACCTTCCAGCTCCATCCTTGCACCCTCCTGCCCCCTCCTGCTCCCTCCTGCATCCTCCTTGCAACCTCCTGTGCCCTCCTGCATCCCTCTGCACGCTGCTACATCCTCCTGGGTCCTCCTGCTCCCTCCTGCATCCTCCTTGCACCCTCCTGCATCTTCCTCCTCCCTCCTGCGCCTTCCTACATCCTCCTTATGACCTCCTGTGCCCTCCTGCACCTTCCTGCTCTCTGCTGCAGCCTTATGCACCCACTTGCATCCCACTGCACCCTCTTGCATCCTCACACACCCTCCTGCAATGCCCTGCACCCCCCTGCATCTTCCTGCACCCTCCTGTAACACACTGCACCCTCTTGCACCACCCCCCTGCACCCTCCCTCATACTCCCACACCCTCACGCATCCTTCTGCACCGTCCTGCGTGCCCGTTCCAGCCGGGGCGAGGGAGCCACAACACATCGCGTTGCATTGCAGCCCTCTTGCCCCAGCTGGAACGGGCCACCACTGGCCATCACAGCATGGCCAGAAAACAGAAATCCCCCCTTTCCCATCCTCCGCACCACTACCCTCCCAGGCTTGTTCCCACTCGGCTTTCGGGACACAGGGCTGGGAACTGCAATGGGACATGGGCTTCTCCTCCATCCCAGGTCCAGCCCTCCCTCCAACTTACTGCATTGGGTGCTGCGGATGGTGACAAATTTCATCAGCAAAAGCCAACAGCACCGCAAAGCTGCCGGGACTGCCGGGATCCTGTTGGGAACCGGCTGTGCCTGAAAATACCAAAATCACCATCTGGTACTTTCACATTGGCCACTTTGGGGACCCACTTGGCCACGAGTGTGCCGGACGGCAGTGCCACCATGGTGAGCATTCCAGCCAGTTTAAGGCCATCAAGTAACAAGAGATCAGCGGCTCTACAGTTACAAATGAATTGGAGACAACGATAAGCTGTTGGTGCCGCTGTGCTCAGCAAATAAAAATGTAAGATGAGCCAGGAAGCACAGAGGAACCTCCAGTCCCTGAGCAGGGAATGGGAGATCTCAGCATGCTCCGCCATGGATTCTCACTTGGCTTCTTAATTAATTTCATTCCTCAGCCCCACAATCAGTCTTCCCATCCGCCTTAATTAAAAGGCGAAATTATGGGAGACGGGCTTGTTTGTTATTGTTTCTGGAAGATCCCAGTGCTGAGGCTTTGCTCCCAGCCAGGGCTTTCCACTCCCCTGCGCTATGTATCGGTCATTCACAGGGAAGGATTTCCAGCAGGATGAGCCACGGGGAGAGGCAGGATTCCAAAGTCAAGGGCGCTCTGCCTCCACACACTTCCTCCTCTGACCTTCGGCTTGCCCCTGCCTGCCTTTATTTCTTCTCCAGCCTTTTGTGTGCTTGAGCACAAGAATAACCAGAGGATGTGCTGGCTGCTATCAAAAGGATCCGGCAATCGGCCGTGACGCTTGCACGGGCGCGGATACCTGCTCTCCGACACAGTCACTGCTGCAGAGATCCCCTTCTCCCTCCCCGCTCCCTCGTGGGTTGAACCACCAGGTCTCTCTCTCATCTGCACTCTCTTTTCACACAAGCATTTATTTTTTTCTGGGCTGCGGATGCTGGGGAGCGGGCAGGGCCAGCCCCGATCCCAGCTGAGACCTCGAGGCACAGCTATAACACACCCAGCCATGCCATCGGCTGAGATATCCCTGGTTTGCAGCTAACTCCCTTCCCCATGAGGAGATTTCAGCCCCACCGCTTTTAAGCCAAGAGAATTACATTCTTCATTAACTCAAAGCCAGAGCCCTCTAGGTTTAAATAGAGCCTTGTAGAAATATTGTTTTCCAATCCCTTTATTCCGTGTTGTGATAATAAATTTTGTTCCTTTTCTACCAGAGAACAAATAAACAAGGAAAAGCCTCCCAAGAGCTGAAGCCTCACTGGGGTCTTAAAAGCAAATAATTTTCTTCAGAGTATAGGACAGGGCTGGGCATCTTCCACGGGTTGTGCTGAGGAGTCAGAGCAACGTCGGGTGAAATATGGCCCCGGACATCCCCCGGGCTCCCATCAGGGTGGGCAGAGCATATTCCTTGATACATGCACTGGGTCTGGATTTCTTTTCCCAGGATAACACCTTGGAGCTCATTACAAGCAGTAACAATGGTGCCAGTGCGTGTGTTGTGACCCTACTTAGAATCACAAAATGGTTTGGGTTGGAAGGGACCTTAAAGCCCACCCAGTGCCACCCCCTGCCCTGGGCAGGGACACCTCCCACCAGCCCAGGTTGCTCCAAGCCCCGTCCAACCTGGCCTTGAACCCCTCCAGGGATGGGGCAGCCACAGCTTCTCTGGGCAACCTGGGCCAGGGTCTTCATCCATTCACACTCTCAGCAAAGTACAGGCAAAATTACGGTATCAAAACCCCAAAGAGGCTGGGCTCTTGCCAGGTGCTGCAGGTTATGAAAACGTGGGGACCTTTGGTGCTTGTGTTGTATTTTCTCTCACTGCAGAGACGTACCCCAGTAGAACTGAGTAGCAGGTGACCCCAATGAAATACTCAGGACACAAGGCCAGTAACTTCAACCCATGCTTTGACTCAGCAACCTGCTTCAAGGTGGCCTCCATCTTCAGCCCCTCGACAAGTTCCACTAATTTCTCCTAAAATTAGGATGGGCTTAAAGGCTGTGCTAATTGGCATAGGTTCACAGGTGCTGTGCAAAATACAAATTGAAGTGAATGCACTTCAAGCGAACCACTGTTCTGCTGGCTTCAGCTGTATGTAATAAGTACAACTCCAGCACGTGAAGGGGTAAAATCCTGTCCCAAATCGGGGGGGGGCTTTGCCTAGTCCTTAAATACTGACGTCCTGTGCTCTTAGTATTGGTGCTGGGGTTACGCAGGTTGTGTTTATGTGTCTTTCTCCTTCTGCTGGACAATAGGCAGGGACCTCAGTGCAGCCAGACCCCTGTGAGTATGGCTTGGGCTGCCGGTAGGGTTTGAATCCGGTTTTCCTGCTGCCTCCCAGTATCTGCGTCCCGCTATGTGCGGGCCCACTGGGTGTCCCCCCCAAATTGTGGGAGATTTGAAAACCGTCTTTAATTATCAACTACAGAAACTGCGTAACAGGGGAGGCTCGGCTCTGGGGCTCCAGCATCGCGGTGGGATGGGGACTTTGGAAGCTGCCTGCCGCTTTTTGCCCCCTCTCCACCCCAGCTCCGGCCGGGCAGCTGGGGGGGAGTACCGGCGCCCCCCCAACCGCACTGCCCCGCTCGCCCCCGCCGCCGGGGCGGGCGGTACCGGGGGCGGCGCCTGCCTTCCCCTTTGGCCCGGGCCCGGGTCGGGACGGACTGGGAGCTGCTGGGAGCACTGGTGGCGGGAGCAGCTGCGGGCGGGGGCCGCAGGCGGTAAGAGGAGCGGTGATGCCACGGCGGGGGGGGGCTCCGGCCCAGAAGGGGCTCCGTCGGGGCCGGCGGGAGCGTCTGCCGGCCGAGCCGCTGCCGAGCTCGGCATCTCCGGGTGCAATGAACCCCGTATTGCCCGGTGTCGCTGCACAAAACCCGCTGTCGTGACACCCTTCGGCCCCCCCTCGCTCGCCGCCGACACGCCAGAGGCCGCGGTCGCCGGTTCCAACGGGGCAAGACAACCTTTTGTCCAGGCTGTGGTGGTGGGGGGGGGTGTCGGTCGCCGGGCCGCCGCCGCCCCGCACGGCGCTTGCTCGGTCACCGCCATGGACAGGATGCGGGGCGGCGGCCTTCCGGCGGGGCGGGCGCTTACGGCAGCCGGGGAGAGCGGGGGGGGGGGGCTGCTAACGGGTGAGCAGGGGAACGCTGTATCTGGGGAAGCCCCTCTGGTGGCGGGGCGGTTGGTGCCGAGCTGGCCGGGGGACCCAGGGGTGGCCCCCGGGCCCCCGCTGCCCGTCGCGCTGGGTGAGGGGTTTGGTGGGGCTCTGGGTTTAAAGACCCCCCTTCAGACGGCTCCGAAAGCGCAGGGCGGAGTTGCTGTGGCTATTGCTGATACTTAAACATTGATTTCATTAAAAAAAAACCAAAAAAAACACACACCAAAAAAACCCCCCAAACCCAACAAAACAAAAAAATCCCCCAACCTGTAAACTTTCCTGCTGTTAGTTTTTCTGATGCTTTGCTCAGTTCTCCCCCCCCCCCCCAAATTCACTGATATTTCAGCTGTAACAGTGATTTTTCAGAAGGCACCCAGGTGGGTGGGAAAGCAAGGGAGTAAGGAGAAGAAGGATTTAAAAATCCCTTAAAAAAAAAAATCCTTTAAGAATGCTTTCCTGGTTTGCTTCTGCGATAAGCTTATGCCTGTGGGAGGGATGCTTGGAGAGCAGGTTGACGGTCCCTCGCCGGTGCCTCACGGGCAAAGTCCTTCCCAGGGCCCTTCCAGGAACTGGAGACTTTATCGCCTGCGGTCACGGGCTAAAGTGGAAGGAGGAGTTTGATCCCATGGTGACAATCCCTGGCTTGCTGCCTCCTCCCAGGTGCCACCCAAGCATGGCCACCCAGATGTTCGAGGGGAGAGGGCACGCAGCCATCTACCAGAAATACAGGTTTGCGCCAGGCAAAGAGCTGCAGCAAACCATCCTCTCCTACCTGCAGGAGAAGGTGAGTGGGGAACGACAAGGCTGCAGGGAATAACGCGGTAGTAGTGTTTACCCTGCTGGGAGTGCTACCTTGGTACCACTGAGAAGAATAAATAAATAGGGCTCAGGGCAAGATGTGGGCACAGAAGAGTCTTTCCATAGGTTGTGCCATGCCGAGGCCATTCCTGTGCGGATGCTGGGGGAAGGAATGGGCTAAAAACACAGAAATTGGGTGGCTGCCTGCTGAGATGCATCCCCTCCTCCCTGCAGAGAGTAAGCCCTGCTGAGCTGGTGGTGGATGTCGGCTGCGGATCCGGACAAGGCACCCGCTTCCTTGCAGAGCACTTCAAGAAGGTGGTGGGGACAGACATCAGCGAAGCGCAGATCCAGGAGGCCAGGGATGCCCCCTCCCCACCCAACGTCTCCTACCTGTGAGTGTCAGGGGAGCGAGCTCAGCCAAAAGAAAAATTCGGGTCCTCGCACAGAGGTGGTGCTTTGAGTATGATGGGTGTAAGAGCCAGCCGGCACCAAAGAAAATCCCATTTGATGGTATTCCTGGTGTGAATGGGCATTATCCTAGACTTACAGTAACCATGGTCTTGCAACCAAAATGGTCATCAACAACTCCAAAAAATACCCATTGACTTCACCTCCTACTGTCTAATTCCCATATTACACACTGTCCTTTTCTTTTTTTTTTTTTTTTTCCCCTCTCCAGTGTGTGCCCTGCGGAGGAGCTGCCGTTGGAGGATGCCTCTGTGGACCTCCTGGCTTCCTTTACGGCCGCGCACTGGTTCGATACCGAGAAGTTCATGAGAGAAGCAAACCGGGTGGTGAAGCCGGGTGGCTGTGTGGCCATCAGCACCTACACCCTGGACATGAGTGTGCGCTACGGAAACTGCTCTGAAAAGCTGACCGAAGTCTTCAGAGAGGTGAGGTGATGAAACTTAGGGGCTTCCCCTGCTGGTGTGGGCAGGGGGGAGTACTTAGATGCAGAAAGGAAAGCAACGGGCTTGGGGGTTAGAACTAGAGGACTCCTGTTACAGGATGGGGCAGAGGGATGGTTAAGTACAGACACAAGGTCGAGATGGGGTTTGGTGGCTCCCACACAGTGCTAGGGCTGGCTGAGAGAGAAGAGGAGCGACATTAGGAATGATAGGGCAGACTGAGAAGCCCTGTTATAATAGGGCAGAGAGAGAAGGTCTGCAGAACGCGTGGGGGGGGTCTGGTGTCATCACAGAGACTCTTCCTGTCGTCCTCATCACAGTGAAAATAACGGGAAGTAGAAACTGTTTGGAAAGAGGTTTTCTTAGTGATGTTGCTTGACAAAGAGTGTTTTACCAACTCACTCAAAGGAGACCTTCCACTATGAGTAACAGCAGTGTAGGGAGGAGGACAGGACCCTTATATCTAGAATAAAATAGGATGCTTGAGTTCTTGACACTGAGCAAGATTTTTGGTGATTTTTTTTTTTTGTTGTTGTTAATGCAAGGAGTATTAAAAAAAGAAAGTAGCATGTGTGTGAATGCATCAGTTCTAGGGCCAATGGAAATGGAGAGATTCAGGTGGTTTTGTGTTTGTTTTTCAATCTGCTATCTTTACAGTCCTGGGACCAGCTTTTAAAATACTCGCATGAAAGAGTAAAACATGTCTTGGAAAACTACAAAGAGATCTTTGAGGCCTTGCCGTTTCCAGACAAGAAGAGGTGAGCAGAACCCCCTTGGCGCAGCCCCAGGAGTGGATAAAGGTGGTGTCTCTGCCGCTGACCCAGCCAGAACACAAGGACCCGGGTTTGCCGGAGCGTGTAGCTGCCAGGTTTCAGCAAATGCCTTTGCGTCGTGGCAGAGGCATGTGGCTGCGTTTCCAGTCCCGTTGGATTTGATGCAGCTCTAGGCTGGGCCAGCAAGCATGGCCTAAAGGCTGCAAGGACTCATCCTGCTCGAGGCAGACCTGGGTTAGATTTTTTTTAGTTGGTGGCTTATGATAATTTGAGGCTTCTGGGCAGATCACTTGGTGGATGAAGGAGAAAAATGGAGTGGCGGGGGTGGGGGGGACCTGCCCCAGACCTCCAGGGAGCCAGCGCCTGCCTCCCCACCAAGGTATGGGCTGACTCCACAGGCAAAAAGGATGCATTGGCAGCGGTGCTGCAGAGGCGTTGGTGTCCTGGATGCTGGAGGGGGCATGGGCTCTGCAGGAAGGTCTGTATCAAGAGGGCTGTTTGAGTCACAGACTATGTTAGCTGGTCCCTGGGACTCTCTCTGCTTCTCCAGTAGTGCATCAGTTAGAGCTCCTGACCTGCCAAATGCTACAATCAGATGTTGTTCCCACCTGTTGGATGTTTGGTGTCAGGTATCTTATTCACTGCCACCTCAATCTGTTGTCCTTGTTCCGTTGCCTGTAAGATTTAACTTGCCAAAGCTCCTTTCTTCCCCATCTCCCTTCTAGAATCACCGATATCTTTGACAAAATCCCCATGACTGTTGCTGGTGTGGTGGGTTACTTGGAGTCTGTCTCTCCATATCAAGCCTTTATGAAGAATGATCCCGAAGCTGCAAAATCCCTCCTCCAAGAGACTGAAAAGAGGTAAGAAAACCTCTTGAGGAAACAAGCAGGATGTGGAAGACCCCTCTGACACAGTGAATGAAGAGCTGAGGTTGTGGAGAGCTCTTCAAAGCTGGAAGTGAGCTCCTTCCCCTCAGGTGTGGATGGATACTTGTCAGAGAGGTTAACCAGCAGATCCTCAGCTGCTTACAGCGTGGCTGACCTCACTTTGTGTCAGTTGACTTAATGCTTAAGTCCACGTAGCTGTATGGTGTTCTTGCACTGATGTATACATGTAAGCGTCATGTTGAAGGTCTCTTGAGTTTCTCTGCCTTGCTCTGGATTAGCAGAGAAGAGGGGGAAATGCTGATAGTTGTATCTTAACCAAGCTATTTTGGCCCACAACAAGGCCGTGCTGCACAGCCATGAAGGGGGGATACCTCTGCCTGCCAACTTCTTCATTGCCCAGAACAACCCTCGTGCATGTGTTGGAAGCATCTGCCATTGCGACCTCGGTGCTTTGGGTGGAAGAGACCTGTTTCTCGTTATGGATGTTGCCCCACCTGGGCAGGAGCTGGCTGGGCAGAGCGAGACCCTTCCTCTGATTCTTGTTTCAGGATGCTGGAGACGATGGGAGTTTCTTCTCGTGAAACCCCAGTGGAGTTCTGGGTGAGGCATGTCTGCGTGCTGGGGTGCAAGGGACGGTGAGAGGAAAACCCTTCTCCTGAGCTGGTGCTGGAAGGGAAGGAGAAAGTGGGATTTCTCCTAATACCCCACTTGTAACCACTCTTCTTCCTTGGGAAGATTACTGCTGATTTTGATGATTGAAATTTTGATCTTCCGGGGAAAGCAGACATGGGTTTATGCCTGCTCTTGGGTTCCTGGCCACTTTGGTCCCCCAGTCTGCCCAGTGCTGCGCCCTCATCACTGGAAGGGTCCAGTTTCAGAGTGGTGGTGGTTGGATTGCATGTGAGGATAAGAATCACAGTAACAGCTGAGAAACTTGCTGCCTTTCTTACACAATTAACAATAATAAAAAAAGCTGAGAAAAAGTTGCCTGCGGTCCCTCTGTTTAAGCCAGGCTGTAGGGCGCTTCATGGACATTGCTCACCTAGGCCCTGAGTGGCCTTCTGCTTTGTGGGGTGGATGGGTTTTAGGTGGAAAGGGCCATTTGCCCCTTTCCCTGCCCAGGCTGAGCTGGGAGCTGTGTGCTGTCTGTGAAGGCCAAGATGGAAAGGGACTGTTCTTGCCCACCATCTTGACCCCATCCCTGGTGCTTTGCAGCTGGCACAGGTCTATCAGCAGCTTATCTACCTCAGGTTTGCCCAGCGCTGTGGTCTTGTGGTCGCTTGTCACCTTGCTTGTGGTCACTGCTGCTTTGGCCCTCACAAGGTTACTTGCCCACAGCGCAGCTCGGGAGCCTTTCCGGGATGGTTGTTGCAGGGGATCGGTTTTGCGCTCCCCTCGGTCGCAGCCTCCATGGCTCGCTCATGCTGTGAGGGAAAGAGTAATGGCTGTGTTCTGGGGTGGGGCAGATGGAGGCAAAGGGGTTCAAAGTCGGGTGTAGGCCAGCACAGGTCCCCTCCTGTTTGCTTTCTGCAGACTTCAAGTCCAGGCGCAGCCTCTGCAGGGACTTCTCCCTTTCCTGTAATTCCTGCCCCTGGCAAGAAGGCTGCCCTGATGCCATGGGGAAGGACATGGCCTCACTCTGTGACACCTTGGTGCGTTATTAAGGAAGACAGAAGTGATGCCCATGCAACTCCCCATAGTGACAGCACGCGGTGGGAGGCTTACAGGGGCTGGAGGTGCTTCAGATGTGGTCCAGGGGCTATTGGGTACCATGGGTGCAGAGACAGCCTCCTTGGCCTAGCAGAGGTGTTTGACCCTGGACATATCTCCATGGGGCCCACCAAGTGCTGGCTCAGCTTGCCCAGCGAGGGGAGCAAAGGCTTTCACCCTGCTTGGTGGGGTTCCAGGAGGACAGCTATGGGGAGGAAAGCCCAGTGCTGATGCTAGGCTAGTCTCTGCGTCCATGGCCGTGTCATGGAGAAGACCTCATCAAGTGGTGATGCTGGGTCAAGCCATGCAGGTTGCTGGTGAAGAGGCTGCACGGGGTGCAGGTTGTGGTTGGGTGAGCAGCATCCATAAAAACCTTCCCCTGCTGGGTGAGGACAGGGCTGGTGGCTTGTCATCTCCTGAAGGAGCACTAGAGGTCTCTGCCTGCCTGGCACTACATCAGGTGCCACCTCTGGGTCCAGGGAAGCCCCAGCTCAACTGGCAGGGCTTGTCCTGCAGTGGTGCCCTGGGGAGGGAGATGTCCCCAGGAAGGGGACACCCCATGTCCCTACAGTGCCAGCACAAAGGCTCTGGGGGAAAAGTGCTTGTTTGTTCTACTTCCTCACTTTAAATTTAAAAGTTTATTTAAATCTGGCCAGTAGTTAACTTTGCAGTTAATGGCGCCTCTCCCCAGCGTTGGCAGGATGCTCAGGGCATCCCCTGGCACGAGGCCGTGGGTGACGGGCTGTGATGTAACACTGGGGATTACGTCAAAAACGTGTTGGGGCACAGCGCTGGTGGTGCCAGGCATGCGGAATGGCACAAACCAGCCTGGCATCCTGGCGGCTGCTGCAGCTTGTACCAGCCAAGAGGCAGTGAAGGGTTCTGGGGCTGGCAGCACTTCAGTGGCATGGACACACCGGGCTGGTGGGGACGGGGCTGGTGACAGCAGCCAAGCGGAGACCACCTGATGTCCCCTCCCCCAGGGCTATCCCAGCCCTCCAGCCAGTTTTTTACCCAGCAAAGAGTACTCCTGTCCGTGCCACGGGCAGCCAGTTTCTCCAGGAGAATGCTGTGGGAAATTGTGTCAAAGGGTTTACTAAAGTCCAGCTTTATTTTTAAAGCTGGCTTTCTTGGCGCACTTTTTAGGTTCTTTCTATCTTCTTTTCCAAGACCAGCTAATTTAGCGGGAGCCAGTTCTTCCCAGTGAGCCTACTGGCTCCAGAAGGGGTTGGGAAGGAGTGATATGGGCTTGTTCTTACCTGCTCCGGTGGCATGGCTTGTGGCCAAGGCTCATGCCACGCGGCGGCTGATGAGTCATGGGGCGATTGCCTCAGCTGGCACCGGTGACAGCCCTGCCTGCAGCGCTGCCCATTTTCGCTTTCCTTCTTGCACCCAGGACTTCACACACACCCAGGACTTTTTGCTCCAAGGAAATTCGGGTCATTCCAGCTCGCTGGGCTGCGTGAATCTGAGGAAGGATCTCCATCGCCACCATCTGCACCACATTCCTGGCTGGGGGCTGGGACCCAGCAGGGCTGGAGCGATGGCTGCAGTGGGTCCCCGGCACCCTGCAGACCCTGCTGGGCACAGCGCCGTGTCCCCAGCTGGTGCCGACCCTGGGGGACTCTCCGCTGTCATGGCAGGAGCTGGCACTAGCGCGGTTTGGAGGAGCCGTGCTGAATGCAGCCAGGCTTCCCTGGCCAGGCTGGGGACCAGGCTATGGCGGAGCGTGGCATCACCGTGCCAGACGCTTGCTGGCCGATGCCCAGGATTGCAAGACCGCGTCCCGTCAGGAAAAAGCCCTTGCTGCTGCTCAGCCAGGTACCAACGAGCTTGGCTACGGCTGGTGGCGAGTGAGGCACAAACACCCCGGAGGCACTTCCAGGCACCCAGGAGATCTTCAAGCCTTCATCCCAGCTTCATCTTCAAGCACTAAGTGTGTGGCCCTGGCTTCCTGGCTCGGCTTTCACTTTTCCTTTGGTGCCTCGCGATCTTCTTCCGCCCCTGCAAAGAGATGAGGTTTCGCTTTACTTCTCCAAGCGGAAAAGACACCCGGGAGATAAAAGCGGCAGCGACAGGGAAGAGGAGCCAAAGGAGGTGGGCCCCGCAGGGACGTGATGCTGCTCGGGGACCTGACGGGTGACCTGAGAGTGTCCTCAGCTGGGGCCAGCCTCACACAGGGCGATCTTCAGGAGCACAGGCTGCAGATGGGGCCATTTCGGCACCGCAGGTACCCGACATCACCATCTCAGTGCTGGACATCACCGTCTGGGTGCTGGGGACTCTGCCCCAGTGCTGCTGGCAGCCACTGGAGATCCCAAAATGGGATCCCAGCCTGGCTTGTACCTTGGTCTGGAGGAGGAAACACCCTGTGGTGCCTGGCCCGTGACCAAGCCGGGCTTCACCTCGAGGCAGCACCAGGACCCCTGCTCCCTCTCCTCCCTCCCCAGGGGCCACGTTTATTTTCACATCCGTTGGGATCTTCTGCTAAGGTGCCATCTATTCCAGCTGAGCTGTGCCTCGCTTGGGCAACATACGTGAAGTCATTTGTGCTGGTTTGGGCGTTTATTTCATAGTCGTATTGATCATGAACTTGTTGCATTGAATAAAAATTATTCTTCTAGATCTGTGCATTTCTTTAACAGGAGAGGAAGGAAAGACAGCGCTGTTGTCCTCTTCACCGAGAGGGCAGCTGAAGGACCTGAGCCCTGGTGGGGGCTCAGCCTTTTAATTACTGACCTTGCACAATCTGCCGCAGGGAGATTGTCTGGCGCAGGAGCCCTGGGTGGGAGCCCGGTCCGGCAGCAATGCCTGTGACCCGCTGTGAAGGAAAACTCTGTGCCCACCATACTATTGGGTGTTAGTGCTGTGTTTTGATGTCCTGGCTCTTCTCCAAGCTATGTCTCCATCTGGTTTGGTCAAAGCTGAGATAGCCACTGCTTAAGCCACACTGCTCCCTGCCCACCACCTCCACTCGTCTTCACCTCCACTGTGGTTATCCAGGAAAGACCTGAGCTCTCTGAGATGCTGCTGGGGCAGGGGAAGGGCTCACGGAGGGCTGGATGGATCCTGGAGGTCAACAACCACTCCTGCTTAACCTCTTCATTAATGGTCTGGATGATGAGGCAGAGTGTACCTGCAGTGTACCAAGTTCACTGATGACACCAGACTGGAAGAAGTGGGTGACACACCAGGGGGTCATGCTGCCATCCAGCGGGACCTCAACAGGCTGGAGAAATGGGCCAACGGGAACTTCATGAAGTTCAACAAGGAGAAGGGCAAAGTCTTGAACTTGAGAAGGAATGACCCCAGGCACCAGGACATGCTGGGGGCTGTCCAGATAGAAAGCATCTCAGCAGAAAAGGCCCTGGGGGTCCTGGTGGACATCAAGTTAAGCATAAGCAAGAAACGTGCCCTTGCGCCAAAGAAGGTGAATCGTACCTGGGGCTGCATTAGGAGGGGTGTTTCCAGCAGGCCAAAGGAGGTGATCCTTCCCCTGCTCAGTACTGGGGCAAGGGTGAGGCCACCCTTGGAGTGCTGGGTCCAGTCCTGGGCTCCCCTGTGTGAGAGACATGGACCTACTGGTGATAGTCCAACAAAGGGCCATGAAGTTGATGAAAGGGCTGGAGCATCTCTCCTACAAGGAAAGGCTGAGAGCACTGGGGCTGTTCAGCCTGGAGAAAAGGATGGCTCAAGGACTTTTGGTGGTGCCTACTGACAGGAGAGCAGACAATCAGCACAACCTGAAACACGTGAAAGTCCACCTGACCACAAGAAAACACTTTATTACTATGAGGGTGGTCAAACACTGGAATGGGGTGACTAGAGAAGCTGTGGAGTCTCCATCCTTGGAGACAGTCAAAACTGGACAACGTCCTGGGCAACCTGCTCCAGCTGACCCTGCTCAGCAGGGGTTGGACTGAACGATGTCCAGAGGTCCCCTCCACCACTCGGCACAGCACATCCATGCTGATCTGCCCACCCGGAGGTGTATCTTTCCACAACCTTGCGCAAGAACTTTTCTTGTTTGCTTGGACTCCTTGAAGTCAGCAGTTTATTTCCAAATATGAACATTAACAATTGGGTCCTTCTGGAGCAGTGGTGGTCTGTGGCCACCACGCGAGGCACTGCAAAGTGCGTTTATGCCTGTCGCTGCTTTACTGTGTATTTGCTTGTTAGATACAGGTATTGCCCTCATTTTCTGCATTTAATGCTTGATGAATGCATGAAACTAAAAGCACAGCGATGATGGCTTCATGTCGCAGGAGACTACCTCGGGGGAAGGACGGGATCTGCTGAATGGGGCACCGCGCCAGCTGTTAGCGGAGAGATGTCAATACATGATATTTGCATTTCCAGGGTAAGTGGGGAGGTAATTTCCAGGATTTGCATTTCCAGGATAAGCTCCAGCGGCTGGTGGGGGCGGCAGCCCCGCTCACCTCCGGCAGCTTCCCTGCACAACCCTATATCCCACCTGGAAAGTGCTGGGTGGAAGGGCTTCTGCTTTCACCCTTTTTCCTGCTTTTGTAGTGAGTCCGGTCCCTGAGGATAACACATACCTAAAGATCATGCCCGCAGCCTGCACTGACCACTGCCTGCGCCTGGCTGCTGCTTTCACCCCCTCCCTGCGCCTTCCGTGGGGAAACTGAGGCACGAACCGCCGCCGCTGAGGAGGCACCGAAACCCTCCCGGCCACCCCGAGCCCGCTGTCCCCGTGGGGCTGCATGCCTGGGGGTGCCCCGTCGCTCTGGGCGAGAGGCCGGGCCAGGGCGTGCCCAGGCTTCCCCACACTTGCTGCTCGCATCTCTGCGCCGCTCGACGCAGCAGGGCAGGGTCCTTGGAGGGGCGCACGGCCACGGCATCCCGAGCATCCCCCCTGCATCCCGGGGGCGCTGGGTGCGCTCACCCCCTCGAGGTGGCCGCGGTGTTGGGGCCGGTGGCGGGAGGCGGGCGCTCCCCGCACCTGCCGCACTTGTGGCACTGGAATTCCCTCCGCTGCCGCTTTCGCTTTCCTCTTTCCTGAGCCGCCGTGTGGATTTTCCTGCCAACCTGAAAGCGCAATCACGGCGGGCAGGTGGCATAAAAAGCTGGGGAGATGGGGCAGCGAGGCAGCCACAGCCAGAGAGGTGAAGCAGCTCCCCAGGAGCAGCCACCAGCCCTGCAGCCAAACGAGCCACCTGCAGCAACGCCGTCAGGCATCGCTATATCAGGGGTTAAGCGGATCCGTGCCGGAGCACTCCGTCCTCTCTGTCTTGTTGCACTGCAGCCCCCTCGTCCCATCGTAACCCACTCGCCCTTGAGCTCTCGTCGGCAAAATGCTGCTCCTCGGCTTCATCCCACTCCTCGCAGTACTGACGGCGGGCAGCTTCGGGGCTGCCTTCCCCCAGCACGCCCTGAGGAAGGGCTGCAGCCTCTTCAAGTACAAGTTCCTTGTGCCCCACGAGACGAAGGCCATGCAGAAGATGAAGCAGCACTTTGTGAGTACCACTGGCAATGCTGGGGGGGCTGTGGGCTGGCAGGGGGCAAGGTGGAGGGCATGCCAAATTCGAGACCCTGAGTGACACAAGGTGGAGGGGATGCCAAATTCAAGAACCTGTGTGACAAGGTGGGAGTTCTCCAGGGCAGTTTGAGGATGAGGAGGATGGCTTCCAAGGGAGTTTGGGGACAAGAAGGATGCTGGGACAAATTTCATCCTGGTTTCAAACCCCTCAAGGCTGACCAGGCTTGCACAACATCGCCAAAAGTCAGGATGACAGTTTCTCAATCTCTCTCTTGGTTTCTGCCTGCAGGAGGAGGACATCAGGCTGCTGTCAGACCGCAAATGCAATGCCAGGCTCTTCCATCGTAAATGGAACCCAGCGGAGCTGTCGGTAAGAGCGAGGCGGCGCTGTAAAATGGGGGTACCCCCAACCCCTCAGCTGGGACCTCCCATCAGCTGGTCCCACCTCCCCCGGGCAGGTCTCTGAGACCCCCATCCTCCAGCGCTGGCGCGTTGTGTCCCTAACCAGTCTGTGCCCGCCCGCAGGTGCCCGACCGCATGATGCTGGTGGAAGCCGAGCTGGACCTCGTCATCGCCATGCTGGAGCTCCCCGCCGACCCCAGTTTCACCAAGACGCGTCAGCGGCCCCTGGCCTTCCTCTCCCAAGCCCGGGAGGACCTGCGAGGCTGCGTGAGTGACCCCCCCAGACTCCCCTGGCCCCGTGCCACCTCAGCAGCCCCAGTGCCGGCGGCAGCGCCACGGGGCACTGCTGATCCTTACGCGGCCGCTTTCCTTGCAGATGGCCACGGGGGCTCCTTCGCATCAGCCCTCTGGGAAACTGAGGCACTGGCTGCAGAAGCTGCAGACGGCCAAGGAAACAGTAAGTCAGGGCAGCAGGGCTCGGAGGGACTCGGGGTGTCAGCGACCCCACGGCTGCGTGGGGCCTGCTGCACCCCGTCTCGGTGCTAACCCGCCCCTTCCCCCCGCCGCAGGAGACCACCAGCTGCCTGGAGGCCTCTGCCATCATCCACATCTTCCAAGTGCTGGACGACCTGCGGTGCGCAGCCTTCCAGGAGCAATGCATTTAGCCCCCGCCAGTACCGCATCCGGCATGGCGTGGCACGGCACGGCACCCACCCGCCCCCAGGGATGCCCCGAGGACCGGGAAAAATGATTTTGATTGCATCACTGGATTGTATTTCCTATTTAAGCATTTTTGTTATTTATGTGAGTTCAGGGAACTTTTTAATTTGTTTATTTTTTAAATTATTGGGGTTTATTGTGTATTTATAAATGGCTCAGGAGGATGTAAAGAAATGCCGTTCCTGAAAGACACAATTCAATGGGTATGAATGTATTTATTGGATATCTTTGTTTTGCCTGTTTTCAAAACACTGACTGTTTTTAAGGAAATGTATTTTTTTACCTGCTATTTATTACAGAGCATATTATGTATATTTGCCTGCATAAATTATTTTTTTACATGCTATTTAATATGAGAAATAAAATACCACAAACAGACAAGCTGCCATCGTATGTTTTTACTACGTTTTGTTATAATGTCGTCCCTTCAGAAAAGCGAGTTGGGGAGGGGGGAGAGAGGACACTGAGGCGAATTTTGAGCATTTGAAAACTAGCAGAGTTTTGGCACTCGGGTTCATCTCCCGCTGTGCGGGGGTGCACCCTGACCACACTCAAGGGCTTTGCCCTCAGGGACAGACGGATGTTGTTGCGACCGGGGCTGTCCCTGCCCGCTCGGGGACAGGAGCCTGCCGGCCACCCCTTTCTAGGACAGAAGCCCGTGTTGGGTGGTGCACACCAGGGCAGGAAGCCTGGAGGAGCCCACAGCCCGACGTGATGCTCACATTTGGGTAGGGGCTGGGCAAGCCTCCAGGTCTGGCCATCCCAGGAGCTCCCAGAAGATCCCTGAATGATTTCGCCACCAAATCGGAGGCCAGGATGAGCAGGGAGCTGGGGAAGGCAGGTGCCCAGCAGGGAGAGGAGGAAAAGGACCCGTGAGCAGACCCGCGAGCAGACCCAACTCTCATTCCATTGCTCTCTTCTCAGGGCGGGGAGATGGTTCTTTGGAGACAGGTCACCAGGGGAGGGCAGCCAGCAATGGTGGCCGCATGTATGTATGTGATGGCCACACCTGGGGACCACCCAAGGCCTGGGGACCCAAAAGGCGCAGGTTTTGGTGGCAGGAAGGAGAGGAGTGCAGGGGAGCCGCTGGGCGCTTGAGTCTGGCGTAATTTTACGGCTGCTGCCTTTAAGCTGCAGGGTTGGGGACTGAGCTGCCAGCGGCCGAGCCGCAGCACGGCCACGGCATCCCGCAAAGAGACAGCTGGGGACGTGAGCCATTGACGCTTGACACAAAGCATGTCCCAGGTACCACACACTCATCCTGCTCAGGCTTTGCAAGGACACTGTCAAAATGAAAAGTCGTTGCTGACAGAGAGGGAAAAAAAGCTTTATTTTCCCTTCTGTTTACAAATTACGCTTTATACTAAGGTAACCGGGGACTACAGTGGGGAAATACTGTTGTCCTTGTCTTTTGCAGCTGGGTGCAACCTGCTTCTGCAGGAGTGATAGGCTCTGGCGGCTAGAGACACCCCCGAGCGCGTCTTCAAGCAGACGCCTGCACACTTGGGCCTTATTGACTTCAAGGGGGGAGGAAAGTGAACCCCGCGGCGTGAGGGACTGAAACCAGAAGCCCCAGGGCAGGAGACATCTCCACACCACCTGGAGCGGCTTTGCTGGGACAGGGAGAAGCCAGAGAGCCCCGGCGGTGTGTCCGGTATTGCACGTTGGCTCCTGTTTTTCAGTTAAAACAAGGCACAGCTCATCTCTCAAAACCCAGGCTGCAGCAACGCTTTGCCTGCCTGGCCACACACGCTCCTGGGAAAAGGCAGATGCCAGCAGTGCCTGCTTCGGAGGGGTCCACCCCGGCGTCCCCCCTCCCGGCCCCGCTCATTTCACCCCTCGGTTTTGCGGTCTTGCAAGAAATCCCTCTCCATGGGGCCTACATGTAGCCAACATTTATGGGGAGAGGTTGTCTTTAAAACATTTCGGGCCAAAAGCACTACGCTGCAATATCCAAATGAAATACAGATCTGGAGAGGAAAGCCTAATGAGGGAAAAAGGTGTTTATTCATCTGCCAAAATAGATGTATTTAGATTATCATTAAGGTATCTACCAAGTCATTGCGAAACGCAGCTGCTGTGAAACGGCACATGATGGCACCTGGGAGGAGGATGCAGGGCTGCCCGCGTGTCCCTCTGCGGGGAGGGAAATCAGCTCCGTTCCCCGAGCAGCAGCAGGGCCGCAGCACAGCTCTCCTGAGCAGAAGGCGAGGGCAGAAATCCCTGCGGGGGAACAGCAGTCCCTCTTTGTCTCTCCGCTGGGTTCACGAGGCATCGTGTCCCTCATGGTGCTCCTCGCTTGGCGTGTCCTGCACGGGCAGGAAAAAAAAGATGTGCTGATACTGCTCTGCTCCCCCCACACGGCTGCCTTTGGGGGGTTAACCTCCCAGTATCCCCCACGCAAAGCAGAATCCACTGCAAATTAAGGCTGGGGAGACCATTTTTGCTCCATTGCCAGATAGCCCAGGCTTCAGCGATGAGGCGGCCAGGCTCCTCAGGGTGCTGGGAGCGGGGCTGATGGATGGGGATGGGGATGGGGATGGGGATGGGGATGGGGATGGGGATGGGGATGGGGATGGGGATGGGGATGGGGATGGGGATGGGGGTGCTGCAGCTGATCAGCGTCAGCCTAACGCCCCGACAGCTTTTTGTAGCTGAAGACCTGCCCCTCTGCTTTTCTCGGAGGGTGAAAGGCACCTTGCTCACAGGTGGGCAAAAAGTGCTTTAGCTTCCCCTGCAGGTTCAGACGAAGGGTGCTGGGAGGGTGATGCTGGGGAGCCAGCGCCTTTCTGAACATCACCGAGCACTTGGCACAGAGGGATGTTAATGGCCCTTTCCCCGGGGACACAGAGAGAGGCACGCTCTTCCCTGTGTTGGTTTCAGTTCAGACGCAGCACCAGCAGAAGGAATGGCAGAAAGCCTTGGTTTTGCTGTGTCTCTGTATAGCTCCGGCGTTTGGGAGGCACCTACTATAGCTCCTGCGTGGACTCTGATCTCCGGCCCCAAGGGCAGAATTTACTGGAAAGGAACCCAAAGGGGTGGGTAGACAGATGCATGTTTAACCTGCAGCAGGGAGGAGCTCCTGGTGCAAAACTCTGCTGGAAAATGATTCGGAAAGTGTGGAGGTAGACCAAGTGGTTGGAAAAGGTGGATGAGAGCAAGGATGTGACTCCGCCTCAAGCCAGCTGCCCGTTTGTCATTTGTAGCATCGCAGGGAAAATACCAATGTCGTGGAAGGGACTGAACTGTTGGAGGGTGAAACACAAAAGCAAACATGAGAAGACAGCTCTGTGGCTGAAGAGCACAAAACACCTTGCGGCAGCGGTGGTCGTGGCTCCCTCTAATGATTGATGGGCAGAAGGTGTCGAAATCTTGTTTGCATTAAACTCTGCCCTTGCTGCCGCCAGCCCGGGGAACCTACACTGGCTTAGGGGACCTCCTGGAATCCCGCAGGATGTAAATAAAATAGGATGAGGTCCTTTGGGATTCGGCAGGCATCTGACTAAGGTAAGGCAGTAACAAACTACCTGATTGCTGCTCCTTTCTGCTGAGGCTTTTGTGCCACTTTCAACATCATCTGAATATCCTGGTCCTGCGATGAGCGACATGGCTGAGCTGCACCAGCGAGACGTGTTTCTTTTTCTCCCTCCAAGAACTGTTTATGCAGTGGAGTTTTATTTTGCTAGCGTTGTTTCCATTTCACGTAAATACACAGCTTTGTGCTTTTATTGAATAAGCAGAATAAAGGTCTACCAAATTACAGAAAAGGGAGTTTTTCGGTTCAGCCTTCTTTGCACTGCTCCCAAGTGGCAAAAAGCTCCGCAGCTTCGCAGGGAATGCTGCCTAACGCATTGCAGGTGACACTTCTGCTGGTAAATCAAGAAAACCAACAGCTGAGTTTTATTGATGGATCATGTTATACCCTCCTGGATCATCAACTTCTCTTGCTCCAAACCCTCTGACCAGAATCCAGGTTGATAATACGTAAGGAATAAGCGTGCTCTCACCTGCCAGCAGGAGCGCTTTTCGGGGATGCCTGGCACTCTGAGGAACAGGAAAATAAGTTGCTGCTGGTGTTATGGGAACGTACTGTTTCCTAATATGCTAAATACTGATGCTCTTGATGTTCTAATTTCTCCCCCCGTTCGGTGCCATTTATAATTCAAAACAATAATTCCTGTCTCTCAGCAATCACACTGGGCATCATTTTGTGACGTTCCCATGTTGCTATCCGGGCAGAGAGTGTTCAGTGAGATCCGCCTGCTTTTGATTTGCTCTGACAAAAAAAAGGTTATTTGAAATACAACCTTCACTTTGAACTGCAAATTACTTCAGCTGTGCGTGTATGAGTGGCTGATGGGTTACTCATTTTAATGCAAAAAACCAGGACTTTGGACTAGGGGAAGAGGCCAGAAGATAGCTGTTGAAGGCTCCTGGGACTCTACACTGCTGCCTGAATTAGCAATGATTTGCTTCCTCTGCACACCAGAAGTCTCATTTTGGCTGTCATCTCTGTAGCCGTGATTGAACCATTTCCTCTGTATCTGGAGAATTTCCCCCAGCAACCCATGTCCCCCGACTCTCCCTTTGCGCTCGTGCTTCGACAGAAGTGCTTGAGGCCGTGGTCAGGACAGCTTTCTGTCCCTGGGAAGGTGTCCCTCTCCTGGGGTATTCTTCACTATCTTTTTTATTAAAGGAGTCTGTTTGATTTCTATGTTCTTCTCAGAAAGCTGCTCCTTGCTGCCTTGAGACCACCGGGAGGGGGTGGCAGGCGTGCGTGGAGCTCTGCACACCATCACTCCTCCCACTGCACAAACCCCTCCGTCTCCAGGAGCTTCAGATAAAAGCCTGACACCTTTGGGCCCAGCTCTGATAGACTTGACGGATAAATGTAATGGCCTTTGAGAAGGAAAAACTATAGATTTGCAAAACAGAAGACTGAGATTTATGCTAAACCTGCCAGAAATGGGAGAAAATGTGTCAGGAAAATGTAGCAATTGAAATACCTTTGGTGCAGGCATTTAAAGGCTCAGGTTTTAAGAAATGGCCTCTTGCATCTGCTAGAGTATGACTGTGAGCCGTCAAAGTAATACGGGAATTCCAGCTGGTTTATGGGAAAAGGCATTGGCCTTCACGGGTCCAAGAAAACGGTCCCATGCCTAAATGCTGGAATGAAAAAAGACAAAGGAGAAAAGATCAGATATGCCTCATAAATATTTCTCCAAGTCATTCCCGGTTCCCAGTCTACCCCATGGTCTCTTATCTGGGAGGATGTGTCTGGGTTGGTTGGTTGGTGGAGGATCGTGACTGTGCTTTCTTGATGCCGCTTCAAGTGCCATTTCCACAAGGAATCATTTTATGTAGCAAAAGGGAGATCCACAACCCATGGGAGCAAAGGAGGTCTCAGTCCCTGTGCTGTCCATTGCTCCTTACATTTCTAAAGGCTGTTTCTCTCTGTAAAAGCTGATAAACTGGGGGCTTCCCAGGTCGTGGTCTGTTGTAGTGTAGCTTTGTACATGCAAGAAAGAGTCAGGGCTAATCCCAAACACCCTGCGTGCACACCAGTGCTACCGGGTATTACTGTAGGCTCAAGTTGCTTGGCTTTCCATCCCTGCAAAATGCTGCCTAAAACTTGCCTTAGTTACTGTCACCACAAGAGACTGAAGTGTCAGTCTCCTGTTTTGACCACCCTAACCAATTCACTGCTGCAGGCAACGTGTCACACCATGTTGGCACGTCAATATGGGCCATTAGGCTGTTTATGGGTAACAGGTTTGGGGATGGACTGAAAACCTTAAGGTCTGCTTCACAGCGGAGCAGGTACCCGGGCTCTGGCGGTGTTACTGGCAGGCATGCCCTGCTGAAACCAAACCAGAATCTCTTTTTAAAGGAGGAAAAAAAGTTCTGGGTTAATCATCATGCGAACCAAAAGCTGAAAATGTAACACCTTGTCGTGGTGCTGTGCTGGCTCCTCCACAGCTTAACGCCAGCTCCACAGGCCAGGTTGTGACCGGGGGCTGTGACCACCACGGACATCCTACAGGCAGACTGTGCTTCAGGAGATGGAAAGAGATTACTCTGTTCAAGAAAAAAAAGTCAAGATTAGGATTGTCTAGGCAAGAAACCTAAACCTTCAAAAACTACACAAAATCAGTGTGGGGCTTTTGGCTTGGTTTTGTTTCTTCTTCCCCCCCCCCCCCCCCCCAGACCTGCGGGCGAAACCTGGCTTTCTAATCTGATTCTGATCTTGCTCTGGTGTTTTGTTCTCTGGGTTTAGCAGTGCCCAGGGGACGCAGCAGCTGAATTCCAGGTCAGTGCAGCCTCTGATAGGTATCAGCAGTCAAACATGTACACCGATTTTAATCGGAGGGTTGCACGATGGCTTGTTATAAACTATACATCAAATCTCAGCTGCTTGGTAATCATCAGGAGACAGAGCCCATGGGGCTGTTCCGCTCTTCTCTCAGCATGTTTCTCCTTCAGCGCTCTCCTTACGGACTGCCCACAGTGAAGCACAGTTATCAACTAACGGGAAGCCAGCTGTTACTGCAAGAACTCTCGAGATCCCCTTTTTCATACGACTTTAACAAAGCCACGTGTGGAAAAATGCTCTGATACTGCCACCATGCCCACAACGAAATTACAGCGGTCTGCTCTTCTTCCAAACAGCCTACAGCAGACCTGAGTCAAAGTGTGCGGGAGGCAAAGCGTTACACGTGTCAACGCTCTCACGTGCCTCACATCAGGGATATTGACTTTTTCTTGGCTACGTGGAGATGAACTAGCAGCCGTGCTACTGCAAGCGCCATTGCCATAGTTACTGCCGCACAACATCATCTTCCTCCTGATCCCCAAAGCCAGGCTCAGGTCTGGCGCGACAGGTCACTCCCTAATGATTTCACTCTAAAAGCGGAATGCTCTTGTTGAAGAGAGGGAGGCGAGAAAGCCAACACAGGTTAAACCCAAAGAAGCAAACAAGGCAGTAGAAAGTAAAAACTATTAGTGAGCACATTTTCTGCCACACCAGAAAGTCCTGCTTCCTCACAGGCTTCCTCCACTGTTTAAATACTGCAAATTCTGGAATACCACATTGCTTTTATCTTTGTACTTAAAATCAGATCCATTTTCCAAAAAGAGTCTTAAAAACCAGATATAATGTTAACCTGTCCCCATTTTAAGGCCTAAACCCATGTGGCCTTCTCCATCAAGATCTTCTCTCCTGCTTTCTGTAGGCAAAATGCGTGGTCGCAGCTGTCCTGGCTTGCTGAGCACTCGAGTACAAACGCAGAACTAGCATCTCTTTGGAGACCGCAAACTCTGGGACTGAAATGTGAGTAGCAGGGACTTCCGTTTTATTTTTCAGCAGATGTAATGTGTCTGGATACAGAGCTAGCATTTTTAAAGTAAGAGCATAGAAAAGCTGTGTTTAGAGAACCCAAGTGGGAGTTAGGATAATGGTTGGTTCTCTTTGTTCCCGACAATATGAGAACTTCCATAATTGCTTATTAAGGCAGGAGCTGATACTTTAATCAGCTTCCTCTGTTTCATCCCCAGCAGAGAGATGTACATGTTAAATAAAAACATGGAAAAAGGACACAAGACATAAATACTCTTTAAATCATGGCACAGTTTGAATGCAAGATGCTTTTTTTCATCTTCTCTAGCTTTAAAAACAGTCACGGTTGGGTAATGGAGAATGGTTGGGTAATTGCCTGAAATCTTGGTTTTGCTTGCTGCAGCAGGTGATGTCTGCAACTGCTCAAATTCTTGGTATATGAAACATGAAATACCTGCCCAGGACATCATGGGAAAGTGTGAGTCTGAAAGACAGAGTGATGGGAAAACAAAATACTCCATTGTGTGTGCATCAACTGAAAGTGGGTTTTAACTATTAGCAATTTTCAACCAGTCATTAGTGTTTTTAAGTACTGATACAGAGGTATAGATACGACATTATGAAATTACTTTATGAACTACTCTCGCCAGTGGTTATTTCCTTAGGTGCTGATCCTACGCAACTCTTGCTTCTTTGGCAGCACCTCTGGAAATACCTTTGTTTTGATGCCTCAAACACTCAGTGCAGTGCCTGATTCAGGGTATCCGCCAGGAAAGCTTTCACCGGAGCACTTTGACTGAATTTGCCCCAGATCAGCTGGTACTTGTGAAAACCAGGGCTCTCTGGAAGCGAACAGCGTTTCTCAAGATCCTGCTCTCCTCACGCTTGAGTGGCTGAGATCAGCTTTACGAGTAGCTTACACTACACTCTTCAAACCCAAGTGGTAAAAGAAGGTGAGAGAATGAGAAAAACGTCTTGTGAAACACAAAAGAATGAATAAACATGACTTGAGAAAACGTGGCAGTGGGAAATGTGCGTGTGCACCATGTATCCTCTATGATAGGTGTTTCATGTATATACAACACGTTTGCTTCATTTTTCCCGGACTAGATGTTGTGTGGGTAGAGAGGGATCACAGCAAAATAAGAGACTCTTGCCTCCAGTAAACACTGCTGTCTCTCTGTCTAGACTTACAACAACACTGTCTGAAGAAAAAGAATAACCGGGCCATGGGTTTAGATTAATCTGATTTTCAAAGACTTCTCTTCACGCCGTTGCAAATTGAAATTGTTAAGTAGTTCCAGAAGGTCACCAAACATCGCATGCTGAATTTCACTCATCGCTAATAAAAGGAACTGGCAGAGGGTGCAAGGAGTCCTGACACCGTTACAGCCTGTGCTGGACTGTATTGGCTCGGCTTTAATTAGTCTTTAGAGGAGGCAGCAGTTTGTTGACAGCACCTTTATGAATTGGCTCATAAAAACATTTTATTAATCCCAGTACAGGTCACAGTGACCAGATATTAACTGAGCTGCTGTACCACAGAAAAGGGAAGGACAGCTGGCGATACCTGAAGATAAAACAGAAGCAGATTTCTTGATTTTTCTGAAGAGCACCGTAGCATTATCAAGGTAGGGCTTTTTAAGCATAACTAATAATAATAATAATGTTATTGTGACTCTGGCCTGCTCATTGAATTTTCGGCTTTGATAGCGGGCAGTGCCCTTCAGGAGAGAAAAAAATACCAGCAAAAGCAGATGATGCACCAGTACCTTGAATATTCAAACTTGCATTTCCAGGATGTTGCTATTAAAAGGTAAACAAGCCAGGAAATACCAGTGCTGACGCTGACTTTACAACCTTTTTTTGCCCCTGTACGCCCCAGCAGGCTTTCTGATAGCATCACAAAACCATGTTGTGGGATTCGTAGTCCATTGCAGAGCGTGAAACAGCTTCAGCTTATTGCTGTTGAAAGTACAGCTATGTCACAGATGAGTGATGCGCTTCACTCACAGGAGAGAAGCAGCAATCTGTTTATTGATATAAACCAACGATTTAACAAAGTTTGATAGTAAAGGTGACAGTGTTTTAAGAAGATTCGATGGCAAGGTACACTTGGTTATCTACTGCACAGAGGACCAGAAGAGACAACATTGTCAGGGAGACCCTTCTGTTGAGTCAAGGTTCAGAGAAGGGCCCCTAGCTTTCTAAACTCCTTCTCAGAGGGGAGTCTAGGTGCAGCTGGATCCAATTCTAGTCCCAGACATGGTCAATGGTTTAAGTCTCAAGTACATGTGCACTATCAAACTAAGATATAATCTCAGTGAAGCTTCAAAGTTTGGCATGCTATTAGCCACTTACTGAGGATCTGTTGCAGCAAGGAATCGCTGAACCTCAAGGCGTAACCTTGAGAGGTGTCCCTACTCAAGGGGAGATCATGGCGTGCAGCCCGCTGCTGTGCAGGAGAGCTCCAAGGGCTCTTGGGCTGTTTGCTATTTATAGGGGTAAGATGATTGACTTATAGTCATGTTTACATATCGGCCACAGTACCCGTACTGTGGTTAGGTGGGTGTATTGATCAAGTTAGCCCTTGGCTATTGTGGTGTTGTCTGTCTCCCCCAATCCACTTTGAGCTGGATGCTGCCATCACGACCAGACGGACCACGGGTGGTTATCGCTCGGGCAGGGTTACGGGAGTTAAAGGTCAGGTTGGGAAGCAGGAGAAGCACACCGTCACAAGCTGTCCTCAGGCCATCTTCTTGGCTCCTAGCTGCACCGGCATGGGAATCTGGAAGCAGAATCACACAAAGACTTTTCTAAGACACTTGGCGTCCCAGCTGGTCACAAACACAGTCCCCATCCTCCTGGCAAAGGAGAAGGGACCCACTGCCGTGGCACAGCCAGGGAGGAGGCAGGTGGTGAGGTCTGAACAGCTGTACCTTCTGGTGCAAGGTGCCCCGTCAGGGTCCTGGCCGGCTCCTGCATCTCTACAGCTACCTGATGAGCTCATTTTTGGATCAATTTGCACTTGGATTAAACTGTAATCAGAAAAAAAAAAACCAACCTAGGATTTAGTGTTTCAGGTAATTTTTGAGATTATGTATGTTCCTCTTAAAGTTGGCAATTTTTAAACATTCTAGCTGGTGTGTCCGTGTGGCACAGCCATGGAGCCATGGCAGGAAAAGGATTACCACATTCAGTGTTTCTAGCCATCTTCAGCATATATACATGCATTGGGCTTGTTTTTAATTCCCCTCTTGCCTTCTACCCTGCTGAAGCCAGAAAGTGGAGAGCAGCTTTTCTACACTCATACTTTCTTCATCTTTTGTTATGGTTCTTTCCAGTGGTCAGTCTGTTCCTAAAAACTGTGGAAAAGCTGGTTCAACTGGCTGCTCACCTCTTGCATTAATATAATAGAATAGAATAGAATAGAATAGAATAGAATAGAATAGAATAGAGAGGAGAGGACAAAGTTCTGTGGTTCTGCACTGGTTTAACTAGATTTGACTTGGCTAAATTCCAATTTTTTTTAGTGAAGGGGAAGTGATACCATTCCAGTGAATGTTTAGGACGCAGTATTTCAGTAGCTGTTTGCCAAACTTTCCTTCTATCTGATCTCTAGCTTTGCTTCAAGCCTTGTAACTCGGGTGCTTCTCTAATTGCTTAATTGTGGCTCTCTTATTTAGTGGAAGCTACTGACTGGAAGAATTTGTTAAGTTTATGCATGTATTTGAGTTTTAAAGGTCAAAGGTCTGAGCTAACCTGAAGGTGAACATTTCTAAAGATTCAACTGGTCACATTATTCTAGTTGTAATATCCAAGTAATATACTCTCTATTGTTATATACACTCTTTACTTAGTTTTTTACACTCAATCTGATTGACTATTGCTTCCACTCATCTGGTGCTGAAATGTACAGATTAAGTGAATTAATTTAAGCAGGCCCTGATGCAAAGGCTAGATCAAGCCAGATGTTTTAAACGCTCCTTCTGAAACCACGCTGATGATTTGCTTCTTTTTCCCCTCTCTCACGATGTTGCCACTTGTCACGTAGTGAATCAGTCTAATTAATACTGTAGCTGAACCAACCCGTGTTTCCAGGGCCCTGCAAGGGGACGGTAGAAGATGACACTGGTGCTGGGGGGAGGCTGTGCCCTGGGCCGGGGGCTGATTTCCCTCAAGCACAGAGACCCCCGGCGTAGGAGGCAGGGGGCCCGCACAGCAGCTACCCCCCCCAACATGGCGCCGCCCTGCCGGGACCGAACAGCCGCCCCGACCCCCGCTGCGGCCCGCAACTCTCGCGAGAACCAGACGGCCGCCCAACTCTCGCGAGATCCCCGCGCGATGCCGAAAAACCTGTTGTCGAAGGGCGCGCGCCTCGCGGCGGCGGCTCCGCCCACTTCCGGCGGCGCCGCTGAGAGGGGGGGAGGAGGAGGAGGAGGATCATCAGCATCAGCATCAGCATCAGCACCGCCCCCCAGCCCCGGGCCAGCCCCGGGGATGGTGTTGGCCGCGGGAGCCGGGCCCTGACGCCGCGCTCAGGTACGTGCGGGCCGCCCCGTTTCCCCCCCGTCCCGGGCCGGGGGGTATAGCCCCCTCAGCTCGGGCCCGGCCCCCGCCGCCCCGCCTCAGGCCCGGCCTCGTCACTCCCCCCTGCGGTGCCCCCACAGCTCCCGCGGCGGCACCGGCCCGACAGGCCTCGGGGCCCCAGCGGCGGCGGGGCGGGCCCCGCTGGGCCCCCGGAACTACTCCCCTGGCCCGGCAGGGTCGTACCCGGCCATCCCCTCTGCGGAGGGGCCTCCCGGTAGCGGCGGTGGCGCGGGACAGGGCGGACCCCGCTGCCCCCTCTCCCAGGGCGGGAGCTGGAGCAATCCCGGGGCTCTCTTGCCCTTCCCTATAAATAAGCACAGCACCCCTCCCTCCCCGGTGCCGTGCAGTGGTAAAGCCTTACTTTCCCCGTGCGGTTAGTAAGTTTTCGTCGCTTCCTCGCTGTGTTCCACAGATAAAATTTGGGGGATAGTTGGAGCGAATCATCTCTTTTCCACACTGGTCACGCTTCTCTTTCTTTGGTTTCTTAGTTTTCTGTGACAAGCAGTGAGGAAACAGATCTATAAAGATATTAAGCATTTAATTCCCATTAAAGTTGATTTCATTTGGACTTGGCATCTAGAAGTTTTACTGTTTATTTTTTTGGGGGTGGAATGTTGCCTGTAGTTCACAGTTTTTCTCTTCTCTTTTTTTTTTCTTTTTTTTCTATAACCCTGTGTCACTGCTTCCCAGACTCCCCTACTTCCCCCCCCTTTTTTTTAATTTTTTTTTTTAAAATCAACTGTTGTCTTTCTTCTCCAAGGAAAAAAGGCCTGTGTTGTCTGCTTATTCTTTCTTGCTCTGGGGTAGTGGGAGAGAAAAAACCTGCGAAATGTTTCAGTTCAGCAAGTGGGATTTACAGTTGCCTTAAATTTTACTGATTTATTTTTGTTTTTTATAAATGTGGATTGTGAAGCTAACGTACATATTTTTGAACTTCAGAGAAATTGACCTTCTTATAGATCTTATCAGAGTTTCATACTGTTAGGTACTATTGTGAAATATATGCTTTTGGGTTTTTTTAAATCTTGTTAGTTATCTATTATGTTCTTCTCAACATCTGAGCGTCATGTCAGTTGTTTCATTTCTCCTTCTTGCCCCTTCACTGGTATTTTGACGTTGGCTTGATGTTTGGTATAAATCTGTCAGCATTCTCACAACCTTGGGAAAGCAACAGGGCTGTCTTTTTCAGATGTGGTGACTAGATTGGCAGGCCAGGGGCTTTATCTCCTGCTTTCTCTGGAGAAAAGACAAACTAAATGAACAAGCGAAGTAACTGCTGTTGCAGTGGACCTGTTAAACTTCACTTCAGGGCTTGCTTACAAAAAGGAAACATCGAGACACATAGAGCTGAAGCTGACAGAGATAAATCTTGTGTCAAGTCTTGTCATTTTTCAGTGTGATCCTCTTCATCTTAGTGGTTTCCTGGACTTTATCATTTGCCTTATGAATATCTTTGCTGATTCTCCGTTTTATAATCTGAAAGCTGATGTTACCTGAGCATCCGTTTCATGTCTTGGTAACTGCTGCATCATACCTGTCTGGTCTTCTATGCAAACTAGTTCATGTAAAGACTATATGCTGACTTTTTAATTCCCCCCCCCCTTTATTTTCTTGAATTAGCTCCTGTGACTAAAGGATAAACATTTCTTCTACCATTTTAGGTGGGGGGGGGGGGGGCAGCTAAAGGATGTGGATCTTGTCAGCATTATGTTGGTTTAGGCCAAACTGTTAAGGAGAATGAGTTGTCTTCCACTAGAAGTAGTGTCAAAATATATTAAGCTATGACTGAATGTTTTCGTTTTATGACTTTGGCATTCTGTCTACCTTTTATTGTAATTTATTTATCAGTGCCGTTATCTTCTGTAGGAGAGGACTGACACAGCAGAAAAATCTCCTCATTTCAGTTACCAGATAGCCGTATGTAACTTTTTCCACCATTGCTCTGCAGTGTGAAGGGTTACTGTTGTGCAGTTTAAATCTGTTTCCTTTCCTGTGTCCTGGTAGCTGACTGGAAGATACTTCCTAGTGTTAGAGAACTGTGCCAGTAACCCCTCCCCTTTCTCTCTCTCTTCCACCCCCCGCCCCAAGCCAAAAATAGCACTGAATATTGTCATGTGAAGTGTGGATGAGAATGGTCTTAGCACGTTGGCTGGCCAGAGATGTGGCAGGGGTGTTTTCCCAGCAATTCTTTCAAAGGAGTGATGTCAAGCAGTGGTATACTGTGGTAGATGGTGCAGTGAAATTGGATTGTAAACAATGATGAAAGTGTGACCTTTCTCCAGCAACACTGAACTTCCTCTTGGCCTAATGTACTGTAACTCTCAGTATTCACATCTGAAACAAACTTTCATTCTTCAAGTACTCTAGGCCATCCTTGTCTTTGATCACAGTCACATTAACTGTATACATCATATTCTTAGTGTGACTGCTAAGAATATGATGATAATTGTTGAATAAGGAACTAACTTTTTTTACTCACACTCCCCCTGCCCCATGCTTTAGTTTTGGTAATTGACTTTGTTTGAATATTTGTGTTCTAGGTTGAAGACAGCAGTAATGCTAACTCTGGCAAGCAAGTTGAAGCGGGATGATGGTGTCAGAGGACCCCGTGCGTCCAATCCAGCTTCTGATTCAACTCGGAGGGTGTCTGTTCGAGATAAATTACTTGTTAAAGGTGAAAGGAACTTATATTTAAATATATTTTGGGGATTTAAAATTTGGAGGTGTGTTGCCACTAAAAATATTAAATTGCATATAAAATGATTTCCAGAAGCATTTTTAAAATTGCTTGTGACTTGCCTTTGGATTTATACTGTAGGGTATATGTAGGCATACATCACATTTCCAATAGCTCTTTACCTGTAGGACACTGTTGTGGCTTAACCCCAGCTGGCAACTAAGCACCACGCAGCCGCTTGCTCACTCACCTCATGGCGGGATGGGGGAGAGAATTGGAAGGGTAAAAGTGAGGAAAAACTCGTGGATTGAGATAAAGACAGTTTAATAAGTAAAGCAAAAGCTGCACATGCAAGCAAAACAAAAGAAGGAATTCATCCACTGCTTCCCATTTGCAGGCAGGTGTTCCGCCATCTCTAGGAAAGCAGGGCTCCATCAGGTGTAACGGTTACTTAGGAGGACAAGTGCCATAACTCTGAATGTCCCCCTTTCCTCCTTCTTCTAGCTTTCTATACTGAGCATGACAGTCAGTTGGGGTCAGCTGTCCAGGCTGTGTCCCCTCCCAACTTCTTGTGCACTCCCAGCCTACTTGCCAGTATGAGGAGCAGAAGAGGCCTTGATGCTTAGCAACAATAAAACCCATCAGTGCTTTACCAACACTCTTATCCCAAATCCAAAACTATATCCACTATAGCAGCTGCCAGTAAGCCAGTCAACTCTATCCCAGCTGAAACCGTGACAGATACTTATTTTCATTGAATAATGCAAAGCATAAAAAGCCTCCTCCTTCCTTTGCTGAAAAATTAATCCATTGTTGGAAACTGTGTCATCAATTAAACATTATGATAAAAAATTGTGACATAAGTGTGACTAAATATATAGAAGAAGAACATCAGATTAGACTTGGTAGAAGGGTATTTTTTGAGCAAAACCATAACTGCCTGTGACAGGAAAGAAAGTGCTAGAAGTAACATCAGTGTCCTGGTGGTCTCTAATGGTATAGATCAGCAGCAATAAACTTTAAAAAGCTCACAAAAGTAATGCAAAGAGATATTTTTTGTAGACGTGGAGTCACTGGAAGTTGAGTATAAAGTAGTAAATAAAAATCAACACCCTAGTTTTTGTAGCACCATGTGGTCTGTTCTAGAAAGGCTACTGAAGGATATTACTAGCTGGTTCTCCATTGGTGGGGAAAAAACCCCCAACTTTTACTTTGTGGCAGTTCTGGGTAAATGAAGTAGTTTGTGGGACAATAATTAAGCTATTTTATAGTAAATTTGGGGACAGCTGTTACTTGCTTTTCAGTTTTTTTGTAACACAGATAACCTTATATTTAAAAATCTATGGGTGCTGGCACTTTGCAGTTACTGTGCACTTAAACTGGTTTAGTCCCTCTGGTAGTAGTAGAGTGTTTCAATGCTTGATCTGTGCAGCTTGATCTAGTGGCAAGGAATACGTTGTTCAGGTTGATGTCTCCCCTACAAATGATCAATAGCAAATATACTGTTGTTGATGTGCAAGGGGTCATGTCAGTCAAATGAAATGCTCGCATTTCCTGGTCTTATTTCAGAATGAGTTGAGACTGACACTGGTATATTTGCCTGAATGATATTGCCTAACTATAGTGTTACATTTTCTGGCATTTTCTGATTAGGGTAGATTCTGCCATAAAACTGTATACTGGAGCAAGGTTTCATTGCAAATGCTACTGCCTCAGTGCACTGGGAAGTGCCTCAAGCAGACTGTAGGAAAGTCAGAGTTACGTTCAGAGTTTTCTCTCATGGCACTGTTCTAAGGACAGGAATTTTAATTTGCTTTAAACCCTGATGTGATGACTCTCACAAAGAGCTTGCTTTAGACTTTCAGTTTGGAAATCCTCAGTAAATGCTAATTCTGAGCGGGAAAGATATTGGGCAGGAGGAATAAGCTCTTTAATCAGGCTAAGCTACAAAGCCAAATTACTAAATATATATAATCTGAGATTTTCACTAACCTACAAGCGTAAAGTTGAAGGGAAAATAGCAGTGTAATATAAATACACTTTAACTACAATGCCTGGTATAGTGTGAGGTGCCATAAGAAATTTTACTGTACCCTTAGTAAAAAGCAGTCATGTTTTTCACTTTTATGACTAAAACCTTACCTATGTCTGCAGGGGAAGAAAAGAATGTAAGCTATAAAAAATTAGTATTGGTGTTGCAATTGCTATGGCTACCGTTAGCAAACCAGCACAGACCAAGTATTGAATGAGTTGAATCCCAAACTGACTAATGTTAAAAGCAGGTCACTGCTGGCATCCGTCTGACAAGTGCAAGTGTTGGATTGTGATCTGATTGTGCGTGGAAGTTGTATCTTGTGGCTCACAAAAGAGTTGTAGGAGCGGCTGTAAGAGTGATTAGAATGGTTTCTGGAGTGAAATGGGAACTGACAGTAGAAGTAGATCAGTTCAGTATAACTACACTGAAAGCGAAGGGAAAATATAGTAGCTAGTCTGAAAAAGACTTGTTGGGGATATTATCTTTTAAGCTACTCTTTAAATGTAGACCTTTCAATTACAGAAGTTTCTACAACTTGTTCCGGCTCTTAAAGCTAAATCAGCTGAAGCAGCATCTCCAGTGTTGAGGACCTGAGTGAAGATGGACTTCTGATGTTGACAGGTTTTTTTTTTAGGTCACATTGTCTAGATCTGCAGGAATGAGTTTGATAGGGAGTGAAGAGCTGCCTGCTAAAGGTGTGTATATAGTAAGGATGCTATTGCATCTGGACCAGCACTGGTGCCTTCTATCACTTGACTGTATGGAACTGTAATAGCCTGGTGTACGTTCAACTTCAGGCTGTTATATTAGACTTGAAACAAAGTTGGTGGGGGACTGTAAGAGTAGTTGTAAGTAGAAGTTGTTGCTGATATTTATTTAGACTGGAGTTCTATCAAACACAGAAATGAGAGTTGCAGGATGGGTGAAAGGCTATGGTCAATCTCCTGGCAATTGTGAATTAAAAAATAATCAGTTCTACACACACACACAAAAAAAAAAAAATCCTGGCCATAAATAAGGAAGGAGGAGGAGATGAGAAAAGGCCCGGCATGTCCTGTCCTTGTTTGCCCCAGCAGTTCTGCTGAGATTAGTGCTGGTTCAGTTGTACCTATTAACGGTGTTAGAACTGGTGGCTTTATTCTACTGTAAAAAGCCTCTGAGTTGAAAGAACAAGGGACTGTGGTCACATACGTTAGAAAGCTCAGTGATAGCTATGCTCTTTTCTGCAGCACATACGGATCCCTCTTGGCCTCAAGTAAGTCTATAGCTTCTGAGTCAATAAGAGAACAGCAGGCAACAGATTTGTGCAGCGTCCACAGCAGCTTATGTGGTGGGCTGTCCTGGAAGCTTAGCTGAGGGTGATTTTTGGCGCGGTACCCTAAATCTTGCCTGACACTGGGAGCTGGTGATAATGTATGAACCAAGGTCAGATAGCTGTTTGCCTGCTCAAGTGATGATGTGCTGGAGAGAGATTCTCCTATTCCTGATCCACAGTAAATTGGTGATAGTCTAATAAATTCTGCAGGCAGACGTCTGCCAGTTTTACTGGAGGTATCGCCTAGATGCAGACAGTGTCTGGTTTTTATCTGGAGGTAAATTAAAGACAGCCTTGTTTGTGTTGATAGAGAGTCTGGTCCAGGGAAGCATTATAGGATCTCTTTGAAGGATATGTTGTCACACTGATAACCCTGCAGTCCTCGAACGTATTGTGTACACTGACTGGTAAATAGATCAATGCCACTTTGATTATGGGGTAGATGGCCATGACTTCAGCCACTGATAAGTGTAGACCATGTTTATAAACTTTTAAAAATTTGGCATAGACCAACTGAATATGTCTGCTAACTGATACTACCTTAAAATAGGAAAAAAAATGATAATTTAGGTGTGATATTAGCTATTTGCACCATATGAATGAGAAAAAAGTTCAAAGTTAGTAAAATTGGAAGTATGTGATATATCAGTAGAGTGTCGTCAGGTGCTACTGTCTTTGGATTTAGTGATGGGTGCAAGTTAAATAGGCTTTTTTTTTTTCCACTTCTGTGGAAAAGCTGCTCTTAAGATACTGGTGCCCTTTGTTATTTTTTTCTAAGCTGTCCCTTTGATTGCTTAGCTGTCGGTATTGTTATATATTCAAGTATCAGTCATGGCTCAGGGCACTGTTTGTTGGGTTATTTAATGGATGTGTTATGAAAGGAAAATCTTTATCCCTAAAGTTTTATGTAGGGAAGTAATTCTGAGACAGCTAGATATTCTCTTGCAGCTGTTTTTCCTCTAGGGTGTTAATCAGGGCTGCTGAACAGGATTTGGTTGCAGTTCGTACCCTGCTGATTATCTCAGCAACTAATGGAGCAAATTTGGAGGTTAGCAGGGCACGTCTGTCTGGGGTGAGGATCACGGTGGTAGTTCTGATCTGGAACCCTGGGAAGTCACAGGAAAACATCCACCACTTAGAAATCACTGAGGGCAGCAGTGTCTGAGGGTGTCGGGGGGAGAGAACTAGTAATTCAGGCTGCCAGCTCTTGGAGAGAGGCTTTCTGGCCAAGGAAGGGTGGACTGGAGAGAGACCAAGCCATGGCTAACATTTCTAGACAAATCAAACAGAGGAAATGTGAACAACTGGTGAAGGTAGAAAGCAAATGCGGATGTGGGGAGAAGCAGCAGACAGAAATGGTGCTTGAAGGGGCTCTGCTGCCTCTCTGGCAGGAAGAGAGGCTCTAATAAAGCACAGCTTTGTTAGAAGTTCAGTATGACTCATTCTTGCATCTCTATCTTCACTGGATTTTCAGTATAGGCTCAGTTGGAGAGTAGGGCCCTAATTCTATCGGCCTAGTACGCCAATTAAAATAGAGCAAGAAGTACACTTGCTTTATCAACTTTCAATTTTCTCTGTGCGGCAGAGGCAATTTTTCATGTTAAAACAGCTTTAAATTAATCTCTAAGGGGAAACTTACTGAAGTTAGGAATAGAGGCCACGTGACTGTTCCTGCAGCCATGCACTGCTGAACTTGAAAGGCATATCCTTTCTGAAAATTTGAAAGTGGCTGAGGACAAGCCAAAGTACTATTTAAGTTTAGTATTGTATAAGGAATGTGACTAATAAAGTGAAATAAAGATAAAGAACTTGCCAAGATGGCAGTAGCAGCAATGTGTATCGCTTATTGATCACAAAGGTTGTCCCTTGAACTACTTTTTTGTAGTGCACCTAAAGATCATAATTCCATTTTATATTACCAGTACTGCTTAGTCTGATTGTGGCAGCTTGGAATAACTTAGTAGCTAAGACAGTGGGTTAGCATGGCTTATTCCTCAGTTGTCTTCAACACTTCTGGCTTTTACAACCAGATTTATGTAACTGCAAAATGCTTCAGGTGTGCATTTGTATAAACCTGAGAGAATGGAAGTGGGAAACTGATTATAAAAGTGGGGTGCATGCTCATTGTAAATAAAAATGAGAATCCATATATTTGCTTTCTTCAAGCCTTCAAGTACGGGAATATCCCTCCTCACAATAACAGGAGAGGAAATTGAGAGGGGGGAAAATACTGTTCTTTTGTATGAAGTGAAACATTGCAGAGTTAGAGATTTCCAAGTGCAGTGGCTTTTTCTAGTTTTTGATATCAGGATAAGTTTTGTAATATTGTATAGGAGCTGAAGCATGTGAGTTTATACTATCTTGTTTAAAATAAATATTTGTAAGTGGAAGGGAAATATACATCTCTCATTCTACTGAAGAACTGTCAGTATTAGGTGGCTTGTTTGACTTCTAGTACTGGTCTGTATTGACATACTGGCAAATGGAGTTTTTGTCAAGAGTGTCAAGGTATTTCTCTTGGTCTCTAGCAGTCTTAAAGATGCACAATAAAGAGGGACCTAAACAGGAGAGGGGTCTTTTTGGACAAAACCAGAGAGAAGTAACTATTGCTGTAGATGAGAACATTAATTTCAGTGGAGGAAATAATGCTTTCATTTTGTGTACTTAAAAGCAAACTCCAGTGGGAAGCGTATGGCCTGACTCTTTGTGGCAAGGCTAGTAAACAAAGCTCTTCTATATTCTGACTTGTTGAGGTGGGAGAAGGGGAGGGAGCAGAACAACATGATTATAGTCTGTGCGTTACTGACTATAACATTCATGTGGGGGTCTCATAAACCATACGCCTGTACACACGTCAGGAGTGTGTGTTCCTGTTCCTGTCCTGAGAATTATTGTTGGTGAAATCACTTATAAATAGCGTTGGTTGCTTATGTTAGGCTTAGTTTCCCCCTGTTTTATGAAGTTCCTAAGCTGTTTCTGAGACATAAAGGGATGGGGGAATACTCTTACATAGGTTTTTTTAGCTGCAGCCTTCAGTAGTTGGTTGTCTTGTCTTTTTTTTTTTTAACCAGCAAGGTAAAGTAAAAATTAAAGACAGTACTCTTTAAAAACTTGTAGGAGAAGTATGCCCCCAGTGTAGTCTGTCTTTCAGTGCACAACTTTGGTTAAATCAGTGGCTGCTCAAATGCTGTGGAGTGTGGGATTTTAAGGAGTGCAGTTGTGAACTTTTTAGGTAAGTGTGAAACACAGTGTTTCTGTTTTGGTGGGGTTTTCTCTCTTGGTATAGTAGGCTGCAGATGCAGGGATACCAGGGCCATGCCAAGCCAAGTGGGAGGTGAGAGTCAAATAAGCATCATGCTTGCTGCATAAACCAGTCAGGTTGTTTTATCACCGACCAATGCACGTTGGCTGTGCCAGGTGCTTGGAGTGAAGCTTTGTCTTTCTCTGTTCTCTTGGTGCTCTTAATGCTGGTTTCTGCAGGCAGGACCACATCTAGTGTGACAGTACCCTTGAATTAGGGTACAGTAGCTGTTTTTGAGCTGTTTGGAGGCTTCCCTACAAAAGCAGTGTGGAACCTGAAGCAGTCTGTAGCTGATGGTGGAAGAACATCAGCAGTTAGATGATGGAGAGTGGTGATGCTTATGCAGGCTGTGAACCTCGTGTGCTTGTTTTAATTGTTGCATTGGCACCTTGATTGTCGTTTTTCTGCTCTTGTGTTTTGCAGGCTGTGGAGTTTTGGCCTTCCGTATTTTAGTGCCTTGCATAGATGAGTTTGGAGGTTTAGATAATGATATCTTTTGAAATGCCAGTGCTCTGTCTATTAGAAGTCTTGGCACTTCGGTCTTGGCAGACCTGAACCTCCTGATCACAGTAGGATATGCTTGTATTGTCTGCAGGGCAGATGAGCTTTTTTAGTAATGAATTGCGTGACTTAAAGAGAAATTTCAAGGTAAACCTCCAGTGCAGCTTAATTATGTTTTTAAGTGAAATTTGATTTACAGGGTGGTTAAAATTAGATCTGCCAACTTGGACTTGAAGAATGGCTTTATGTTTGCATAAATAACAGTTGGTTTTGTTTTTTTTTCTTTCAACAGAGGTTGCAGAACTTGAAGCTAATTTACCTTGTAAGTATGGCATTTGATGACATGCATTTTAAGGGGAAAAGAACCATTGACCTGAATGTTTTGACTGAAGTATGAATGCCAATGATGTTTGTTAACGCTAGGGAAAGCTATGCAAAACTCTGCCACCCAGGTTTGAACAAGTTTTCTTTGTTACGGCCTCTCAAGGGATTGTGGAGAGGTGGATAGATAGTTAAAAATCAAGGGTATGTTTTCTGCTCTTTAGCTTTAGAAAGTCTAGTTCTGTAATGGACAGCAAAACACAAAGCCTTTCTTTATAAAGGGGAGTAAAGTTCCTCCTGCTGCTGGGTATTTGTTGCTGAGGGTGAGTGTTGGCAGTGAAGCTGAGTTGTTGCTGAGCTCCCTTTGCCTTCAAATGTTGACCAGAACAGCATCATTCTGCCATGAGTTCTTGGAATACAAGCAAGAACAAGTTATTGCCTAGTAAGCTCAGAGGGACATTCAGAGACCATTGCTCGCTCTACATAAGCTCCTGTGGCGTACGTTCCTGTGTCAGAGTAATCTAAGATGCTTTCCCTGCAGGGAAAGAGGCATGAGCTGCTTGCAGCAGACCGAGAGTATACGTGCAGGTTATTACCATGCTGTGCATTCACACTGTTTTGCCCATATGCTTATTTTACAAGGAGAGCAGTGAATATTCTCTCTGATTATCCTGCAGGTAGCTCATGATGTTTCTAGTTTTTACCCATTTAAGGGAAGCTTTGACCATGTATTTTTTTTCTCCAGGTTAAACTTCTGAGTGCTGCTTCTCCTGAACATCTTCTACTTGCTAATGATTCTAAATCTGGATCAGTGCTCAGATCTCAAAAATCAGGCTTTTCAGTGTACACGCTGCCCGATGCAAGGAATTATAAGGGGAAAAATGCAAAATCGAAGCAGCAGAAAGGGAGGGCAGGAAGAGGTGTTGTTTAACTCTTCCTTTCTTATGCTCTTCTTTCTTAAAGGCAATTACAGAGATTTTACACAGAGTAATTTTAACTTCTGTTAAACTTTTTTGTGTAGACTCTTCTATAGGGTAACAAACACCTGAGAAACGTGTATTGGGGTTTGTAGTTAGTATAAGAATGCATTGCTAGGGTTTGTGTACAATTCTAGTTATTTTTTCAGGCAAATAGGATCAATATCTCAGGTACTGTTTAGCTTCTTGACTACAGAAAAAGAACAACCAGCTTGATGGATTAAGAAGCAAAAGGCTGCATAATATGGATAATAATGTATCCATGGATGTACGCGTCTTCTAGTGACAGCTTGCCAGCTTGTCTCTGCCATAATCAAGAAAGGCCAGTTTTGTGCATGGAAAGGCAACTTAGTTTGTGTCATCAAATGTGAACAAAGGGCTGTTATGCTGTGAACTTGAATCTGTTGAACTGAAACCACCGCCTAGTTTAATCAGATTGATGTTTTATCTTTTTTTTTCCCACACTTGTTCTTCATTGTCACTATTCTTAAATTCAGCTAGTCTGAGAATAAAAACATAGTGTTTGGTTTGTAAACAGTGCTCCATAACCTTTGCAGTTAATTGGTTATGCAGAAGAAATTTGTTCAATATGACAGTTGAACGGAGACTTCACTGGTTTTTGGATAAGGCTTTCAGTAAAGCTTGTATCTCATTATACCTTACAGGTGTAAATAATCCTTTGTTAGCATAGGACTGTGATGGCATGACTTCTTGCAGGCTTCAGTGTATGGTCAAATATTAAGATATACACGTTACCATTAAAGAACTTGTAAGGAAGAGATGCTCATTATGTATGCTGTCATCTCAACATGCAGCTAGTATATATGCAGAAGACCAAATACTTTTGGCATTTTAAGGTCTTTGAGACAGCATGGTTTACAGAAAGGAGATAAGCTTCCTCACAGCTTAAAGAAGTGAAATTCCATTACTGCAGGTGACCTATAACTGTATAGGGATGAAGCACTTAAAGTATGGGAGGAAATCACTTGGCTGGAAGGATTAATCAGGGAGTGAATTTGGAGAATATGACTGGCACGTGGAAAATAAGGAGGTGATTGGTGATAGCTAACATGGCTTCACTACGATCCCGCCTGGAGTACTGCGTCCAGCTCTGGGGCCCCCAAAGTAAGGACATGGACCTGTTAGAGTGACTCCAGAGGAGGGCCATGGAGATGATGAGAGGGCTGGAGCACCTCTGCTATGAAGGCAGGAGGAGAGAGTTGGGGTGGTTCAGCCTTGAGAAGAGAAGGCTCTAGGGAGACCTTATAGCGGCCTTCCAGTACCTGAAGGGGGCCTACAGGAAAGGTGGGGAGGGACTCTGGATCAGGGAGTGTAGCGATAGGACGAGGGGTAACGGTTTTAAACTGGAAGAGGGAAGATTTAGATTAGATATCAGGAAGAAATTCTTACTGTGAGGGTGGCGAGCCCCTGGCCCAGGTTGCCCAGAGAAGCTGTGGCCGCCCCATCCCTGGAGGGGTTCAAGGCCAGGTTGGACGGGGCTTGGAGCAACCTGGTCTGGTGGGAGTTGTCCCTGCCCAGGGCAGGGGGGTTGGAACTCGATCTTTAAGGTCCCTCTCAAGGCTAACCATCCTATGACTCTACGATGAAAGATGATATACTTGCTTTCCCAACTGTGGAAAAACAATTTTCTGATGTAAATTGTTGTTTTGCTTCACAGGTACATGTAAAGTGAATTTTCCTGACCCAAACAAGCTTCATTACTTTCAGCTAACTGTAATCCCAGGTAATTTTTTTAAACGTGTTTTGTTTCTATATGTGTTGATGTTTAGGAAATGTAATTCCAAGAGTTTGCTCAAGAATCCCATAAACTTTCTAGTCAAAGAAAGACTAGCTGTAATAGTGATTATTTTGTAGATGCAATGGAGAAATTGTGCTGGATTTTGAGAACTTGATTCCAACAAAAGGGCCATCAAAATTGGGCAGGTTTAGGAAGTATTCAAGTCTTGTTTGCTCACTTTGGTTGAAAACATATTTTTTTTTTTTTTCCTCTCAGCCAATTTTAAACAGCCTTATTTTGTTTGCTGAGAGAAATCTTAGACTACGTCTAGAGACATTCTTCTTACAGCCCTGTTACATATTTGTTTTCTACTGGTTGCTTGAGTCTGCAGAGTTAAAAGGTAGATGACAGATGTAACTGTATGGAAAACTTCAAATCTGTGTGTGTCTGAAGATGCTTAACAAGTAGGTGTCTCTTAGTCTTTGAATATTCAAGTATGTGGAAATTAGGTCATTTATTATTAATAAAACTAATGTAAATATACTGTGAAGCATCTGCTGGCATACTGTTCAATAAAAACAAAACGTCAGGACTACCTTTTCAGAATTTATCGTGAGTTTCTTAATAGCAATCTGAAATTACAGAGTTTGCTCATGTGGCTGTCGATTTTAGAATAGAAAGTTGTGTTTTATGGATGAATTTGCATGCAAGAGTATTTAAATGTCATATGCGCTTCTTATTTTCCTGTGTGTTACCTTTGAGACTCTGTGCAACTATTTAAATGAGAATATTAATGTGTTCAGTACACTGAATTGTTTGAGTTAGATGTGCTGAGATCAGGATCTTCCTGCCAACTAATTCTTGTAGATGTGTATACAACAGAATTTGGATGCAGTGTGGCAGCCATCCTGATGCCTTACCTATACAAATAAAGGTTTACACATAACAGGGTGATGGGAATTTTTCTGATAATCCAGTATCTTGAAGTCAAATGGGCGCTAGATGTCACTGTTGCTGCTTATTAGCCAAAGTCAACTAGTGCTTCCTCATCAGTAGAAGTCTTGGGTGGTCTTTGTTAACATGTCCATTCATGTGACTCCTTTTTGTGATGGAAAAATGAGTAAGACTTGCCCGATTCAGTGTAATCAAAAATAAATTCAATTATATATTATTATAGAACTTTTAACCTCTCATTCTGTGTAGGAGTTGTATTCATGTTTACTTGGTGAGCGTTAGTCTGCTTGCACCAAATGTCCTTCACTTTACATGATGCTGCTTTATTATATTTTGGAAATGAGTTGGCTTTATAAGATCATCACCCTGTGAGTTAGGGATGTCTTGAATATGAAGCAATGATAGCTTCTTCATACTAATTTGAAGGTGGCTAAATACATAGTCTTTTTTTTTTTTTTTTTTGTCTAACTGCTGTGCAGCAAGATGTTGCAGTCAGAAGACAGTCGTTGGGTGCAGAGCATGGTTTTTGTGCTAGCTTCATTGCTGAAATGATCCTGAGAATGAGATGATCTTAATTAACATTTTGTTACTCTAAATATAGCTGCACAGCTGAAGTCTCTGCAGTTGCAGTCTGACCGAAGTAAACATCTATTTTCAGCTGTGCATAATTCAGGTACAGAATCTTGTGATCAGCTACAGCTTAGCACAGCTCTCTAAAGGCAGAACATAACACATACCAAGAAAATCTTTGCAGCTTTCTGATTTCCTTTATTGTTGAGGTTTTTCGTTAGAGTATGCTAAATCTTAGTTTTCTCTGGCATAGCAGAGAAACAGCTAAGTGGCTCTCACAGAGTTTTTCTGTCTCAGATGGGCCAAAATCTTTGCTGGAGGCAACTCTTTTTGCAGTGTCTGAACAATGTTGCATGAATCTTGAGTCAGGAGGAAGAGACAGTTTTCTTCCTCCTGCCTGGAATTGTCTCTTGCATTGAGGAGCTGAGTTACTTCTAGAAATCCTGCTTGTACATCTGGCTCTTAAGGGAATGCTTTGCAAATATCTCTGCAGCTTTCCAATTGTGTAACAAGAGCTGGGCTCAGCGCAGCTGCGGGTGCCAGGGAATATCTAATGCTGCCTTGCGGTTCTCACTGGTAGGACCTATGTAGTAAGTCTGTTAGTAAGCCAGGGCTGGGGGTCTGAACAGTAAAGAGGTTCTTGCCGGCTCACTTCTTTGAGTTCTCAGTTTTCTTTTCTGCAGTTACAGAGATTGCATCCTTCTATGACATAACTGTTAAAGGGGTGCTAATTATTTTCTATTCATATTTTATGTTTAAGTTCTCTTATATTCTGCTTAATGTTAGAGATTGAATTCTGTAACCATATTTTATGAGGAATCTTACACCAAGACAGTTTCTGAAAGTAGCCGGCTGTCAGAATACCATGAAGGTACTGGCTGAACATGTTTTTTTTTTATACAGAAATGTCTTTTGTGGTCAGCATCCTAGCTTCATGTTATTGACAAAGCCTGTTCTCGGGTGCCTTGTTTTATGCAGTCATTTCAAATGTGGCTGGTCTTGAAAGGGCAATGAAAGAAGATTCTTTAGTTTCTCACAAAAAGGCTAATTTGAATAAGAAAATAAACTTTCTGTAGAAAGAAATACTTTCATCTCCCTTGTTTTGCACTTCTGAAATAACCATTCTTAGTAAGTATATAATGTCACAAAACTGTTCTGGTGACAGTGAGTTTTAAATGAAAATGAATTTGTAGAAAATCTTGATGAGGCTGACTGCTTATTTCACATAAAAAGTTACTTGTGCTCAGGAAATTCGTATTCCTTTATGCCGTAGCTTTCTGCGGTGCTCCATGAGTGGATATATAGTAGCACACGCTAGAAAATTGAAAACATTTAGATTTTATTGCCACAATGGACAAATGGTGTGTTCCTGACAGAAATACTGCTGGCTTTCTCTGCTGTCTGAAGCTTCTTTTTCGTTTTGTCATCTGAAACAATTGTTCTGTGGTTGGAAAAATGCCCTTATGCCACCACTTGTCTTTGTTCTTATTTTTGTAGCAGTACCATATTGGATCAAAAGCTAGGAAAAATAAGGAGATAGATGCTTATAACGCAGGCAGACTCCTGCCTGCTGCACTGATATTTGGAGCACAAAATCGGAAGCTGAAACTAAAACATGGTAATGACCTGGAAAAAAAAAAAGAAGATTAATTTAGGTAGCTTGCACATGAAGAAAACTGGAAGAATATGTAGGGTTAGTGCAATTTTCCTGCAGTTCCCAGGCAGTTGGGGTAGTTTAGGGTTAGTGTGGTTATTTTAGAGCCCCATTCTTCAGGGAATTAGTAAAGAGCCTTTTTTCTGTTTTTCATGCCGTAAAACGACAAGTGTCGGTGAGCGTGGCTGAGCATTTCAACACTGATGATTCAAGAAGCTAGTATCAAAAGCACATCCTTTGTGGCCTGTCCTAATTATCTTGCCTTTTCTTTTAAAGCAATAAAATAATCTAGTTTAGTATTTTCATAGCACTTTTAGCTGTCAGAACACCTTACAAATAAAAACTAAGATTAAAGTCAGGTTGTTGATAATGCTTGAGACTGAAGTGGGAGGGATGCTGTTAATACAGCTTGAAGACATACATTTAAGCAGTAGGAGGAAAACTGGAGCTTAGACATATTCCCTTTTTGCAGAAGTCTTGTCAGTGGCCAACTTCCTAACTTAAGTGCTAAAGCTGTTTTACTTGACTGTTTCATTTATAGCGCTTTCCTCATTACGAACTTTGCCAGAACTTCAGTTTTTCCCACCACTGTTACATGCCTAAAAAATTGAGGGTCTTTGTCCTAGTCTGTATGGGTGTTGTGGGACACAGGGAAGGAAACAACCATGTGGGAGAACCTATTTACTTGCTTGAGATGCCGTAAGATGACTTCGTCGTGAAGGCTTATCTTGTTAATGCATTGCAAGATTTCTGGCTGGGTACTGAGGCCCTCCAGAGATAAGAATTTTTAATATACATTTGAGTGATTGGTAATGAGTAGTATGCTTTATTGTTGCTTTAGTGAAAAGATTTACAAAGAGGAGGAGGGTAGGAGCTGACTGCTGTCTTGTGATCGTGGCAATTGCAGTGTGGAAGCTACAGGCATGTGCTGACAGTGGTGAGATTGTAGTGTGGATTGAAACCTGAGCAGGTGGATGTGGTGCATTGGTTGGTACGAGAAAATAAAAGGTCATGCGGGATCTGTGTAGGGCCTGGGAAGGCGGCAGGTCCAGAAGACACCATCTTGAAAGAGAATTTTGGTGACATATGGTAGAGAAGCTAGAAATTTTTGTGTTTTGGAACAAGCTAGATAATAAGAAAACTGTTTTAAATCTTTATGTAAACTATGGATTGCTTCCCAGGACTTTCCTTTGCAATATTGGTTTTAAAAATAATACCAAAAATTGCTGTCATACAATAACTAGCCTTACTGACCCTCAAGCCTTCACCATGGCTGTGCTGTGTGACAGAGACCAGGAGTACTCAAGGTAGCTTGAGCCTGAGTATTCTTAGGAGTCCCAAAGCCCCACTGTGGGCAGGGTACCTGTCTGTTTCCCTTTCTTAATGAAAAAACCCAATAATGGCAAAGCCAGGCAGATACATTTCGGGTCACTTGCAACCATTTCAACTGCCGAACAGAGACTTCTCAAGAGTTGCAGGCTGACTATTGTCCTGTTGTATTATCTCTGGTTAAATGCAACTAGATGTTTTCAGATTTCAAATTATAAGGTTTAACCATTTTAATAATTCAGTACTGAATCTGGGGTTGACAGAGGCAGGCAGATTTTCTTAACTGATATATCATCCTAAGATAATTATAATAAAAGAGCTAACTTGCTCTTTTATTGTAGTACACTTTTGAAGCATGCTCTTGCACACCATTATTCCTATTACTCATGATACATGATTGCTAGCACAAGGCTAGGAAGATGTGCTAAATCCTGGAGCAGGATTTAGCATGCATTAGTAAGTGAAGTATGCGTCCAGCTCATTTCAAGGGTCGGAGTTGTGGTATCGCATGCCATATGGCTGCTGCATGGCAGGATTTTTCTTATACAGACATGAGCGGTTCAATCAAAGGTTCCTCTAGCTTGGTATTGCCTGGTACTCTGATCAGGAAAATGTTTTTTCCAAGGTCACTCTGGGACTGACTTTTCTGACTTAAATCAATTTCTGCTTTAAAGGTTTTGAGAGTGAGTGAAGACGTTATGTTCACAGTCTCTTTGGACGAGGATGCAGCTAGTGTTAACCGTGTAACTAGATTAAATATTTGACAATAACCCTCTGCCGTTATTTTAGTCTTTGTAATGACAGATATTTTGTATTATATGGCATCTGTTATTTTATCTTATTTAACTATTTTTGTAATTTGTTGGTTTTTTTTTTTGCTAGATGAGGGCTATTACCAGGGTGGAAAGTTTCAGTTTGAAATTGAAGTTCCTGATGCCTACAATATGGTGGTGAGTATTTGTCAATTATCGACAAGTTGTAATTTTAGATCTCCTTTCCATGTAATAGGACTTCATAGGGAACTCGGCATTGAGACTAAGAAAGGATCTTTTTGTCTGTTACTGAAATATCATGGGTTTGTAGAAAAATCTTGGTTGTCTGGAGTTTTTGGAGGTCGTCTGAACTCCTGCTCAAAATTGGGGTAGTATTAAAACTTGGATTTAGTTGCTCAAGGCCTGGGACAGTTGGCATTTCAAAATGTCTTAGGATGGAGATTCTGCTGCCTCTCTGGGCCTCTGTTCCAATATTTAATCACCTTTGTTGTGATTTTTTTTTTTCCTATATCAGGTCAGAATTTCCCTTTTTGCAGCTTGTCTCTTGCCTCTTGCTTTATTACTGTGCACCTCTAAGAGCAGCCTGACTCCATCTCCTCTATACCCTCCCCTTAGGTGGTAGGAGACAGCAGTTCACTGTCTCTGTCACCTTCAGCCTTCTCTTCTCCAGGCTGGACAAATCCAGGTCCCTCAACACTCCTTGTACTGTACATGTTCTGGTCTCGTCACCACCTCCATGGCTGGCTGCTGGGCTCACTCCAGTTTGTCAATGCATCTGATACTGGGGAGTTCAAAATGGGACACAGTAATTCCAGGTGAAGTGTCGTGAGTCCCAGGGAGTGGGAATAATCATGTCTCTGGCTATTCTTTTGCAGTCCAGTGTTTGTAACCAAACAGCTTTGAGGCTTTTACTGCCTCAGTGATATTATCTCTTAAAGAAAAAAATAAGTATCTGCAACTGTCTGGCAGAAGCCACTTGGAAGCGCAGATGAGTCAGACCGCAGAGTCTTCCTTCTGGCTGAGGTTCCACGCTCATCTGTTCTCTTCTTTTAATTATTCTTGGGACCTGCACTTAATGATTATTCTCACCAAGAAATGGCTTATCTGTAAGAGAATAAAATAGGTGAACAGAAAGGAGAAGTTTTTTTTGTTTCTCTGGGGCCTTCAAACTGGTGCTTACAGTTCTGATATTGAACTTAGGTACTTAATCCCTTTTGAGAGGATGCAGTGGAGGACATGGAAAGCACAGATAGGTGACAAGCGGCCTCCTTCAGTGCACTCCAACAGTTCTACTCGTTGTCTCCCAGGCGGTTTAGTTAAGTATCTTTAAAAAAAATAACAATTTCAATGGTTATTAAGCAAACAGCTTTCCAGAGGATCTACAAATGATTGCGGTATCTTATTCTAGAGAAATAGAAAACTCCAGACAACCTGGCCTTTTCAAGCATGAGAAATGTTGGTATTTCATTATTATACTTTACTAAAATTGTAGAACCTTGCAAGGGAGGGGAGGTGCAATTACAATAAAAATAACTTCAGACGTTGTTTTCAGAGTTAGCTGTCAAAAGAACAAGATAGACTCCAAAAATGGAAAACAATTGGGGCACATGTCTGGTTCTCAGGAATTACGCCTGCCGTTCTGTGTTCCAATAGTTTGATATGTAAGGAAATGAGACTCATTTGAGCAATTGAGTTGCAGTATTTGCGTTTAGGTATATGAATTGCAGGAAGAAGGAAGACTCATTTTCTTCTAGTTTGAATGGTTTTGATAATTTTACTTGCTTTTTTAACTCTTTCCCATCCTTCTGCTTTCTGTTTTCTTACTTTTGGTGCCGATAGTTCGGAACTCTTCTTTCAGAGAGGCTGAAGAACTACAGGGGAGGATACCAGATAATTGTTTCCAGGAGAACGTTTGGCTCATGTATTTAGATGCACCAAGCCTAAATTCAACATTATATATAGGTAGTAGTTTCAGTCACAGCATTGCTTATATACAAATATGAAGGAGGTGTGGTGGTCTGGATTATAATAGCTTGAATTACCAGACTGAGTTTGGAGAACAAACAGTGCATTAACACCGCTAGTAGCGTAGAAAGGTTGTTTCTGAAATTGGAGGAGTTGGGTCTGCATTCCAGATGCCTTCACAAGCTTCCTGATACTCCTTTATTTATAGTCTAGTGGGACATGCACTGCATCTTATAAAAAGTTCATGCTTGTGGAGGACTGTAGCATTTCTGAAACAGCTTTGAATTTTCCCCCTCCGTTTTTTGATAGTCATGCTCTCCTTTCATAATAATATTGGTTGAGGATTGTCTGCTCAAGCTGTTGGGTTTTTTTAAAGTGTTTAGGATCCTGGCTGATATACTTCTCTTAGTACATGTAAGTGTTTTACATAGTGTTTGAAATTTTATGGGTTTGGTTCTGTTTTTGGTTTGTTTTTTTTTTTTTTTAAGTTCCTCTTAACCTCACCAGAGAATTTTATACTGTAATACAGGCCACCCTTATACTAGCTTGTGTGTGGTTATGTACACACTATAAAAACAAAGGTGGTAATCTAAGGTTGACTATGTCTTTGTTCTAACTTGCATAAGTTGTGCCATTGCATACCTGAGAAATACGGCCTTCAGTATAAGGGGGGAAACCCTGTCGTGTTCTGTGCTAATTTTTTTTAGTCATCTTCAGTAGTAGCAGTTTTAACCACTGTGGCAATCCTGGGCAGAGGGGAACATACACAGTATATACTCATTTTAATTTCTTAAATTCTTGTGCCTGAACTGTTCACCTGAACAACACTGCTGCAGGAAAGTATTTGCTATGTATTAACAGGAGAGCTGAATGTTAATTTTGATCTGTGTTTTTTTGATTCTCAATTGCTATAATTAAAAAATCTTCCGATTTGTTATGGTTCCCTGTTCAGCACTGGCAGAAAATCTACAGCAAGTGTTAATTAGAGATTTTACAATTCTGAGCACCTCTCATTCAGTACAAAAGTAAAAAGTTTGCCTTTGTGCAATTTAGAAAAAAATGCAGTAGGTTAAATGTTGGATTATGGTCAGGTTATTGATGAAAATGTCTGTGTTCACAAATATTGAGATGATTGTGCTAAGGCCATGGTTTGTTTTCTGCTGGGCAGAGTAAGGCTGAAACAAAGGAATGGGCAGTATTTTTACTCTTCAGACCTGCCAGTGCTCTTTCAGCCCATAAGCAGGGTTGGGATATTGCACATCTATCTGCATCAAGCTCTTTGCAGCAGTGCTGAACGAGTTTGTGTTGGGAGTAAAAATACCGGACAAGACTGGCAAGTCATTACAGCCCTGCTTCAGAGCCTGCATCCATTTTCTAGGTAATCCTTTTAGCCTGCAGAAAAAAAGAACATCTGTTTTTAAAGCTACAAAATGCATAATTTATAGTATAGTGTCTGTAACGGCATCCTTTAATTTCTGTAGCATGCTGTTGCCAAAATCCCGCTTGTTCACTGCTTCTCTGGGGAGTTCTTCTTTTTGTGCCCTTCATTCCTCATAAGCAAGCATTCAACTTCTGCTCTGGGAAAAGAAGCGATGTGTAGAAGGGTGGTGTAGGGGAAGAGCGTAAGAATATATAATTAAAGAGGAAAAACTTGGAAGATTTTGTGTTGTGGACTACAGCCATGGATAGTACTCTGCCCAGGGAGTAAAGCATTGGAGGCTGATGTGGAAAGCAGTGGGTCTGTGAATACAGAGAAGCTTATCCTCGTGCTTTAGGTGTGACTGACTAGGGTGTACACCAACTTCTGGTACCCGGGCTATAAATTTCCTTAGTGCCAAAGATTCAAGAGCTGAAAATGTGGGAGGGATGCTTTGCAGCATGGATGCTTTGGAGCAAGCACTACTGTGAAGTGCTGCCTCCTGCTTGTGAGCCAGCACACAGGTTAGGGTTTAACCAGATGTCTGTACCACTGAACTGCTGTACTGAGTATTGGAAATGTTTATTATGATTATCTGTAAGGCAATAAAATATTACAAAGGTTCTTCCATAGTATCTGTAATGAACTGAACCTATTTAAGCAGTTGGAGATGTGGATAATTTTAGAAGCATCTGAGCTTGAGAATCTAAAGGTTTCCTGTTTATAATCATTTGTTGGAGGCACGAGGATGGTTCAGATAGATTTGTGGTACAGTGCTAGTAGTAATTTGCATCGCCCCACTCCTGCAGGCTGATGGGCTGCGTTTCACTCTGTGCTTTACAGAGAGGTAAGAGAGATCACCGTAGGCTTTTCCTAAAGCAGTGCATTTCCCAAAGACGGGAACTCTTCTGAGTGCTACAGTTGTGCTTCGTCATGTTGATTACGTTTTCAATGATTATGTTTTCATTGTTGCTGATTTAATCCTGTAATTGAGCAAGAATTGGTGTTGATTAGTGCTGAACCAAGCGATAATCAAATGAAATGGACGTGATGGTACCTGTGGTCTGTAAGCGATCTTTCTCCTCCACTGCTGCTCTGCAAAGGCAACACCCAAGAAGTCGCATGCTTCAGTAGTCTTTTTGAGTTGGTTCAGTTAGTACACTTAATGAGCACTTGACTGCTGTCGTCTTTATGTTTTAATATTTACTCTCTCTCTTGTGTTCTCAGTTAAATGTCGTTCTGCCTGGTTAAGGCAGACCTGGGATCTTTCTTTTTTATTTTTCACTGTTAGTGTGAAACTACTACAAAGAACTCTTAACACTAAAAGTTATTGCTCACTCTTTAAACTCCCGTGTTGGAAATGGGGCCAGAATGGTGAATTCTGTTCATCCTTTTTCTGTGATAACTGCTAAAGTACTAAAAGACATGTCAGTCTCTACTAGTATATGAGGGCTCCTTCCTGTCCCAGGCAGGGAGTGTAGATTGCACCTGCTCCACAGTTCAAAACACTTAACGTTTCATATTTGGGAAGAAAAATGGCTGATCCCTGCTTGTGTATCCATACGTGCATGAAACTGACCCTGATACGTTGCATGCTTCCCAAATGTACTGTTCTTTTTATCCTTAGCAAGTGTACAGAGTGAAGGAAAGACTTCTTTAACAATGTAATATATTATTTACCAGATAGCCTGTGGACTGTTCTCTTTGATGGTGATGGGATATTGTGTCAGAACAGAAAGCGATTGGTACTGATACAGATGTTGCAGAGGGATCATGAGACGAAAACTGGAGCAGAGTTAGTTAATTTTGTAGTATCTCCTCAAACTACCATGCCATTAGAAATATTAAAATCTGTTGGTAAACCTGTCCCTTGGCATTTTAACGTATTATTCTTGTTAGGAAGCAAACTGCACTTTCATAAGCTTTTGTGTAAAGCAAACAGAAGTTTGTTAGTGTTTATGCTTACAAAACCTGGTGGGAATGTTGCTGGCCATACAGACATTAGGGGAAGCTGAGAAACAGCAACCAAAACATTTAATGGTATACGCAGCAAATGCCTTTTGTCCCAAGTGCTGCTGCCTGATCTCTGTCTCTGCAGCATTTTTTCCCCGAGCACTGTTTTTTTTTGGTTGACCAGCTGCCCAGAAATGGAGGTCAGTGGGAGATGGGAGCAAATATTATTTAAAAAAAATTAAAAATTATAATAATAAAAAAATAATCTATTGGCTGGGGGAGATTGATTTTAAAAAACAAGCAGACAGACTCTCCTTCTTCTCTGCCTTGAGGTGCAGCTCATGCAATAGTGGTGCTACAGGACTTAGAGGCCTGGTGCTTTAAAGAATTGAACCTGATTAATAGTACAGATGTGGTGTAACACTCAGGTAAAACTGAACTGTCTGTCACCACAGGCTGGGCCTTGCTTGCCACTCCCATGGTTCTGATATATCATGTTTTCAGACTAAACAGTCATAGGGACTCTCCAGTTTAACAAGGTTTTTATGACATGAGGTGCCTTAGGGAGCGGTCAAAAGCCAGGACTTTAACAGCATTCTGCTAGGAACCCCTTCCCTTTTCTAGGGAAAAGGTTGTGAAGCAAAAAACTACAGTTACAGGACAGATAAAACTTATCTGTATTGGTACGCTTGCCATGTTGGAATGCCAAATTGATCAAGATCTGAAATTTTTAATTAAGTTCATTTATTGATTAGCACTTTATATTCAGTCTCTCATTTGCTGAGAGCAATGGAGGGGAGAGATTTCTTTAAAAATGCAACTAATAATGAGACAAACTTTATCTGAAGGTTGTTCTGCAAAACTTCTACCAAAACTGAAGTCAGTATATGCATAGTTCTCAAATGCTTGCAACACTTCCTTGTACCATCTATAAGTATTCACCGATATGTTGAAGTGGACTGAAAACGGTTACAAAAGTCAGACAGTTTTCGTTGTCAAAACTAATGAGAGATCCTAAAAGATAAGCGTCTGCTTTGACATGGAAAAGAAAATCAATTTGTTCACTGTTGTGACCCTCAACTGAGGCTGGATCTACCTCTGCAGCTTTCGGTATCTGAGGCAAAGGATGAGTTTAGCAATGAAATAAATGGATTTTGTAAGCTTTGATGTCCAAGTATCACACGTACCACCTGGAGATGGTTGGAGGTATTCAAGTGAAAAATCACCTTGAGGAAATCTTGTGTGGATTTATTGGTCTAAGGAAGACTCAAAGATGACTTGGAACAAGCTTGAATTAGAAATTTTGTCAGAAGATACATTATATGATGGTGCTGCAGTTGTCCTGTCTATCTAACAGAGGAACAAGAAGAGAGAAGGAGAAAACCTGTCAGGAAAGGGTTTTCCTGATTTTTAGCAATGAAAAATGCTTTGATGAAAGGATAAAGGAATTGTTTCCACAGCACAAAAAACAAGATACCGGTTCCTTCACTCTGACTGTGAGGCTTTGGGGATTTTGTTTTTTTTTTAAAGATTTAGTTTGTATGAAGCTTACTTTTTCCTATTCATCAACACATTCCCTGTTTGAAGGTGCATATAGTAGAAATTTACTCTTTTATCTTGATCTACCGGCATGGAATAAATACTGCTGCTTTCCCTTTCTTAAGAGCTAGACTAATATTTCAAAACAACGTGAAGATGTAGCTAATGAAAAGCTGTGCTGTTAGAAAACTTCTTAGAAGAACATTTGTTTTGAAGGTAAAAAGTTTGAGACTGTTTTCTGCATGCCACTTAATTTTCAGTAATGCTGTGATCCAACACTGGGGCAGTCGGTGTCCTTGACTTATTGGACAAACATGAAAGAAGAGTGGAGAAAAGTCAACGTCTGTATTATAAATGGGTTACGGTGATAGGTGTTTCTTCTTTTAGTGCCAGACAGGTATATTATTGATAATTCAGTACCATGTATTTTTTTTATCTTTTATCCAAGGAGTCTTATTTAAAAAAATATTTTACTAAAAAGATAATTGGGAAGTTGAGAACAAAGGGATGAGACAAAACACATCATGCTGCTATGCAAATACAGCTGTTCGAGCTGTTTTGTCTCTTGACTGAAGACTTCACAGGAAGCAGTGGAGGAAAATAGCTTCACATCTCTAGTATGTGATTTAATTGAAGTTATGAAAGGTACTGGTCTGTGCTGATGTATTCCAGTACACTTACTATGATAAGTCATCTGCTTGATTGAAAGCTGCAAACTGTAATTTGGAGAGCATGGATGGAACGACGTGCTGTTGCTAAGCTACTGGAATTATTATGACCTGCTCTTTATTTACTTCACAAAATTAGAGCAAATGAGACTGTATTTTAAGAAATCTGTATTTCAAAACCCACCATGGAATTCAGAAATCTGGTGATCTTGCCTGAAAATAAGTTTGGTGGCTTTTTATGTTAGTGTCTAAAGTTCAAGTATGATGTGCCCTCTTGATGCTTCTTTGATACTTCCTATTCAGTTGTGAATGGGAAGGTCTGTGTTTAAAGAAGCAGTTCTTTTCATGTAGTTGTTGCCATTGCATCCTCTGCTGGTTTTTAACAAACTGACTTGGATAAGCCTTGGGGGAAAACACTTAGTAGTTTTCTGGTTTAAATCGTTGTCTTACTGGTTAAGTGTTAAGAAACTGAATGACATAGAATGTTTTCTTTTCCCTGAAGTGAACAGGATAAGAGAATAAATTTTTTTGGCTTTCTTTAAAGTTATATTTTTCTAAGAAAGAGTCTAATACCAGCCCAGCTTTTGTAAAGACTTGAGAGAAGCTAAAAGTGCAGAGAAAGCTGGTGTAACTCCGGTAGATTATATCACTGGTGTCTTTTACATACAAACATAGGCTGTGAATAACAAATATATTTGCCTTTTTCTGTGACTTGTAACAGCGATATGGTTTTATTTTAAAGGATAACGTCGTAATTTGTTTTCTCTCCTGGCAGCCTCCAAAGGTAAAATGCTTGACAAGAATCTGGCATCCGAACATTACAGAGACGGGAGAAATCTGCCTAAGGTAGCAACAGCATTCTATTTTTTTTAACCTTGGAGGTTTTTCTGTGTAATTAAAATATTGTATATCATTTTCCTGACAGTATCTTTTTCAACAGATTCTGCAAATCAATGGCACGTGACCCTTAGGAACTTAGAACTACAGAAAGTATTGTTCTTGCTGTGTGTTACAGACCGTGTAGAGCTCTCTCTAAGAGTCTTAACATTAAGTCTTAACCTGAATAGTTTTGTTCTACTTAGGGTAAAAATGTAAACTCCAACCTAAACAAAACTTAGTTTTCTTTTCCTCCCTCTGTAGGTGAATAGTCCTCCAGCCCTGAGGGGGCTTAAGGCTTTGCTTGTTTTAATGCCTGAATGTGTTAAGTGCTTGAAAATTTATGTTTATATTTCAAAATTTATATTTCAAAAAGGAAGGAAAAAGTATTCCTTAAACTTTGACAGTAACTATTCTATATTTGCCATTTGTTTATTTTAACATTTAATATCCCCTAGAAGATGCATGTGACAGTTAAAACAATGTTGCATGAGTCTAAGTCAAAATACCAAGCCCCAAAAGCTTTACTTTATCAAAGTGAGAGGCTTATGTTGCTAAGTTGTTTTGCTTGATAGTAAATGTTTCCCCTTCAAAATCAGTTTCTGAAACTTTGTAATTTCAGTTTTATTTCATCATGAGTATGTGATGGTGAAATTGGCCAGAAACCAAGCATAAACGGAAGAGAGAAGCATGACTGTCATTTTTCAAGTTAATGGGACATAAAAGAAAAAACTAGATGAAGCAGAAGAAATGAAAATAAGTGAGACAGAAAGCTGCTCTGAAAATCCAGAACAGTTGCCACCATGTGTAGCGTATTAGTGCTTAGAAAAAAAAAAACAACAAAATTTTTCTTCTCTATTTAGAAATCATTTTAATGTTGTGTTCAAGGTCCTGCTGAAAAAGAAGTTTTCACAGGGTAATCTGTCACTTCATAGGCAGGTCAGGTTCATCAGCTGGTAACAGCCAAACAGCCGAAGAGCTGATATCAGTGCTTTTAGCCACAGTGGTCTCATTCATGCTTACGAGAAGCTCATATCATCAAAAGGTGATAGAAACCAGCCTGGGGAGGCTGCAGTATATTCCTGGTGCTCATTAGTACCAGACTCCTGCAGCAGGAGTACAGGCAGCAATGGCTAATGTCCATAGACCTTACCTCACTTTGGCATTGGAGGATTTAAAAGGCTGTTTTGGCAAATACGTATTGCTGCTTTTAGCAAATTTGCCAGCCCTGTGGTGTTTCTCAGTGCATCCTAGTACTGTTGCATTTTACACAGCTGAACTTGTCACTTGACAGTAGGGAGACTGATTTAAGGATCATGTTTTAATAGTTTAAATTTCACCAGAGTCCTTGCAGTTTAGTCAGTGGAGAAAGCTTAGACGCTTTGACGCTTAGACGCTTAGAGTCAAATAGTATAAGTAAAGGAAGGAATGAGCGTGCTGTCTGGAACCAGGGAACACAAAACACTAGACACCAAACAATAGCTAAAAGTTCAAGCTCTGATTACAGTGCTACATCTTCTGAGTTAAATAAAGCCTTTTCACATTCTTGAGAATATTTCACTGTTTCTTGTCTTTAAATGTTTTTAATTATAAAAGATGAACATAGTGTTGGAACATCAGAATTCTACTTAATGAAGTCACTTTTTTCCAGCATCTGCACTGAAACGTGAGCTTTATTTGATTGTCAGATACTTTAACATATCAAACCTTTGAAATGTCTTACCATTTAGATGGAAAAACTAAAATAACATAGATTGCTGTATGCCTGTTATAATGGAGAATGCTTCTATATATAGTACCTGCAATCAATTTATACAAGAGTCTTTACATTAAAATAGCTTCAGTTATTTTTAAAAGCAGAAAAAAAATTCCTTATCAGTATTTTTCCCAACTGTCTTTCATTAAACATACCTCACGCTATGGTATGTGTTGGTTTGATAATCATCCCTGAATTAAAACATAACAAATGATTAAACTTCTGGTCAAGTATAAGAGTTTTGGGCAGGAAAAGCGTTGTTTCTCTGTGCTTTGTGAATTGCAGTTACTCCCGACCATATTAATTAGGTGTGGACCATTCTTGTGGATATTTTCTGCACTGCACATGCGGATAGAAAAAATCGAGAGAGATATGCTTGCTTACTACATACACCACTCCACTGCTTTCTTGGCAATGTGTAATGCATGCCACTGGCTACTTCCCCTCCCAGCACTGATGTGATCTCTGAGGTCTTCCCCCCCCGCCCCCCCTTGACTGCATAAGCTTTTAGAATAGTTTAATCACTCAGAAATTTCACTGCTTTTCTGCTACATGGTGAGGTGGTCACTGTTGCTGGATGTGTCTTTTCATCAGTTGGTGTTGTTAGTTAAGATTTGGTCACTTCATGATGCAGTATTAAAGGTTGCTGAACGGAGAAGTGTTTGAAGACTGATGAATTGTATCATCTAGTATAGCTCAGTGTTGAAACTTCTCCAATTATGAAAACTAATTTAAGTTGATTACATGTTTCTGTTTCCCAGTGCTGGTCCCAGTCTCCTCTGCTGTAGCAATGTGGAAATAAAAAGCTCTTTAGAAAGACTATCTACACCGATTGCTCCACTCATCCAGTCTATAGCATGGCCTCCAGAATGGTTGCACTGGGTTGAGCAGGGAGGTGGGCAGCAGGAAGTGAGCAAGAGAATAACCCCTGTAATGTGTCCCTGCCAGTAGAGGGTTTATGAAGTGGATTTTCAATTCAGATTTACCTTGAATTATACTTTTTGTTGGTAAAAGAAATTTGGTTGGAATTGACATTTTATGTTGATAAATGTGTTCATCTGAGATCTTTACATAAAGCAGACTTTTCTCCTGGACCGATCTCCCCATTTCAGTAATTCTTAGTTACTTAAGCTGTAAGTCATGTCAGCTGGACATTCAGAAAACTTTAAGCTTGCTAGAGCCATGCAGTTCCCAGTTCAGTAGATGTTTTTGCAAGGTCTCTCTAGAATGCTGTGTATTTAAAAAGAAAATAATCCTGAAAGCTTTTCTCCATGCAGGAACTATTCACAGAATGAGAAAATGTTTGTGGAAACAAAAGCTGAGCAGCTGGCTGGTCATATCAGTGACTGTTTTGGTTACTATAGCTTCAAAAATAGTGATTTTTGCAGTCTTCCCATAGGAACTCGGATATAAGGATTTGAAATCATGTCCTGGGAGGTCTCCCTAGATGCAAACACCAGATGTAAGGCGTGGTTATCAGTTCCAGTCCCCCTGATGACTGAGGACCTGCTTGGCTTTTCTCAGATCCTCTACAGCTGAAGACAAAGCAAATGGAAATAGTGTTTTACTGTCCTTTTCTGTTGCTGGTGAAGTTCCTTGGCTGACAAACTCCTGCTCATGCCACAGCACTCCCCGTCCTGTCAGCCCTGCCGCCTCTTCCCCTCACTTGCCAGCTTTAGTAATCTGAAATGCTCCAGGAATGGTACAGTTGGTTTACCCCTCTCTTTACTTCTGCAAATTCATTTTCCAGCATCACAAGGAAAGCTTCTGAATGTTTATTCAGTCTAAATAATACTAGATGAGCTTTTGGGCACTCCTGGCAATTTTAGAACAGTGACTTCAAGTAAACAGGTTTTCCTGACCATCAGGTGTCCTGAAAGCCGGGTAGAACAAATGGCTTTTGTGGTGTATCTGGCAGCTTGTCAAAGGCAAGCCTCTTGAAGCATTGAGTGGGCGAGAAAAATTCTGCTGGTTGTGCCTTTTGAGAACTTCCTGGTAGCCCAGCATTCCTCCATGGCAGCAGGGCCCGTGGATGACAGGTCTTTGAACAGAAGCTACGTGCAGATGCTCCTTCATCCACTAAACTAGTTCATGATGTGTTTTGTGTATTTCTACTCCTTTAGGTGTTCATTCTGCTGTTTGTGTGTATGATACTCTGAGAGCAGATCACCACTCAGACCTCCAGAACGTCTGGCAGTTATATCTAGGTCGCGAGGTGCCATTTCTCTGGACATCCTGTGCTGGGAAAAAGTTTTGGTTAGGGGTTAGAGGGATGCTGCTCTAAAAATTAATTACATCGGCAAATGAGAAATATTAGGCAAAGGTACACTTGTCTGTCTTCATTGCTTTTCTGCCAGAGCTCTGAGAGAGATGCGAGTGTCTCCTCTCAAGTCCTGGCTGCTGGTGTCCTCAGCTGGAGATGTGCTGAGAGAGCTCTGAGGCTTTGGGAAGCTGGAAGGGTGTTAATGAGGCTCAGTTGATAATGGTCAGGCACTTTGAGCTCTGTCAGATGATTTTTTTATGCTTTTTTTTGTGTGTGTTAACTTATTCCTCGGTCTTACAGTCACAGTGAGGTATATGAAGAGGCAAAAGGGAGCACTGAAGCATAACTTTAAGAGGAACAGAGAGAAAGCAAACTAAAAAGTCCTTTATTTGCTCAAAACCTGGAAATCCTGGCTCTTGCCTGTTCAGCAGCATTTTGCTTTTCGTTTTGTGATATGGACAAAAATCACAGCCACAAGATGCTATTTTTAATGTTCTTGAAATTAGTTTTGGGCTGTACTAGTGGTAATGGCATATTTTATCTTTTTTAAGGCACAGAAATGAGATTAGCAACACAGTCAAGATGGAATAGTCTTGTCCAGTATGATCATCCTGTTCCTAGCTTCTCTGCATTGGGCAAGGAATAATGCTAATCACAGTGTATTTCCTTGAACTAAAAACTTGGCACATTCAATAAATAACTATATGGATAGCCTATATGTACTGCAATTTAGAAATGACTTAATGCATGTCATCCTGACATTTGGTAAAATCTAATAGTTTAAGACTATTTCACTTTAACCCTATCATTTCAGTAGTAGAGATGAATTTTTTATGCTTCACTGTATGAGTTTTCAGTTTTACATGGCATCTTAACAGAGGAAGACGCATGGTTGTGAAACGACGCTTCAGGGAGTTTTCCAGACTCTCTTTCTCATTCCAATTATTACTTTGCTTTCACCAATGTGAGCAAGACTTCAGCTCATCTCTCAATTATGCTCTGGTCTCCTGTATTTTTACTTCTCATAACAGCTGATGTTTTAACCTGAAAGGTCCAGGAATGCCTGGCTGACTGAATACACCTTTATGTTTTCAACTTGTTAGTATAGCAACAGTTTCACCGGACTTAATATGTAGCATAATAGGCAGGTCACATAAAATTCCTATACAGTATATGTGTATATTGGAAAGTCTGTATTTTATTTATTTATATTAATATTCATATAAGTTTATATCAAAATTCAGGAGCATGTATTATAGTTTATAAGGAACTTTTTTCTTCTGTAAGCAATCTCTCTTGCCCAGAGTAGTCTTCATAGTGATTTCCAGTTGGGTTTGTATGGTGTTGAATTTGTTTGTAAAGCCTTGAAATATTCTGCATGCTATATTATAGCTCATCTACTGTAAGACTCTGCCGCTAGAATTTCCTGAGCTGTGTCCCTGGAGGCTTGAGATGCTTCTGCTCGTGTTACAGCTGTTGTAGAACCTTCCTGAGCAGACAGACCCAAACTATTTCACTTTCCTGCCCCTGCCTCTAAGAAGCTGAAGTCCTTTCGCAGAAGAGAAAATGATAATACTCTTTCTTGCTAATCCCACCAAAAATACCCTTTTTTGGATTGAACTGTGCCAGATTTGGTGAGAGATGGGTCATTCTGCAAGCCTGTCTCTTCTCCAAAGATGAACGTGTTCTAAACTGGAGCACAAGTGTCTGTGCGCTCAGGGAAAACAGGTTCAATGGTGAGGCCGTCTCACAAGGATTTCTGTCACACTTATTTTGCTGATGAAAATAAGTCAGGTTTTTTTGACAAAGGTTGAGCTCAGATCAGGAGATCTGTAATGACATTATGTAGAATGTAATTCTAGGAAGACATACCAATTCTTCTGCTTTAAAATCCCAGTACCTAGATATAGTGCAAGAGGTAATTCCTTGTGTTGTGATTACTTGCTAAGTTCTTAATGTTTTCTGAGAAGTTTTCTGACAAAGTTTGTTTAACTAGAAGTTGCACTGTGTAATGTGTGTGTCTCTTTTCCAGTTTATTGAGAGAACATTCAATTGATGGCACTGGCTGGGCTCCAACTAGAACATTAAAGGTACTATTTCCTTTTAGATACATACATTGAACTAGGTATATCTTTTAAAATACTTTTATGGACTTGGAAAGAGACAGATAATGCGGTTTGCTCTAGGAACAGCAGAGTTTTTTGTCTTTCAACAAGTGTTGGTGGCAGTACTGAAACAAGTACAGTGCTAATTGATTGTAGAAATGTTTGCTAGTTTTAGCATAACTGCACAAATACTGTTCTGACTGATAAAAGGTTTTGTAGAATTACAGGTGACCCTGAGAAGCTGCTCGATAGGATTGATCTGCTCTTGTTTACCCAGACAACAAATACAAGAACATGATGTGAGCAGGACTAACAGTAATCCATAACCCTTGTAATTTCCGTTATATTAATATTCCTGATAAATGTCCCTGTGCCCCCCTCTCCCCCAAGTAGAGAAACTTGGAAAAGTGAAGGGCAAGACGGACTTGGGAGAAACACTATATGGAACAGAATCGGGGTGTAGTTATGGCACTGTCTTGAATTCTGTTTCATCCTGAGTGTTCAAAGGGGGATCAATGGATCTGCACTTAGGTATTGCATAAAGCAGGGTGCTCTTGACTGTTTTAGTCACTCCAGAAGGGAACTAACTGCCTCTTCCCTTTAATCTTGCCTCAAATGTCATTTTTACCTGAGTCACTAAAATGTAAGTGAAGTCTGGCCCCTGTGAAATTGCTGGTAGTTGTTGAAATTGCCACTGTGAGTGCAGAATGACTTCAGAGCTTGGTCCCAGCACCGCTGGGCAGTGTTAGTACATTCAGAGTCATGGTGCTTGTATGAAATACTCTTAGGGAGGGTGTCGTTAAGTACGTGCGCTTCAGCACAGTGACCGCTATTGTATTGCGATGGGAAGTGGTTGGTTGTCCATTTACCGTTACATGTCCTTGCTGCCAGAAGAGCAGCAGAGCACTGAGCAGCAATCTCCCTTTTGCTTTTACCAGGAACCCTGCCAGAATTGGTTCTTAAAGAATGTTAGCTACATTATGTAGTTAAAGGTATACATGTAAGATGTTTGTTTTCTTTCAGAAAACAAATTGAGAATGAGTTTTATCTAATAGTTGATTTCCTTTTTGGCACTATGAATGAGATCTGGCTTTCTTCATCTGCAAAATCTCTTTGTGAGCATCTGACTTTCTGAAAAGTGGAGTAGAATCAGTGTGTGTGCTGTTTTGTGGGTTTTCTTAAACACCCTGTCCCTATTTTTTTTTTCATCAGCTACTATGGTTTTGGCTCACCCTTGTGTTTCTGTTTTCATGTTAGGTTAAGTCAAGACATAGACTGTGTAATTAAATTAACTGGTTCTGTTCCTGTCCATGTATTTCATTCCTAGAGAAAGTTTTTGGACTACAAGTTTTAAGGTTCAGCCATTAGAAAATGGCCAATACTGCAACAGGACAAGACTGTACAGATGTTTTTATCTGCTCTTCTAGCTTTGCTCATGGTATCTTTCTACTAGAGACTAAAATACGGCTATATGTTAAGGCTGTAACTGTGAATAATTGTTGACATTACGTGTACTTAACTTCCTGTCCTCAGTGATGATGGAAGATGTGTATTAATCTTCTTTTTCATTTTATTCGTGCATCAGTTTGATAATTGCATGTAATTAATTTCATAGATTAAACATCCTGGAATCTCAACTACCAGGAGACTCAAGTTACTGGATATTATGAAGTATTTTAGGGTGGTTTTACCTTCAGTAAGTTAAAGGGGGGAAAAAACTCCACGAGCCCAAACAAAAAAACCCCAGGAACTATGTCTATAGGTGTTGAAATGAAAGACTGAGCAAGGAAAAAGGAGCTGGTAGCTTAACTTGAAAAAGAAAAAAGAAAATCCAGCATCGCCCTTGGATTTTGTTTTTTCCCCATAAGCATTGAAATGTCACAGTTGCAGGCTCACATTTTATAGCTTTAAAAAAAAAAAACAAAACAAACTGCCCCTAAATTGCAAAGTTTTCATTCCTTGCTTTTTGTCTTCAGAATCTCCATTTTAAATTTTAAATAAATGTGCAGTTTCAGTAAGTGTTCTCTCACTTGTCATTGTTTTTACTTCATGTCATTTGAAGCGTCATCACAAAAAATAAGTGCCACATGTTAATCCTAACTTCCAAGTTGTGCCTCTGTAGAAACACTGTTGTTACGCTGGGCCTCCAGTACAAAAGGAGCTTAGAAAAAATTGTGAGCAGAAATAGCCATTGGGGATGTCGGTAATCTGCAAGCACTGTTGCCTGAACAATGTTTTTGCTTGGGATATGGGTTGTACTTAGATGGTAACTAGCATCTGGAATGAGTCTGTTCTTTGTTGAAGATATTCTTCACCCATTATGAGTGTGCTCTTTGAAAGGACTAATAAACATGGGAAAGGTGGGTCTTGGTCAGAGCCAGGGTTCCTGGCGGCTGCTCTATCAGGTGTTCTTTCGCATCTTTGGCTGACTGTTACCTGTGAAGCTTCATGCATGCCTTCCTGTGGGTTTTGAAGCTTGATTAGTGTCCAAGGGCTTAGATTTCAGGCTACGCATGCTTTTGAGATGGAGAATATGCAATGGTGCTGGTTTGTCAACACTATGGCCACGCAGCCGAGTTGCTTGTCAGTATGCATTAACAGCTGTGGTAGGTATATGTTAACAATAGACCACAGAATTATATGAAACAGTGTGTGACTGCTAGTAAACAAGAGCCATGAGATATGGCCCAGGTTACTTTTATCCCTTTATCTCTTAACATGCCACCTGCACCCACTAATCCTTCGTTGCCAACACTTGGACGCCATGGTTTGGAGAACCTGCTCATCTCCACAAGCGGAATACTGTGTGAATTTGCACAGTAGTGCTATAGATAGTATCTGGTCTTGGGCAATGATGGGCTTGAAAGTAGCATTTCATATTCAACTCATCAATAATATGAAGGCAGCCTGCTTTTCTGGAGAAGTAGCACCCAAATTTGTCCAATAAAGCACTCTAAGACACTGCTAAAATATTTGAGAATGGGGATGTACTGTAAATCTGTGACAAAAATTGGTAGGTATTACTGATGCAGCCATTCCGAGTGCATTAGTAAACCCAAATAGATAACAAAACCTCAAAGGCACATGCACAAGCCAGTTCTGCTGTGTGCTACTGCATGCATTCGTGTTACGTGCTTAACCTTTTGAAGGCTTAAGTTTTAGAAGTTTTAGATTGTCTCATCTTCTGTATCCTTGTGGTGGCAGCAGAGCTCTTACATCAGAAATCTTTCAAAACACTGGTGTGACTTTTTTAACACTTTTTCTTTAGTATCGAATGGGTATAAACTTGAAGAGGCATTTAAAGTATGCCTTTTACCTTTCAGAAATAAAAAACTTTTAATGAGTATTTAGGAGATTTTATTATCTGATAAAATGTGTTTTAACAGAGTAGAGAATTCTTAAGGGGATAAAAAAGCTAACTCAGTTTTATATTCTAGCATTTTGTTGCACTCAGTGTTATCTCTTCCATGACTGAATTCTCCTTAAGTTACTAAGTGTTGAGCATTATCTTTTTTCCACTTTACTTCTTCCTGCTGCTGAACACATTTCTGTGGACCGCTGTGAACAGCAGCCTGTGGACTGGTGAAGACACTAAAGAATGTGCTATTTCTGAATTCCTGCATTAGATGCTCTTTAAATCAGGTTATGAAGAAAGGTGGGCTTTAACCCTGAAACAGGCCATTGGTGGGTTAATGTTTTAAAACAATCTATATATTTTTAGTCACTGCTGATGCAACTGTAAATGTTTTCTTTGTCCATAGAAACACTCCTGAATCCTAAATTCTTAGATAATTTCTGGTAGCAGTTTGCTTACGGATTGTGTAAAAACTGATGCAATGCTTTCTAACTCATCTCCGTGTGATCTTTTACTTCTTTATAGCTACCTATGAGTAAGCAACAGGAGCTTATTTACCTTTCTGTCTCCATTCTGTTATGTTCTGCATCATTTTATTGCTTGCTTCTTTCCACTCTAAAACAGAGTATTCATAAAGTGAAGAACTGCTGAAGTTATTTTGGGCCTCAGCTCAGACTAAGCTTGCTTTTCTCCTGCATTTAGGTCAGATGGTCAAAACTAGAAGTTTTCCAGGCGAAAAGCAAATAGGTGGTTTTAATTCCATTCTGTTCTCAGATTTTTGTCACTGAAGATACTGGCTTTTAAATACCTAGTATAAAATAACACTGTTGTTGTTGCTCTGGTACCCTGCTTCTTCTCCCTCAATAATTCCAATTTCAAACTCAAAAGTGCTTCAGCAGCTCCTGCTGTCCTCAGCATGCACTTCCTTGTACCTTAGTCGCAGTGAGTACCATTTGCCTAGTTAAGATAGGCCTCCCTAGCATTCATCAGCTTTCTCTCAAATGCTTGTTTTCACTTTGCTATAAAATTATCTCAGGTGATTGATTTTAAAAAATAAAGGAAGTGGATCTGTGTATTGTGATTGCCTAATTGGTTCTAAAAGTCAGGCTATTCCTTCTGCAATTATCTCTAACAAACTACAACTGGAAATTGGTCAGTGATGGATTTATGAACCATAAAAGTAATCAAAGCACACTTGCGCAACTCTGACTGACTCTGCAGGCCTGAGCATAGTAATGTTAAAACCAGTATTTTAAAATGTATGATGAGGCTCGTAAGGAATATTTGGTCCTTTTTCGTTGGTTTTTTTTTTTTATTTTATTTTCTGGAGGATCTATATGTTTACTGGTAAGGTGTATATGTATTTCAGTTCTTCATTGAGATATATCAAAGAGCTTTTTTTTTTTTTTTTTGAGAGAAAGGAGCGGGAATGGAAAACATCAAGATAGTCGTAAACTGTAGATATGCAGACAGCTTTTTATATCCACTTATAGAAAAAACTTTTTTTTCTTTTCAGGAATTCCCTTCCATAACTTTAGATACTAGGTTAAGAAATATCTGCCTGTGTTATTAGATAATCTAATCTAAAAGGAATTAAGAGTCGTTTATGAGAAACTATTGCTATTTGGAGTTTATCCGCAAGAGGCATGCTTATTTATTTAGCATTTAATACTAAATGGGAAAATATGCCTTATTTGTTGCCTTGGTTCTGCTGTTGTCTTCAGACAGTAAAATTACTTTACTTGAAATCATGCAAATGTCAAACTGTAATCTCTTGAAGAAATAAATCGGAGGGTCTTGACTTGATTTTTCCAGTTATGTTTAAGTATAAACCTGAGTGGTTTTAAAAAAACTTCAGTATAAGCACAAAACTTTCATTCATCGTCTTAATGAAAACAGGTAGTCTGCTGTCAGAATTATATGTAATTAGCACAGAGGAACATTTTAAGGAGATAATAACTGTTGCTGCCTTCAGGATGAAGGGGAAGAAAGTAAACCTGGTTGTTCTGTGGTGTTCTCATAATTTTTGCTGCTGATACTATTTTTTTCTCCGCCAGCATTTCCGTAACATTGTTCTGCTGTTGATTTATTCAAATCCTATTTTGGAATGGGTCTCTGTATGTAGAAATATCAAAGCATGTGCTTGTAAAAGCTGCCTTCCCGGATGGAATATACTTGTCCCCCATACTGGGAACATCTGGAGGAGAAAGTCATCAAAGGAAGAAAGCTAAAGGCTTGATAGCAGTGGCAGAGAGCACAAATGGCAGCTCTTACTGTGCAGGAGGAGAAATTAGTGGGATGTCAAGCGTAGTTTAGCAAGGAGATTCTTGATCTTACATGAATTCTACATCTGTCTCCTGGTGTCTTCTTGGTCATGATCACCAAGGTTGCAGAACTGAGCACCTGAGAAATTGTATGTGCGATCTCAAGGGCGAGATGGACTCCTGTTAAGGTGTCTGCTGCCTCCCTGGTGTAGATCAACATAGAGCCTCTGAGGACTGGGGAGAAACAAATTGTTTGTGTTGTATTGTGTTGTATTTTGATTTTATAAATCAGCTGTATCAGTTTTGTAAGAAGTGATTTATTCCCCACCCCGCCCCCCCCGGCATATGCCCAGGGTGGTGAAAGTAGTTAGACAAATCAATGTCTGGTAATAACCTTTGCTTCGTAAAAGATTTACAAAAAATTTCTTTTTCTCTCTCTAATGACTAAAACAAATCCTAATCCTTGTTTGAAATACAGTAGCTGCTGTTACTAGCACGTTTTTAAAGAGTGATTCAGTAGAACAGTGCAGTACATTAGTAAGTCTAATTAAACCATGCTTGTTTTCCCCAAATTGTTGAATATGCAATTTGTGTCAACTTTAATCAATTGAGTAGACTGGTCTCCGGAGGGCGATTGTTTTAGTGTTCATAATCGCTGTAGTGTAGTTCATTAAGAAGCTATCACAGAATTCCCCTGGGAACAATTTATAAAAGATTATCTGCTTGCTCTGAAGTAACCTTGGGGACAAATGTCAAGGAGTCAGTAACAAAAGTAAGGGATTTTAGATGAGTGCTCCTGCGTACTTGGCAATTCCCAACTGTCTTAGTCTGGGAGAAGAACAGACTATAATTGTTCCTGTTTTCTTCCCGCTAGTATATTTGAGCACAGAAGAAATCGTTTTCCAGCCTTCCTCCTTTTTTTGTGTTTGCTAACTGGAGCAGTTCATGCCATTTAAATTACCCAAAGCCCTCTAAATAAGCTACTGTTGTTGTGTTTGGGTGGGAAGCGTGAGCTGGGATTGCAGGCACATGAGAATTGAGGTGGCCTTTGTGGCTGATTAAAGAAAGCTGACGTTCTCTTCACCACCTTATTCCAGGTGGAAATGGTGCTTTACCGGCTGCAGGAATTTTGTAAGATACTGTAGCAGTGTTACCTGCAAGATTAGCGGGGAGCAGGACAGGGAGAGGAAATGTAAAAGAAAACATTTTATTTGGGAGAAGACTGTTTAGGAGGGAAGCAGGTTTTTTGTAAGCTAAAAAGTGCCTACTGTCTTTGTCATGAAAACATACCACTTCTTTTTTTTTTTTTTTAACCCCTTGAACCAGTGGTAAGTTTTGTGCAGTCAGTTACACTGTAGTGGTTGCAAACAGGTGGTTAGTCCATGGGGAGAAAGCAGAGGGGTTTGTGGAGGTGTGTTGAGGAGGCAGAAAGAGAAGCCCAACAGAGCCTGGGAAGGTGGGGCTGGGTGGGATGAAGGACGCTTGGTTTTCTAGGCCGCAATGAAGAGAGAAGGAAGCTGGGCTGATCTGTAAAAGATGACTGAAGAAGGTGAATGGAAGTGGAAAACCATCTTGAGGTGGTGTGTAGGCAGACAGGACAGCAGAGCGCTGCACCAGGAGACAGCCATGCAGTGGCCTGACTTTCAGCATGCTGAGGTTTTGGGGGTAATTTTAAGGCCTTTCCCAAACTGTGATGTACAAAGCTTGGCACCTGATTTATTGGAGTTACTGCTTCAGTTGGTTAAAAAAAAAAAAAAAAATTTAAAAAAATTGCTTCAGACATATGCTTGTATAAATGACTGCTGCTCCTTTCATTGATCTGCATGGGTTAAATTGTTCATATGTAAAAAATGGTTTAGCAGCAAGCTTTAATTTAATCAGTCTATTAGATCAGAAATGCTCCTTGGATCTCTAAAGAAGTTTCTTTGATTGGAAGTTCATTAGCTGCTTTTGTCTGGCTTGTTCTCTGCTTAAATTAATGTATTAAGTATACTTTGCCTGTTAAAAGAAATTCTTAATTTGCAATTTACATGTTTACTCTCTCTTCAGAAGAAGTGCTGTGTGGTTCCATTTCCAAACATCGGCAAGCACAGCTAAACGCTTGTCTGTTGCGTGGTTTCAATGGCATTGCTTGTGTGAAGTAGTTGTGAGAACTGTCATTGGGAAGATTTGGTGACTAAATGAATTAGGACCTCCTACAAATGCAATGCTTTGAGACTCTTTAGCCTCAGGAGAGGCTATTTCAAAAGCTGTATTTAGTATTTTGATTCATTGCTCTTGAACTTTAAACATTGCTGCAATGGCAGATGTTTTTCCTCATTTGGCATGCCATAAATAAATCTGTGGGCAAGGGTTTAATGTAACTTTTCACTCAAATACAACACAAAAATGCTCAAGCACGAAAAGGGGTGATTATAAAGGGTTATTTATAACAGTCTGTTGATGTTCTGACTTGCTTGTGTTGACTTCCCCATGCTTGAGCTCAAAATAGTGACAGTGCCAAGGAGCAGAGCGTACATCCTTCATTTTCCACTCTGGACTTAACTGGGTACTGCTCTAGTTCAAGTATGATACTTGAGTCTTCTGAACTAATGTAGTAGAGTGGAATTAAAAACACATGCTTACCTGAGACCTGCAGTGGCTTACAAAGGCATCTAACCTCGGGAGTGATGTCTGTGCTGATGCAAAGCCTCTGGGAGACCAGGGCAACAGGGAGAGGGTCTGCCTGGGCACGGCTGGAGCAGGAACCAGTTAAAGAGGTTTGGGGAATTCTGCAGCCTTTTCTGTGGGGTCCACCCCAAGCGGACTGTGCTGCTTCATTCTGAAAAACGCAAGAGGTCCTCAGTTTTGCTCTGAGGTTGCCCCTCAGTAGTGGGTGTACTTGTACCCATAACTTTGATGTTAAATGTGTAGAAGAAAGTAGACAAAAAGAAGCACTTTAAAGGAAATGGGCTTGTCAGGTATTTGCCATGTGAACAGACAGATCCCTGTGTCTCATTCTCCTTTTGCAAGCAGATTCTCTCATTGAAGTGGAGCAGCATAAAGGTGTGCATTATTAACATTTTAAGGCGACATCTGCCCTGCTTCTACGTGGGAAGATAACCTTTAAAAATTCTTGCCCATAGGGTTAACTTTCTGCTTTCACAGTACTTAAGCCACAAGTTCAGTAAATGTTTGAAGCCAAGGATGATGCTTTATTACATTAGAAGAAAACTGAAGTTTTTGAACCATTAACTCTGACAGGATCTGTTCTTCAGTGGCTTGCAAATCTTTATAGTGTGGCAGGAAAATGTGAAGCAAGTGTTCAGGCAAGTGCTTATCCACATGCAGCAAGCAGCTCTGCTGAAGTCAATAATGCAAAGTGATTATTTTTGCAATGCAACAGTGTCAAGTTTTTCAGATATGAAATACTTGCTTCGCTCTTGCTCATCTGTTCCATCCCACTTCCCTTTCTCAATATGATAGATTTAAATCCAGGCTAGCCTCAAAACTCATTACAAAAAGTGTTGCCCTTTGGTTGTAATTCAGCATTATTTTTTATGAAGCCATGCAAGGATATAAAATGAATCCAGCAAATCATAAAACTTGAATAGCTGGAAACAGATCAGAAATTATATTAAGAATTTCATACATAAGTTATTCAGTAATAATAATAATCCTTTTATGCTTTTTGGTGTCTAGAATGGCTATGAAAATGTACAGCACTGAAAACTCACAGCCTTACAGAGGCTTTTGCTGGGGTCTTGTGTTTGGGGTTTGTTGGGGTTTTTTTGTGTGTGGTGGGTTTTTTTTGTTTGTTTTTTTCTCTTTTGGTTAGAACTCAGTGCAAATCCAGCTTGGATTAAATGAGTCAAGTGTCTCAAAGTCTTAAAAGCAGAGTTCAGCAAATGAGAATTTGGGAGCAATTTAGGTAAACTTCAAAGGGGGGTGTTTATGGAATGGGAAAATAATTTGATATAATTTATATTTCCATTTTGCGTTGCAACATTTACTCGTGGAAGGTGGGGCTTGTCACTGCTTGTATTGGAGCAGAAGCTGTTTTGTCTGGAGAGACAATCTGCAGGTGTCCTGGTGGGGAGGCTCTAGGAGACCAGAGGCTTTAGAACACTGTTAAATGTATGTCAGATTTCTCAGGACTTCATAATCAATGTGGCTGAATTCCTCTGTCGTTTGCTTATTTTTAGCCGTGCTGGTAAGTGGTTGAAGAGTTGTGAACAGTTTGCAAGCCTGTGAATGCCCTTTTGGTGTTCAGGCAGGATTTGGAAATGGACAGACCCCAGTGCACTATGGTGAGCTCCTCGTTCCTCTTTAGGATGTTTTTTAACACTCAGTATTGTAATTGTGCAGCTACAGTTTGCTGTCACATGGTGTAGATGAAAGATGACCCTTAAAAAGTTAATTTATTCCTACTTCTTCAAGTGGAATAGAGCAAATTACCGTGCTTTAGTAAGGTCCCATTATCAAAGGATATGGGAAATACACGGTGGGTTAAAATCAGATGCAAGACATTCTTAATACCCCCAAGACATTCACTCTGCCTCCCTTGAGGACAATACAGCCTTTGAGGGCAGCAGTGGAAGGGGCTCCTGACCTGCAGGGGCCAGAGCATCTGCTGGGCAGTGTTGGCTGGCTGGAGACACAGGTGCTCTCAGCTGTCCCTGGTTACACATGCTGCATCCCTGCCAGGGACAGCATCCACAGGGGCACCTGAGCCGAGCGGACCCTGGGAGCGGTGGCCCTCTGGGGGCCTGTGCTGCGCTGCGCTGCGCACCCTCTTATGCCTGAATGCAGGAGAGTGAAGTGGAGGTTGAGAACTTCATGTCTGTACCTACTCTGCAGGCTCTCCACACCACTGAAATCCTCCTTTAATCAGTGATTTTGGATTACTTTTTCTAGCACCACTGCACTGTACAAATAGTTTATCCCTGGGATTGGTTAATAACAGGTTTCCTTACTGCCATGTTTTGCTAACCTCTGCTATGCCTTGTTTCTGTGACTGTAGTTGTAGTTGAACAAGCGGAACAAAACTGAAATAAAGGATAAAATGATGGCTTTCATCCATTATTTGAAGTAGTCCATTTTCGCAATACTTGAGAAGGAACTGACAGTATGGCTGTTTGGGCGTGGGGATGACTGCTTAGCACTGTAGTCTTGAAATGTACGGATAACTATAATTCTTAGGTGTCTTGGGTATGTCCTTTTTTCAGTTTCTGTATCTGTGTTGCCATTGAAGGTGATGAGTATGTTTAAAAGAGTTACTGTCTGCTGCATCTGATGAATTCAGAAGCTCTGTTAGGAGAAGATGCTGAAACTGAAAATGCTGTCTGACAATATCGGCTTTGCTGGGCAGATTAATGTTATTAAAAGCAGATAAACTGAGTAGGTTGGTTGTGCAAGATCAAAGGAAAACTGGATCGTGAGAGGCTGTTAGCCAGATAATGCTGACATCATGTCTTTTTCATTAGGGCATAATTGGATAGTGTTCTTAAGTGATATGGATTTCTGTGGTCCACCACAGTCGGCAGAGGGCCCGGAACAGGAAACAAACTGAAATATGCTCGTTTACAGAAGTTTTTTGCCGTGGATAGGAAGTTCTTACTTTGAGGCTTTATCTGTATTGCAAAAGGTGCATTTTAGTGATGAAATGATTCATGTGCAGTGTTTGTCCCACTACTGGAAATTGGGCAGCGTGACTTTCTTGGGTAGGCAGTCAAGTGTTAGCAGGCTGTAAGGGCAGGAGGTGCAATGCTGATCTTAATTGTCTGGTAGGTGTGAGCTCCAGTGCCCAGACATCAGTGGGATTTTGCTGTAGAGTAGCTTTGGTTATGCTACTACTGAAAAAAAGAATCTTTTTTTTTCTACGTAGAAAAGCTTAGCCTCAGAGTTGGTGACAGGTGATGCTTTTAAGTCTATTTCTGTAATAGTTGGATCTTATGCATCTTCTTGTTCTCTGAAGGTTGTAACTGAGGATGTGGGCTCTTAGGTCAGTGCTAGTGGAACCCTTTTGGAGATGCCCACCCCAGAATAACCTGTGTTTGTTGGCAGCATTTGTAGGCAGAGATCCCCTGAAGCTTGCTGTTTGTACAAATTGCAAACCCTCTCTATTCAGCTTTGTTTAGATACTTAAAGGCAGTAAAAGGATTTGAGACACATGCTCATACAGGAACGATATTTCTCCATACTCACGCTACACCTAAATCGCTTTTCTCTGATATTTTGACACAGTTTCAATTACTTGTCTGACGTTGTCTTTTTAATTTTAAGAATGGATTGAGTTTTATACCCACCCTTTGAACTAAGCAGTGCAGTCAGTTGGTGGCATATACTGGTATAAGGTATTATTCCTCTCCTTGAGCAGAGAAGCAACAGGAATAAGGCTCCTATACACAAAGAAAGATCTGAACTCTTATTTGAATATGCGGCATTTATTTTTTGGTGACTTCTAAATATCAAGCATCCATGAAATGGGAAAGCTTTTTTGATATTTTGATTTAAATTAGTAAAACATCACCCTTAATCTACATTTGATTTCCAGTAATTTCATGGATTAATAGATAAATAAATTAGGTGAACGTGAAATGCACCTGAAATGCGTGCCTAACTGACTGTGCTTTTCCTTTGCAGGATGTTGTCTGGGGGTTAAACTCTTTATTTACTGTAAGTAAATGAATCTTTTGCTTATCCACTTTGCTTTTTCCTGCATGATTTGGTGTCAGCATCACCTAATGTGAACCTCATCTGTTGCCTCTTAAACTTAAGGCCATTATTTGCTTTGGCTTCAGTGGGTGTTGTACAAGTATGAAATCATTTGTGGTTTTGTTTGTATAACTGCAAGACTCATACAGACGGTCTGATAAGCGAGCTTTTTCATACATGGTTTTTACTTCTGGTTATGAATATTAGGGATATTTTGGTAGCAAGTTACTTGGGATGTTCCACATGGTATGGATTTCCTTTTGCTAGTTTGCAGGAAACAGAAATTCATATTGCTCTGAGAAGGAATTGTGTTGGTGTTTTTATAAAATGATTTTTAGGAGTTAATGACTGCCCTGCAGTCTCATTCCTGTTTTGAATGCTTACATTCCTGTTCAAGGGCCTCAGTACTCTCCCGCAGAATTTGCATAAACCCTGACTTGTTACAGAAATTATATGGTTTTGTTCAGGGATCCCATTTTCTCCCTTTTCCTTAGAAGAAACCTGTGCCTCATAATTACAGGAGCAACTTGAAAATGGAGGAGAGGGTAAGAAGCTGCAAGAGGCAGGCAGGATGCCTCAGCTGCTTGTGCCCTAAAGGTGGAGAGAGGCTAACTCTTTACAAAAGCTACCTTTTTTTAGGGAGTCCAGGGTTATGGTCCCCTTCCCCAGCCACTGCTGCTGGGTAGGAAGGTCAGGAAGAAGCAAAGAAAGGCACCAACTTGGTCACCGCATTTGTCATTGACTCTGGAGAGTCAACCCAGCCACTCCAGGGTGTATGAGGAGGCTGTGAAAAGCTCTGGGTGAGGATCGTCGCTGTGGGCTTTGCTAGCCGCAGCCTGTTTTCGGAGAGCGGAATTCCTTCCATGACTACCTACAGGAGGAGAGGCAAAGCAGCGACAGTGCTCACAGCTCTATCACCAGGATCACGGTGCATTTCTAAAACCTGTAGCATAGACTGTAGCCAGTCACTGGCTACAATCTCCTAAGCTTTCCTGGCATCCAAAGGCTTGATTTGTTTCGACAACTTCTTTGGTAAATTGATTTAGAAGATTGGAGAGCATTTGCCTTTTCAACAAAGAGTAATTGCATTTCACAGTCAGTCTCCCACTGCATGCTAAGTAACTGGAAGAAAGCGAAATCCACTGGAGGTACAAAGAAGTGCCTTCAGAGGCAGAACTGCACGTAAAAATAATCTGTTGGGCAAACAGCTGCAAAGAGCGATGGTCACGCATTGGAGACTGCGGGGATTTGTCATGGCCGGTAAGAGCCGTGCTTCCCAGCTCGCCTTTTAGGCTTCCCTCACAGCCAGCTTTTTAGAAATAATTGGGCTTTGAAAAGCTGGCTTTGGATTGTACTGGCCTTGAAGATCCTTTGGGGGTTTTCTTGAAGAAAGTAAGTGAAAATGAGGTGGATTGGTGTCCTAGTTTGAATGAGATGGGAGGTTTTCTGCTTGAAAATCAGTCAGAGTGACACGAGCCTTTCACACTTGAGAAATGATAGCATTTCACTGCTGTCACAGGCTAACCTTAAACTGGGGAAAGTGATCTGGGCTGTAGGCAGAATAGGGCGGGTTTGGGATTCAGTGTTATTTTTTTACGATGACTCCCCTTTTATCAGCATCTTGGTCCTTTGATTTTAACCCTAGACCCTTTCTCCTTACAAAGTTAATATTTATTGAGATGAAACTGACAATTTGTTTTGACAGTTTCTGCTCCCTGCCCCCATATGCCCTTTGCTTTTGGGGTTTGCGGTCTTTGGCACTCCCTTTCTTCTGGGCCCTGTTTTTCCCTTTGCGCTCAAACCTTCCTATCTGTCAGGCTTCAGGTCATGCAGTTTCTTCTCAGAGGGAATGAGATTGCTTGGCTATTGGAGATGGTATTAAGGAAACTCCTGCTTTATCACCAGGCCATTTGCAGGTCTGAACCTTTTTTTTTTAAAGTGTTTATTTTACCCTTGGGGGTGGGGGGAGGGGGACCAACAGGAATTGCGCCTCCTGAAACTTTGAATGTTCCTTCAAAATTTGATTTAAAACTGTCTCAGTTTTCAAATAGAAATGCATCACTGCCAGAGAGAAGTGTCATGGGGCTGTGTGGCGAGCCACCACAGGGGGCTGAATGTCTTGCTGCTGTTGTCCTTTAATTGACTTGTGATTTGGTGGGCAATCATCAAACTCATTTGCATCTACCTGTGACAGGCATACTTATCAAGGTGGTGAGAAAATGGCACTACACTGCTTTTGTTTGCTTTGTTTCATTATCTTGCTCATTAGGGCTTTCGATTCCTTGTATGATGCAGTGAGTGGGAACTCTATAATGTTACCTGTTTCTTTTCCAGGACCTTTTGAATTTTGACGATCCTTTGAATATTGAGGCTGCAGAGCATCATTTGCGTGACAAGGTGAGTCAGCGGTTTATTTAAAGCATGTTGTTCCTAAACAACTACACATACTGTAACTCAGTGGTTCCCGGTCATTCCTTTTAAAGCGTTCAAGCTCGTACTTCAGGCAGTTGAGTGACTCATTGTATCAGCAACCAGTCACTCAAAGAAAATGTGCTTTATCTGGGAAAGTAAACTCTACACGGTAGTGTTATTCACCATATGCTACAATTGTTGACCATAGTGTAGTCATATCCCCAAAATAGAGGATCTTTTCCTTCTTGTTTCTGAGATTTTCCCTGAAGTTGTACGTGTTCTGTGCAGCAAATGATAGCGAATTGGTTTGACTCAGTTACGTGGTAGCCTTTACCCCAAAAGGCTTGCAAAAAGATCTTATCCTTCTCTCCTTCAAAACGCAGAAAAGAGTTTCTTCAAACTCTTACATACTACTTTATTTTCTTTTTACTGATCCTATTTGTTCTGTGAAATTGAGCATGGAGGTAGAGGTGAACAAAGTACTCACTTCCCCCTTGTATGGATCTCTGCGGTTGGGTCACGTTACATTATATAGATGCATACCTCAAGCATCTATATAATGCTAATCTATATAATGCTACAAAGGTCTTGACATGTTCCAGGTCTCTTGTTTTAATTAAACTTGTCTGATACTTTTGTTAAGTTAACCTTAAAGATAGAAGAAAGTTTCCAGGTAAATGTTGATTTGAAGAGTGCATTGAAAATGAAAAGCTAAGCAGTGTACCTAATTTATCTAATTTTTTCCAGAGGAAACACTGGGATTGCGAGTTCATCTTTCTAGCCCTTTTCTTGTTTAATTAGATCTTGTAGCTATTCTGGTATTCGTCAGTGTTTGCAGGGCTGGGACAAGACTGTAAGCCTAAGGTGAGAAAAATTTAGTAGACATCTACTCTGGAAGAGGGTTTTTTTTTGATGGTTTTGTTATATCATTTTGGCAAAGAGTGCCAGGAAGCCTTCCAAGCCATAAACCACTGCAAGCAGTCACAGAGGGGATACAGCCTGAGAAACAAAACCAGCATAGTGAAGGCAGCAGGCTGGATCATTTTCTTTGTTTGCATTGTTAGACTGAATTATTCTCTAATATCTTGCCAGGGAAATTTGTAGCTCTTTGAGAATGGGGAGGCTACACACCTATTGCTGAGTGTTGAATTTTGGCACTTGATTTCTTCTTAACGGCCAGAGGGAAAGCAGTTTGTCTGGTGCCTGGGTAGGCTTTTGTAAGGAGAGATGCTGCTATGGTACTAGTACAGTCTTGTGTCAGATGTGCTGAGGCTGTGGTAGGTGAGTCTTACCAGTGCTTTGAGTGAATTGTTAGACCTCAGACGAGCCAGACAGTAATGTCCTCTTCCCAAAGAATTATGGAATGCTAAGAAATTGCTGTCCTGTAGCTCTCAACCTCATTCAGAAATTGGAAATCTTGTGAATCCACAGAAAGAAATAATGTTAACCTGCTTTTAAAACACACCTCCCTCAAAAATGAGAGGTGAGCACTCAAAATATGTGGTGCTACACTAATAGCATGGAAGTTTTGTTGGTTTGCCTTTTTTTTTTTTCCAGCTGTGGCAGAAGTGAAAGGGAAATTGAGTGGGGTTTTTGACAGTCTTCTAAATTAAAAATATTTTTGGAACAAACATATTTTATTTAGTAAACTCTAAGTAGTCTCCACAGGTATCTGTCAAATTCATGCTCTGCCTTGTTAACTTTTTTTTTTGAGGCTATCTGAAGTTAGTTTAGGTGTTTCATTGATAGTGACAGCACCAAGCAGTATGTCTTACATATACCGCAGTGTGTCCTTCAGAAACATCAAGACAAAACCAATAATGCTTGTCTGGAGAGAATAAATTACGCAAGGGGGGGAAATGGCTGCTTTTCCAATTAGCCTCAAAGAATGCAATTGCAGTGTAAGTTAGTTTTTGTCTCTTCCAGGCACAGATGTCATGTAGTGTATGAGCACTTTGTTGTGAAGTGAAACTGCTGCGGTCCTGTTGAAAAATTTTCAACGCACAATATGATTAATTTGAGAATGCTAATGAATTTTCCCCGAGACATTTTTTTGTGTGTAATACAATTATACAAACGATATATATGTAATATATATGCCCGCATGCACAGTCTACATAAAAACAGATTTGCAAATATATATATATATATATACACAAATAGTTCTGTGTACAAACATCTGTGTCTTACCAGGCACAGTAAGAGAATGCCTTTGGTCATTTGGCAGCGTGGGAGTATGTGGCTTGTAGCAGCCAAAACAAATGTACATCGAGCTGTCTTCTGTGGTTCTGGAGGAGATGACTCAGTATTTCACTGATGTCATGTCAGATTTCAAATCCTGGGATCCCTTTGGTGACATTCCAGGATAAGTGTGGCTGCCCGAGAGGTTAACAGCTAATGTGAAGCCTGCTTCTGGTTATTGAAAATGCGAAACTGGAGTTTGTTCAGTTCCGTAGGCGGGTATTAAGTCATCGAAAATGACTGCCGCCTTGCAGATGCTGGAAGAAGTCACATCATAGATATCAAATCCTTATTATTAATTCTTGGAAAACAGTTGTGCTGTGAATGTTTGTGTTGCAGATCAGGCTGTGAGGGACAGTTATGATCTCTTTCTGCATAAGGAACCTCTTAATTTTTGCATCAAATTTATGGCTTATACCTGAGCATGTAGATGTAGTTTTTGGGAAAGCAGCCTTGTTCTAGGATGTAAAAATAGTACAAAATTCGGAGCTCAAGTTGTTCAATTAATTGCTTTAAAAAACCCTATGTCTTATCTGAGATCTGAGTTAGTGCAGCTTCAGCTTCCAGCCCTCAGGAGCCTCCTTCAGCTCGAGGAAGAAGCTGTCAGTTACTCAGCCTCTTCCCTTGCAGCTTTCTTCAGCCAGTGATCATCAAGTCACTTTTGAACAAATTATTTTTTAAAGTACATATGACTGTTTATACAGCTTGACTAATTCTACATCTCTTCCCCACACACTTTGCAAGATGTCAGCAACTTTTTGGCAGAGTCATCAAACATCCATTTTCACAAATGGTAGATAAAGAGATTATCTCAATATTCAGGCTTGCTAGCCCTCTATGTTTCCAAAACCTACCTTCTTATCAGCTACAGAATTGATCTGGAGACCTACGTTGTGATTGGTTGTTTTCATCAGAAGACTTTTTCAGTGACAGAAGATGCTGTCTGCCACCTTTTGTGACTTTAATTATTTTTTCAGAGATAGAACACCTGTGTTTGCCTGCATTATATGGTACTGTTTAAGTGATGTTGTCATTGCGATCAATTTTGTAAGGCTTCCGTTTTGCCAATCATGAGTTTATTTTATGATTGTCATCAAGTGATGTTGGATGCTCCAAAGCTTAGTTACCCTACCCACATGGTAATCTTTTCCTGTATATGCGGTCAGACGTCCCCCCTTTCAGTTTATGAACTTAATCTCACGTCCTCTTGTTGCTCACTTCTGAGAAGGCTCTGTCGTCTCAGTCACCTCCCCCTCAGTATTGGGGGGCCTGCTTTTAGTCCCCCCAAAGCCTGCTCCTCTCCACCAAGAAGCCCTGGACCTCAGCCTTATCTTGCCCCGAGGCCTTCCCAGTAAAGCTGTCCCCAGCCTGGCATCTGGGACTGTCCCTGTGCAGAGGCTGAGTGTGTCCCAGGGGCCGGGCTTCCTATTTGGCATTGCTGAGCCCCCGGAGGTTGCTGTGGCCTTTCCTCTAGCCCACGCAGGTCTCTCTGGAGGTGGATTTGCTCTCCAGCATGTTGGCTGCGTCCTCTTTAGTGACAGTATTTCTGTAGACCTGGTGTGAACTTCCACACTTGGCTGGTTTTTAAAACTCAAACCTTCTTGCAAGTTGTTTGACTGTGGCTTTCATCATTTAATAAAGCATTCAGATAAAATTGTAGTTTCCCTTCACTCTTCTATTCCCCCCTCCCTGCCTTTGTTTAACTCATAATTATTTCCAGCTTAGGGAAGGTTTGTATTGTTCATTTTTGTGGTGTACTTTTTAGAACATTCCTGGTGCCCACATTGCACTGCAGTTAGGTCACAATCACTGGAAGATTAGCAACCATCCTCTCTTGGTTTAGAGCTCAATAAATCAGAATAAAAAGATGATTGATGTCTCTATGTAAACTAAGTAAGGTGTTTCCCAACATTCAGTCTTCTCACACCGATACAATCTCATCTCTTTGTTAGTATGAGTTTTCTTGTGGCATTTAAAGAACTGCTTATGAGTTAACTAGCTGGGACTGCTTTGGATTTAGCAGAGAAGTCAGCCTCTCAGTAATTATGTGGATGGCCAGAGCCATTAATCGTCAATAGAACTGATTCCATTGGATTGCTAAGCAGCGAGCAAGTGTTTAAGTTTTAATGACTACTCACTTAAAAACAATGTGCTAAAAATTGTTGGATTTGCTGGTTTGTACACTGAAGAAATAGAGCTCTCTTGATTAGCTTTCTGTGGCAGCCAGGTAGGCTGAGTACTGCAAGAATAAGGGATATACCTTGGTAATACAAAACTGAATCAGTTTAGTAGTTCAGGACTTATGTATGCCTTAGTCAGCGGTGCAGGACACTGCCATTTTCTGTCTTCCTTAAAAGCCCTTATATTTCCTAGTAGTGGTTGCCTTTGCCAAAAAACCCCCAACATTTCAAAGCCATACGTGCTGTACCCAACAAGAAAATTCATTACAGTGTTCATATGGTTTGAAGTGGAAACGTTTTTCCCAATATTCCTCAGCTTTTTTCTTCACTGAGGCCTGCCATATCAAGAATGCTAATGCTGTGTCCTATTTTAATTGTAATCACCTGTTGTATTTGGTGCAATTTAAAACACTAAAGCAATTTTTGTCATCCTGCAGATTAGCAAACACTCATTTACTTGTTCATCCATGCAGTCTTGAGTTGTTTTAATAGGAGAAGCTGAGTAATGTCACCCTGTGTTATTTTCCTGCACGATCTTTCCATCTTCTCAATGAAACTCCTCTGTCAGTATTGAGTGCATGGAAACCCTTCCTGCTGTGGCATTGTGAAAGAGTAAGATAGACAGCACTCTGGGAAGGATTTTTTTCCCCCTTGTGAAAAATCTAGCGTGTCTTTTTTCACAGGACTTTTACCAGCAGCTCTGAAGGGCCAAAGCTGAGAAATCTAAACAGAAGAAGTGTGCGTTTGCCAAGGACCCATCTTAAACACAAATGTTTTACTTAATTCAGCAAGCCCTGATTTTATTTGCATCCTCCTTGGAAGGCAGCATTATGTTTTTTGTTATAGCGCACAGGAATGCACTGAACAGTGGGAGCGTCACCTCTCTTTGCTCTCTCCAGGTAACTGGCCATTGTGTGAAAAGAAATCATTAATGCCAGGCTTTTGTGGCCCTCACTTTGCTTGTCCCAGCTGGAGGAATGAGGGCTGTTGTCAAACTCAATCTAATTATTGCTGAAAAGTTGCTCCTGGATGTGGAGGGGTGAGCATGCTGCTTCCAACAGGCACTCCAGGTGCTGATCGTCCCGATCTGTACCTGTGTTGTATTTCCCAATGTCTGCCTGGTTTTAAAGAACATGCAGCAGAACAACCCTATGTAAAAGAGGTTTTGGTTTTGCCTTTTTCCCCCTAGCTATCTTCTGCTGCTGTCCCTGCCTTTTCCGCGCCTAGATCAGCAGCAAAGCTTTTGGCTGTTGTTTTGATACTTTTAATGATGAATTATTTTGCATAGTTTTGCGTGGAGGAGTTTGGTTCTGGCCCAGGTTAGAAGGCATGGATTTAACTTTAGCTGCCGAATTTTAGCAGCTCTTGTTGTGACTGATTATATTTCTAGGTAGATTTATATGCTGTTGTGATGTTGTTTGTAGACATTGTATTTTTATTCTAAGGAAGGGGAGATTGTACAACAAGAATTTTAATAGGAAAATTCAGGAGGGTTGGAATTTTTATATAACGTAGTGCAGTTAAACATGACTCAGGACAATTCATAATGTTCTTATGGCTGTCTTTAGTCTTAACAGATTATCCTCAACAGTTGCGGTTTCTGGTCCTGCTTAAATCACGTCGTTCTGATTCTTCATCACAGCAGTACTAGCACACTAGCGAAACTCCTCCAGAAGACACCAGAGACTATGGCCAGCCTCATTTCACCTGGGATAATGCTATATTCTCATGAACGACACCCTCAGAAAAATCATAGAGTCGGTGCTGGCACCAGTGACGTGTGAGGCTAGAAGCTACTGGGGAGAAGTGTTAGGGCAGACTTTTCCTTGTGTCACTTGCATGCTGCTGTGACAGCTATTGAATCTACTTTCTTTTCTTTTTTTTTTTTTTTACACAAGAAAATACATTACTGCTTGGCTTTTGCTCTTTTTTTTTTTTAATTCAAGAATTCTCTTAGTAATAAAGAAAATAAGGGTTTTTTTTTATCTCAGGGTTGTTTCTGTACAGATGGATTTATAATTTTCATGGTGTTATGGCATCTGAAGCTGCCTCTTAAGGTTTCCTCTTAGGATTTTATTTGCCCTACATAGCCTCAGTTGCTTAGGAAACTAGGCTTAAAAAAATATCTCTCTTCTCAATTGCTTGCAGTCTTTGGAGGTTGTTCTAATGAGTCTTCTGGGATGAACATTTTCCTTTAATTACTTGAGGACTGTCTTCTTGTCTTTACAAGTGAGAGCACTAATCTAATTCCATTAGAAAGTCCACTGATAATTAGGAACAGTTGCTGACTACATATTTCACTAAAGAGCTTTTATAGCCTTTCATAATTGTGTGCAGGTTTTTTTGAGTCCTTAAATAGCAAACAGTTTAGGATTTTTGTAGAAGAATCTCAATTTCTCAAACCCTTCCTTGGGCAACTGGGCAAGAACCAGCATAACCTGACAAAATGCCAGTGCCTGGGCCAGATTCTGGAGAGTACATTAATGTATCTTCTGAAAACAGGTAAGCCGTGGAAAGAGAAAGCTGTCAGCAAGAGGTCTGCCTGTAAGTAACAGTCACAAATAAGAAACAAATACAGATATGCCTGTAGAAGGTATTTAAGTATCCCTTTGGAAATATAGTAAGTTGAATTTCCCAGCATAGCCTCTTTAGTTCTGGAGCCACCAAGAACCAACAACAACTTGGAATTGTAAAACTTCTTTCTCACCAAGAGTGATTTCATCCTTGCTGGGTTTTTTTGCTTGTGGGTTTGTTTGTTGTTTGTTTTTTTTTTTTTTTGCATCAGAAACTATGAAGTCTGGCTTGTGAAGCATGTTCTCAAAGTGGAAGAGGGTTACTGTTCTTCTGTCTCACCTCAGGTCTTATCAAACACTGTAAACCAGTCTGCCACACAGTCTTGGGAGCCCTGTGTTTCCCTTGCTGAGCCACCCTGCGGGGTGCTAAATACAGAAGCTGGCGGAGTTGGGATCTTTCATCTCTGCTGAAGTTTCGAGTAATTTTGTCCTCGAGACTGATAATGCCTTCAGACAGTTAAAAAGTCCCAGAGCTCGCTGCCTCTGTATCGTTTCAGATTTGACCCTTCTAAAGACTCTTCCAAAGAATGTCATGGCCAGCTGTACTTTTATCCTCCTGGCTTTTCGTTTCTGTGCTTATACATAATAAGGGTGTAATTACATTTAGATTTAAGAGTACCTTGAAAATCCATTTTTCTCTGTAGCTGAAGAAATGCATTTGTACCTAAATAGTGTCTTCAAATTTGGATTCTTATTGATCTCTTGTAATTGATCACTTTGAAGTTAGTTTACTTCTAGTAATGTAATTTCATATATATCAGAAGATTAGTCAGTTTGAAATGTTATTTGATGCATCTGTATGAAAAGCACAATATAAATGCTAGCATGTCACAAGGTGTGCTTGGTCCTCTAAGCAGACAAACAATAACACAAAAGAAAATAAAAATCTGGAAAGTTTGGGAAAAAACCAGTCATTAAAGTTTGCAAAAAAATATTCATTAACTGTGTATCTTCCTCAGGTCTTCCGGTTTAAAACAATTCATTTAACTGACCTTGCAGTAGCCTCCTTGTTTTTCTGTCATACCTGCTCTTTTTTGTCATCATTTTTATATCAAAGGCATTTGAGTATACATGTGAGTACTGAGCTCCCTTAGCTCCTGCAGTTAAAACTCTTCCCCTTCAGAAGAGATCAGCTTTTTTCCCTTGCCACTTCTCCAGAACCATCCCAAACTTTCCAGAAAGAGAAGAAGCAGCTGGCAGTGGCTGCCAGCCAGCGCAGGCTCCTTTACAGAGTGGCATCTTCAGTGCAGATCAATACCTTTCCTTATTGAAACAAGTGAGTAACGTGAACTATTGCCCTTCACTCAGACGCTAGCTAACATCTGTGTTGGAAATGAATGAAGCATTTGCAGGAGGATTCTAGTAAATAACGTTCTTATTTTTTTTTCTTACATCCAAACTGCTTAGACTCTGCTTTTTTGGTTTTTATCTTTGTCTTTACATAAAACTCAAGAACAGAGTGGCTTAGTTCTCCGAGATTTAGGCTGCAGAGCCCGAGAACAGAGGTGCCGTGACCGTTGTAGGGAATGCAGCATTTAGTGCATTAACTTTTCTTGCTTGAAGCATTTGGGTTGGTTCACCTCTTCGTAAACGGAGACTGAATGACCTGCAAGAACATTTCTTCCAGTTTTGAGTTAATTGGGTTTGTGTGGCTGACAGCAAAGGCTTTCCTGTGGATATTCTTTGCTGGGTTTTCTGCTTGCTAGATTTAATAGTTAACAGTTAAATATCTTGAAATAAATTTGTCTGAGAATTAGAAATATTATCCGGTGATCTATAGTGACTGTTGGTGAATCTGGGTGCAAAACAGTTTGTTTGGATAGTACTCACTGAAATTGTCCAAGATTCTGTAAAAGACATTTCAATATAAAGCATTTATACTGTATAAAATATTATCAATAACATTTCGTGGTCCAAGGATGCTGCATCTTGTCACGTTACATTTCAGAGGAGATATTATTTGTGTTAAAAAGCACTAGAAATAGCTCTAAACAAGCACTGTATTTTCCGAACGATTATGAAGTATGCGAAATAGCTGTGTTCCTTTGATGGGCAGTGTTCCTTGAAGAAACTGAGAACAGTTGAAATTGTTTTATTTTGCAAAGTAGTCAAAAGCATATGGGTATGTCAAAACTCAAATACCGGCTCTGTGTTACCCAAGTTTATATCCTGTTTCTATGTGAATACTTGTTTCTTTATTGGATTGGGTCCGGGCAACGCACTGCAAAGGTTTTTAACAGCAAACTGTTTTTCCTGATGCCTTCCCCAAGGAGTTTTTAAAAAATAATGCTCATTTAATCCATTAATGCATTATTTTTACCCCAATTCTCTTTGTCAGACTTGTTACCCTTGCCAACAGTTATCCATCACAGCCATACGCTTTGTTAAACTTTTCCAATTTCCCAAACGTATCCCCATGAAATTTTGTATGCAAACAGTGCTAATGGTATTTGAAGAATTCTGATTATTATTGTTTTCATTTTTTATGCTCAGATGCCTGAAGCTTAGTGATGGCTCAAGACAGCTGCAAAAATTAACCTTCAAACAGAGAAATTATCTTGAAAACATTTACTTGAAGTTCATCTCAGGTGGTCTTTATTATTATGACTGTGTTTGAGCTGGTGCTAGAGGAGCATGCCTGGGGTCAGTTGTGCTAGGTGCTCCAAAGTGACGAGGAGCAGTTTCCCAGCTGCACCCTGCCTGTGTAACTGCAGGAGAGCATGGTGGGGAGAAGTGATGGCATGCACAAAAGTGACTTGCATTGCCATACTACACACTACAGAGGGAAAACCCTTGCTCTGCCTGTTTCTGAAGGTGTTTATGAAGTCTGACTGGTTTTTCTTTGCACTGCTTCCCTGAGGCTTCAGGTCATCACAGGGAGGAGAAGAGAAGCTCCTCCGAGTCAATGCTTCCCCAGAGCTGGCGGTACTTTTCCCCCACTGCAGCAATTGGAAGAGTTGCCACGGGGAAGCTATAGATCTAACTAGACATCACGGCTCTTTTGTTTGATGTGGGAGGCTCTTCAGTTCCTTCTACAAGATTTTACTGAAGAGCCTTCTTACTAAATTATCTTTTACGCTTCATTGTAATAACCTTGACAGTTCTGCTGGGTGGAAACACTTTTGATTAAAGCGGAAATTTTTGAGTTTGCAGCTTGGCTAAAGAGGCAGTCGTGTTTCTTGGTTGCTTTTCTATTTTGTGTTGCGCTTGCTGCTTTTTCACGAAGTAGCGTTTCCTGCATCCATGGTCCGAGTGGAACCTAGTCGGTGGTGTTGTGGCAAGGTCTGGCAACGTACTTGTGTTTAGAAGAAAGCAGTTACAATGGCCCTGTGTCCAATCTGGAAATCATCACTATAGCATGTGTGTTGGCGAAGGGAGGGCTCTGAGTTCTGAGTCCACAACTTTTGCCTCTTTTATTGCTGCGCAGCCTTTCTCCAGCTTATGGGACATAAGTGGGGATTTAAAAGTCGGTATCATTTTGTGATCCTCCCCCTAGCTTTACAAGCTTACCTGTGTGGGTCAGAACACGTTAGAGTTCATCTTCCAAGATGTGTCTGTCTTGTCTTTCACTTAGTTGCGTGCCAGGCTCTGTCCTGTAGTCCCTCACTGAAAACATCCAACTGCTCTGAAGTTTTACTAAATCATTTTTAAGGTGTTAAAAAATGGGCGCGTTCTTGTATCTTTTTCAAAGTTCTCTAAATCCTGGCCAATAACATAATGGTATAACAAACGGAAAGCTGAACATGTTTTAATAATAAACCCTTACTTTCATGTGTCAAGCCAACCGAATGGAGGATGTAGACAATCAAAGCATTATTTGACAACCTCTTCAGAATATCGGGAAAGCATCTTTATCAATTTTTGGCAGGGTAGAAAGATCGGGTTGGAGTTTGACACTTCGTGGTAGCTTGGAAAACACAAGTCGGTCATACAGTGCATCTAAATATGCTAAGTGCTGCGTGCCCTCAGCTTCTCCTTCAATTAAAAAAGAATTGAGAGCATTCAGAGCTTTTCAGGATGAGTATTTAGTTCCACAAAGCAAGATTAGCTAACTGGCCTTCCTCTGTTTCAGCACGGCACATGAAAATGTATTAACTATTCCTGCAAGACCCAGGGGTGTAATGAAGCGTGAATACAGATTATCTGCCGTTCATTCCTGTCTCTGATCGCAGTATGGAGCGGGATCGCAAGCTGTTAGTGACATCTTGGGTTAACATGCCCTAATGTAATCTTGCATAAATGCATGGAGAGAAAAACAAAATGTAACTTTGCTGTTACTGGAAGGGTGTAATACAATATCCAGCTCTGACGTGATGTAGGTAGGCTGGTATTTTGCAAATTGTGCAGAGAGTGATGAGATCTGGCATGTCACGTTACCGGCCTGTTTTCTGCTGTGTGCTTGTCAGTAACCTCAAATTCATGACTGACAGCTCTGCGCTGCTTGCTTGAATTTCTGCCTTCATCCAATTTATTTTGTAATTTATTGAGACACCGTAGCTTCCTGCTCTAAAATGACTCAAGGAGCGACAGATGTCGGCACACCTGTGACAAAGACTTTTGGTATGAACAAGTCAAAAAGAATGGAGTCAAGAAACACCTTCCGCCTTGTGTAGAGTACCCGGTAGTGCTGGCTGTTTCTTGATTAAAGGCAGTGATTCCTTAGTCATGCTCTTCTGTATCTGGAGCACGAGCCTCTGACAGCGCCTTTGGATATGGTGGCTGATGGCTCACTTGACACAGCATGAAGGGGTAACATCTGACAGTATCTTGCTTGTTTATGTTCTTAGCTATGAAACCAAGTTTACATACACGTCAGTCAAGGGAGGATAGTCCACTGAATATTTGTCAAAATAGTCTGAAATTTCATTTGGCCTGTTGAATGCGGCATAAGAAAGTGGTAGATCAGCAATAAACAAATTTTTCTGGAACCTCTTTGCAGCACCAGGCCGGTGCTGACTTCAAATATTACCTTGCTTAATCTCATGTTCATTTTGGCAAAGCAAATGGAGAGAAGGGGGTTGGTTACAGCAGCCAAATGAAGTGTTGTCAGGGAGTGGGACTTTTCTGTGGATTCCAGCCCTGTGTTGGCAGACTGAGGAGGAAGCTATCTGAACACTTCAGCTTGTCATCGCGTACGCGCTACCTTGTCAGTAATGTGAATATTCAGTAACAAAATCTGTAAAGCCAGAATATTTTTTTTTCTGGTGTCTTGAAAGAGCTTTATTTCAATAGTAAAGCATTTACCATGTAACCTGCAAATTTCTTTCCATGTAATGTATTTTATTACTCAGCAGAAGCTACAAATAAGTTACTAATTTTGAGCCTTCTGTTGAGTGTCTGGATTGATGATAGCCACCTTTCTTACACATATGGGTCGTGTGGAGTCAGCAGTTGTTAACATTGACATTAATTTCAACAGATTTTGTACTTGTTTTTAGCACTGGAAAAAAAAATCAGGCTTTCTATGAGTTTCATAGGAACAATTTAACAGCCACGTCTGTCCAGAGCCCTTTAATCAAGCATCCCACTGGATTTTCTCATCTGAGGATATCATAAGGATGCTGGTTATTACATGACTTCTCTGATTAGGTAGTGCTCTCCACTATGTCAGCTTATGGTCAGGCACTGTAATGTTATGCTTAGATGACAGATATTTATCCCGGAGGATTGGGCAATTGCTTTTACTGTGTTTTATTTGGCTGTGGCAACAGAAGCAACTTTTAATGGTGCTGTTGGCCAAAAGAACCTGCTGGGGTACATATAGAATGAAAATACTCACCAGCAGTGAAATCTATAGAGACAAGATGCCGCAGGATCACCGTAGCTGCAGGTAGCTGGGTTTCTGGCATTGCAGCAGTGAAGCCCTGGTCTAACACTGCTGGGGTATTAGCGGATCACTCAACTAAAAATAAGCCCTTTATAACTTTCAAAGTACTTACAGTGCTTGTTGCAGAAAACAACAGCTGCTTTTGATTCTTTAGTATCACTGAGCATGTGAACCCATGAGCTGAAATCCCTCTTGAAAAATAAATAGGAATTACATTTAATAGGAGGAAGAGGCAGTAAACCAGGTTTGGACGTATTTTGAATATTCTGTTTATTTCATGTTGTCTGAAAATTCACAGATGTCCATCTGCAAAGCTTAAATAGGTAGATAACCCTGAAAGATTTAATAGACAACAACAAAGATGATCCTTTGGTTTGAGATTCTTATTTGCTTCGTGGGGAATGAAAATTAATGTTTCACCACTGCAAATTTGGGGTTTTTTTTCTCCACTGGCTGCAGTCAAGCTAAGCTTTTCACTTTGTCTTGATTTTTCTTATAATGATTAGTAGTAACTGTAAGTGACTTCATTTTGCTATCTATAATAATAAACCAAAGAAACAGATTTAAAGAAAAATAGGGTTTTTTTTTTACTTTCAGTATCATGAAGCTGGTTAATGGTGGTTTACAGTAGAATTTGTAGATGTGTTTGACAGTTATTTTTGTGTGAATAGGATCTGATGTCCATGAATTTAGTTCGATCATCTGGCATTGCAGTTTTGAGCGTGGTTTCTTGTAGACGGGACTTAAAGTTATACAAATTGCCAGAGCCCTGAAGCAGATGAGGACACATTATCATGGTAAGAGGACGTAGGTACCTCCTCTCACTGCCTGGCTGGCAAGGGGCCATTCTCGGTTCAGTCTAAGTCACTGTTAAATTTGAGATCTAATGCCTAGATCTTATTTAGAGTATTTCATCAGTGGAAACAAAGCACACCGATGGAGAGCTCATCGCATTTTTGCTACTTTGCAGGTGGCAATGCAGTGATGTAAAGAGGGAAACTATTCAGTAAAGCAGTGGGAGTCTGAGCGTTCATTTGGACCCTCTTAGTCTTGGCTTAATACCCTGGCATTTAAATTGTGTTCTGTTTCTTAATCTTTTCCTTAATTTTGACTTGAATGTGTCTCAGTGTTGCTGTAATGTTCCTATACAGACAACGTTTCTCACCTATTTTATCTCTGCTCTGGCAAGTTCAGTTTTGAAGGAGTAAAGACAGACCTCTTCTCTCTGCTGTTCTGCCCTTCTAACTTGTAGGTGCCAAAGGATCCTGTTATATAGAAAAGCTAAAATGCATAAAGGAAGAAGCAACCAATTTTGGAATCTAAGCTTGACATTGTACTTTTTAATCTGCCTGCAAAATAAATCCCTTTTCTGCGTTTCACAACTGAGATTGGACTGTGGTTTAAATCAGCACTGCGCTACCCTGACTGCAATCACAGCTGCAACTCTTGTCCTAGGGGTTTTCTTTCTTACCTCTCAGAAACTTCAACCCTACAATCAGCCCGTGTTCATGATAAACAAAGTAGAGAATGTTTGGCAAGGAAATCAGTGTGAGTCTTAAGATTGAGTCCCTAACAGTAAGTAACTCTCCTGTCTGAGTTGGTTCAGGTATCCGTCCTCCCTGGAGGAGCCCCTTTTTGGCACTGTGTAACACTGACAATAAACAGGCTTCACCTGGGTTTTTGAAACTCTTCTCCTGGTGCTGCTGAGAGGAGAATTGCTCCTAATGGCTTGGCAGTGGCTCCACACCATTCACTCGTCCTTATGATGCGTGGTCACTCATCCATGATATAAATTACTATATTCTACAAGCAGTCCCAGTTATAATTCCTTAGCTGAAAGGAAATTCTCTCTTGTGTGTGATTAAAGTTGGCGACCATCTTTTTAAAAGTAAAAATAAAGGCTGCCATCAGGAGGATAATTTCCTGAACAAGGCAGCACAGTACAAATAGCTACTAAAATAGGTGGAAAGGAAAAGAAAGGGTTTGCCTCGGTCATTAGAAGCAATCAATTTAACATAATTAATATAAATTATTGTAAGTGGGAAGAGATACAGAACTGCAGGGCACTTCAGGTTTAAAGTAATTTTTTTATTAAAGTTTCCTAGGCTGTAAAACTAATTGGGAGGGGGAAGGAGGGCAATCCATCCATTAAAAGCTAAACAATCTGGTCTTGAACATATTGGAATATGAGATAATAGTAATTAGAGGTAGAACAAACGAGTTTGTGGAGTTGAGAGTAAGGGAATTACTGAGTTGACAAGCCTGACACTTTCCTCCTCCGTTCTCAAGACTAAAAATTATGCTTTTAACAAAATGTTCCTATGTTTGGTGTGTATCACTCTGGTATGGATAGATGTGTCAACCTCAGTGCCACTATCATTTTTGAAGGATTTCTGTTTTCTATCCTTTCACTTCTCTGATAAAAGTTGGGTATCGTTTTGGAGACTGTCAGTCTAATATTCTCGTAACAGCAGCAGAATAATTTGAAGAAATATAAAATGATGGATAATGATGAAACTGAGTAAGGAGACACTGGAAGAATTTGCTAGGGAGCTGGCAGGTTACATGAAAATAAGCTTGTGTTTTAATCTAACTGCAAGTTAAAGGTCTTGATAGAAACACTTATTTCTTCTTTCTTGCTCATGCCCAGCATAACCAAGTAAACAGTGATTCTGAATCATGTTAGGAGGACTGTTTGTCCTCTAACCGCAAATTTTCGTCAATTCATCCTTGAGATGTTTTCAGAAGGTATTTCACAGAATCACAAAGTTGTCATGGTTGGCAGGGACCTCTGGAGATCGTCTAGTGGCAGCCTCTGTGCTCATGGTAGAGTCAGCCGGAGCAGGTTGCCCAGGACTGTGTCCAGTCAGATTGCAAATATCTCCAGGGACAGAGACTCTGCAACCACTCTGGGCAACCTGTTCCTGTGTTTCACCACCCTTACAGTAAAAAAACCCTTTTCCTAATGTTAAAAAGAAATTTCCTGTATTTCAGTTTGTTCCCATTGCCTCTCACCCTGTCACTGGGCACCACTGAGAACAGTCTGGCTCTGTCTTCTTTGCACCCTCCCATCAGGTATTTATATCCATTGAGGTCTCCCCAAGCCTCCTCTTCTCCAAACTGAACAGGTCTGGTCAGTTGATCAGTCTCTCGTCACACGACAGATGCTCCCAGTTCATTAATCATCGTTGTGGTCCTTTGCTAGGCTCGCTCCACTAAGTCCCTGTCTCTCCAGTCCTGGGGAGCCTGGAACTGGGCTCAGCACTCCAGCTGCGTCTCATCAGGCCTAAGTGGAGTGAAAGGATCACCTCCCTTGACCTTCTGCCAGTGCTTTTCATAGCACAGCCCAGGATGCTAGTGGTCTTTGATGGTTCATGGTGACCACCAGGACTCCAAGGTCTTTCTCTGCAAAGCTGCTTGCTACCCAGACAGCCCCCAGCGTGTACTGGTGGATGGTGTTATTCACAGGCAAGACTTTGCATTTCCCCTTGTTGGAACTTCATGAGGTTCCTCTCTGTCCAGTTCTTGAGCCGGTCGAGGTCCTTCTGAATGGCAGCACACCTATCTGGTGTATCAGCTACTCCTCCCAGCAAACTCTGCCCCTTCATCCAGGTCATTAATGAAGAAGTTAAACAGTACTGGCCCCAATATCAACCCCTTAAATACTCCACTAGGATTTTGTGGCACTGATCACAACTCCCTGAGCCTGGCAGTTCAGTTGGTTCAGCCCACCTCCCTGTCCGTTTATCTAGTCCATACTTGTCTTGGAGATCCACTGAAGTGAACCCTTTGTAAGTACTTTGCTTTTTGGCCTTTTTTTTGTAAAGGAATAAGGCTTATGCAGTGATGCCATCCATCTGTCCCCTTCCCTCATCCCAGCCTCCCCCTCAATTCCTGTAGCTTTTGAACACACACATCAATTTCCGTCAAATGTGACAGAGCAGCAGAGTCTTTACATCCAGTTCCCATAACTGTCACAAAAGCTGTCAGCAGCAGCAAAGAGAGGATGGTCTGTGAGTGAGCCGCCAGGAAAGTCTCCCATGCGAGCTCAGCCAGGACCCGCTGTGGGTGGGCTGCTGGGGGGCCTGTGCAGGCATGCACAGCTCGGAGCACACTGTGTGCTTTGCCTTTCCCTCAGCTGGCGGAGAGGAGGTGGTAAAGAGTATCCAAGAAAAACTGTACTGGGGGGGAGAGGGGAGACAGTAGTAATGATCATCTGCAAATCTGCAGGCAGTCAGATTTTGCTATCTTTGCTTGTTGAATGTGTCTTTTAAAACCCTTTCTTGATTGGGCTAGATATTCCCTAGCTGCATGGGTAAAAACGTGTGGGTTGCAAATAGACTCTTGCACGCTAAGTGAAGCTTTATTCTGGTAAAGAGAACTACCCGCAAGCTATTCAGACACCACGGGGAGTTCCATTACTTCGTAGTGATCACAAGATCTGCATATTTTTACTTGCGTTTGTCTGTCTTCCTCTTCTGTATTTAGCCACATTTGAAGTAATTAGTAATCAGACTACTGTATACATGACTTTTTAGGGGATATTTGCACAGTTCTTACTTTTTTTTGTTTTCAGTATTGCTGGTGCTTACTCCAACAGTGCAAAAGATACATGCTATGAAGATTGCTTAAGAAGTAATTGAGGTCAAGGCTTTGAAACTACTGCTTCTTCATCTTGCATTATTAATTCTCAAGGTTTACGGAAAGAGTGGCATTTGTAAAAAAAAAAAAAAAAAAAAAAAAAAAAAACCAACTATAAAATTGTATAGCATGTCGTAGGGACCTTTAAGATCATCTAATCTAGTTCCACCCCCCTGCCCTGGGCAGGGACACCTCCCACCAGACCAGGTTGCTCCAAGCCCCGTCCAACCTGGCCTTGAACCCCTCCAGGGATGGGGCGGCCACAGCTTCTCTGGGCAACCTGGGCCAGGGGCTCACCACCCTCACAGGAAAGAATTTCTTCCTAATATCTAATCTAAATCTCCCCTCTTTCGGTTTAAAACCGTTATGCCTCGTCCTATCGCTACACTCCCCGATAAGGAGTCCCTCCCCACCTTTCCTGTAGGCCCCCTTTAGGTACTGGAAGGTTGCTGTAAGGTCTCCCCAGAGTCTTCTCTTCTCCAGGCTGAACAACCCCAACTCTCTCCTCCTGTCTTCATAGCAGAGGTGCTCCAGCCCTCTCATCATCTTGGTGGCCCTCCTCTGGACTTGCTCCAACAGGTCCATGTCCTTCTTAAATTGGGGGCCCCAGAGCTGGACGCAGTACTCCAGCTGGGGTCTCAGAAGAGCAGAGCAGAGGGGCAGAATCACCTCCTTCGCCCTGCTGGCCACGCTTGTTTTGATGCAGGGTCATCATTACAAATGGTCTCTGTAAGGCTCGCACCGTTTCAGACTGGAGTGCCAACATCACCTTTCTTTTCAGTGCTGCCCTTTGTACTGCAAGCACACAGCAGGTTTCTCCAGCCAGACCAGCCATCTCCGTTCCTTTCACCCATTCTGTGTGAGTTTTTTCCCACTGCTCTTCCAGAGACATTCAGAAAAATCTACCAGGATAGATGTGGGCCTCCAGGATCTCCTCAGGCTTTTGATTTGTGATCTGGGGTCCAAGAATTTAGGATGCAAATTAATATGTTTTCATGTTCCACTTGTACTGTGCTGGACTTTGTCAAGTTGATGCAGCTTCAAGGAAGGGTAGGCAACAGAAAGGCTGTTTAGTACTTGTTAAGACAGGGATAGTGTTAGAGCTTACACGGGGAGGCCTGCCCAGATCTTGCTCTCATGATGTTTCCTTCAGGCTGGCTGTGTCAGGCCCTCGTTTGTTAGGTTGTTTGCACTGTAGATATTTGAGTCAATGCGTTGCTTAAATTAGCATAGTCTTATCCTTGCTGTGCTGTTTTACTTGCTCGTGTTTGAGCTTCTGTTGGACTGGGATCTGTCTTGTCCGTTGGCTAGTAGGAGGTTTTCCACTTAACCTCATTCCCTTGTTTAAATTGATGGCCCTGCACCAGCCCTTGACGTCCTGAAATCTCTCTTGCTAATAGGAAGTAGCTGGTTCTGAACATTTTCAAGAACACTGCTTTTTTATTTCTAACAGTACAAAACTGTGACATGATGAAAGCGTGAGGCGTTTTTTTTTAACCTTCTTCAAGTAAAATAAGAAACTCACATTTATTCCTGGATACCGCATTGAGTATCTATTTCATGATTTCTTCTAAAAAGGGTTACAAAACATTGAAGAATTGTTCTCATTAAATGCACCCATAAAGTGCATTTGAGGAATTGAAGTATATATTCACCTTTGGCCAGAAAAAACTGTCATCTCTGTGTAAGAAAACTTTTTCCCCTGTATTTGTAGTGAATTCCACAGTATTCGTAACTGATGCAGAACTTGCAGCCTGGCTTTCCTGACGTCCGCTGCCACCGCTTAGACGTCAGCGGCTGCACGCAGCAATTCAATTGCGTGCCGATGATGGGGATGTGCGCACATCGCTGTGACACCTGAATTGTCAGCAGGGCAATAGCCGACAGTCAGCATGTGCGTCATTGCCTTTGCCTTCCCTAGCCCTCCAGATCTCTCGATTTTTGGAGGGTTAGGGAAGAAATGAGAGCTAGAGCCCCAGCATCTTCCTTGTGCTGAAATTCTCTTCAAACTGTTTGTTTCAGACCACGGGTCTCCAAGTGGTACGAGTGCCTGTGGACACCGCATTTACAGTTTATGAGTTGGTAAGCGGCAGAAGGAGCTTCTTGAGGGAAGAACTTGGTCTGTTGCATTAGAGGCTAACCTTAGCTTTTCAAGCTTTTACCACACTGGAAAAGAATTTAGCCCTAAAAGGATTTCAAACTTGATGTGGTTTTTTGGAAGCTGTTTAGTTTTTGTTGTGGCGTTTTTATTACTCTTTGATTACAGCTTAACTGTCTTATTAAGAACAACAGTGCCAGCCCAGTCCAAATGCATCTTTTCATAAGAATTTGCCCTGTGAGTCATTGCATTTATTTATCTCCGTATTTATTGCAGTAAATCCTTCACTTCCTCTGCACACCCAACAACCCTGTTTGGTGGTGTTCCCACTGAAATTGTGGCAGCCACAATAGAATACATATTTTGTTTTTCTGCAGTATACTTGCATTTAGAGAACTGCCCTGGGGTTTTTCTTGGATTGCCTCCCCATTTCATGGTCTGTGTCCTTGTTTCAGCCCTTGAAGCCTTTTCCCAGTGAGCATAAAGCACATTAAACAGCACGTGCAAATGAGCAACAGCACAGCTGCTAATCGTGCTAACAGATGTAAATAGCAAAAACGTTACTTTTCTAATGCTAAAAGTATTTATAGAAACCATATTCATCTTTCATAATACTTTGATTATGGATTATTATTTCAGGTTCAGCAGAGTTGGTTAAGCTGTTGCAGATGGTTTGACTTGCTGAGGTAATGCTAGAAATGTGGAAGAAATGCAGATGTTTTAAAGCTTTTGTTTTACGTGCTTTAGGCAAGTAGAATGGCTTAAAAGGAAAGCTTTTGCTTTGCGTTCTCTAGAAAAATGCATGGCTTTAAAATGGAAACATACGGGAGGGTTGTTGAGTGCAAACAAGGAGTCTGACCTCTTTCAGCTGAGTTCCCACATGCCTCACCTGCCCGACCAGGTTTATTTGAACATCATTTGACTTGAGTAGACTATGACTTGCAAAAACCCTCTCGCCAGACCCAGGCAGCTCCCATTTCCTCTGCACTTGTAATTTATCCATTAAGATCCCGGATCCCAAGGACATATCCTCTCTTGGGAACGAGTGGCATCCTCATGGGTGGAAGTGTGTTTGTAGCACAGGGGAGGTTAACATCAGTGTAATTGGGATGATTCAGTTAATTTTCTTGAAGGGCTCTCTCTGTAACCCTTTCCAACAACTATATCGACAAGATGGCCAGTGCGTTTGGTGCCATCCTCAGGCTGACCCCAGCGGCGTGGAGGAGCGGGGAGACAAGCTCCTGACATCAGGCATTGAGTGACTGAGCAATCTCTGTGCTCCCTGGTTTTATCTCCCAGGTTTACTTGGTTTTCAGCAGCCTGGGTGAAATAATAAATGGCCATAAGAAAAATGGTCACAGTCAGGGCAAAACCTGAGTTGTTGGCCGCTGCGGCTGCATGACAAGAGGACTCAAAAGTCTCTACCATCTGCCTCCAGCCAAGCTGCTCTGTAAGCCAAAGGGCAGATTTGGCAAGAGATTTGGCATTGCATTTGATCTGGGGAATGATTTTCTTTGGGGAGCTGCTTTGCCCTCTTCAGCTGGCTTGGTTCCCTCGCCTTTGCACAAATGGGATTTAGACGTAGTTATCCCTGGCTACCCTGACAGCTTTCTCACCCCGCCTCCTAATGCATAGCCCTTTTTTCTTCCAATAACTTCAGAGAGGGTTTTTTTTTCCCTTTATCCGTGCTTCACTGGCAAACAACAGAAAGCTTGTGGAAGCATGAGGGAAATGGTTACAATTTAAGGTCTGAGCATCTCGAACAAATGGATGTGCTGCTTCATGTTCAGCGTGCTAATGCTTCACTCTGTCTTCGCAACACGTCTTCGACTTGTCCCCGGAGCCGTGTCCTGGCAGGCAGGTCACTACTTTCACGTCAATTGTGTAACCTACCTAGGTAGGTATGCACAGATAGTTTTGAAAAAAAGGTCCAACACTTAGTGTTTCTCTTCTTCCCCACAATGCTGCTTTTTTCCCAATAGTCATGGTAAAAACAGAGCAGTGTTTTTTTGGTCCCGTCCCCCCAGTAAGAATTGCATCATTTTTTCCCCTTAGGACTCAGCTACCAAAGAGACGTACTCTAAAGCATTTTCTCATCATTTTGCAAAATCAGAATTGCTTGATGTCTATCTAGCAAAGGTGTTTAAAATCTGAAGTGGAGAACATGGGCTGTGAAAATCGATGCAGTTTCAACTGCACCTGCTGGGCACGGGAGCCTGCGGGAGATACCTATGTATAGGTTTTCTCCCCCTACCCTCCTCTTTCTTCATGGAACTAAAATTTAATTACAGAGCTTGGCGAATTCTTCAAATGATGTAGAGGCTGAGCTAAATAAAACAATGACAGGGGAATGATAGCGAGGTAGGAACATGAATTGGAAAAACACCTCATACTTGAGATTTTTGTATTAGTCAAAGGGTTCATTCAGCTCCAGTTTAAATGGGAGTGGGTGTGTGGGGGTTGATGGGCGTGAATACTCATTATTTCCTGCAAGATGGAAAAGAAAGAAAAGGTCACTTTAAATATAATTCATAGGACTAATGGGTAAATCTACCTGGTTATTATATCATCCTCCTAAATCTTTGGCTGGAGCTGAGTAATGTCATCTGATTGTTGCTTGGCTGCTGGTGCTCCGAACAGCCCTTTACTAAATACTTGCAGTAAAACCACAAGTAAGGTCCCAGCAGAAATTGTTTAGAATTTAACCTTGGTGATAAACTTCTGATTAAAATACTGTTCTGTTAAAATAGTGCCTTTTTATTATTATTGTTATTCATTGTTTAACACAAAGGAGTGAAGGGCAGGAGCAATTGAGTATTTTTGTGATCTTTCGTCTCTATTTGAATTTTACAGAATTGTAAATCTAACTGATGTGAAGGTGAGTCAGAGTTTGTTGCAGTGTCTGCGTTGTTGCAGTCGCGATCGAGGGACAGATGAGGTACACTGCGCATCTTCCTGCAGGGACTGGCCTTCCCCCTTGTGAACACAGCCCCCAGAGAGGGGGCAACAGCCTCTGGTCTCTGACATACTCGAGGGCAGAAACCGCAGTCAGTATTGTTGAGTAGGAAGAAGAAAAATTTTGCCAAATAATACCGCAGTGTGTGACGTGGTCCCAGTAGTGGGTATGTTAAGGATAATGAACTAAATCTGCTTTGTTTTCTTTTTTTTTTTTTTAATTTTGTAGTTCTTATTTGTTCTAAATAATTTGTTCTAAAACATTTGTTCTAAATAATTAAAAAGAAAATAAATTCCTGAGATAAAGTTTCCATTACAACTTTTCCAAACTTCCCTGGTAGCTGTCACGGTGTTTAAAGAGAAGTATTGTGTTTGCTTTGGATAACTGAGCAGATCTTTTTCTGTTTTTTGTTTTGTTTTTTTTTTCCAAATTAAAAGCCTAATAATGAACAAGCAGTTAATCACTACAACTCACTGCAGTATAAATTGTTGAAAAAATAAAGGCTCCTCTCATAGAGGTGCCAAATCAGGTCAGACCTCCATTTTCAGAAGGGTACCTAGTTCTTGAGTGCATGCTTCATTATGCTTTTACGAATTGTAGACTATAATTCTCTTCTGGTGTTTTGGGCTTGCTGTTTTCCTTTGATTTCTGTAATTGTCTCTATAGCCTCTCTGAAGTGCTCCTCAAAGATACATAATTTGGGATAAATTACCACTCTGGCCAGGTACTGAGGTTGTTTATGCCTTCATTGTAAAATGTCTCGTAACAACTTTTTTTAGTCTGACTTATATTTTTAATCTCATTTCAATGCTGCTTGTTTTTAAGACAAGCAGCAGTTGAGGCTTAAGCGAATTTTCCTAATATTACATCTAGTCGGTATGTTTTATCTAAAGCTAAGGAGATAAGGATATTCTTTTTAATATTTTCTTAATGCGAATCTTTGCATGTATCATTCCGTCTGGTAAGAACATACAGTACAAATGAAAATTATGAAATCAGTAAGTTATTTGAAATTTGTCTTTGGCCAGAGTTCTTACTAAAGTATATATATTTATCTGCTTAAAGATTATTAGTTAAATGTCTTCGTATAAACAAAACTTCTTTGTTTAAGTGCAAAACTACACTCAGAAGTTCGATGGGGTGTATGTTTTAACTTTATAAACTGTAACCCAATTTTCAGCTAGCAATATTATGAAATATGTTGTGGCTCATATATTCTGTACTCTTCATCCACTGATGAATTTTGAATTTCCCTTCGATTGATTGTCCCCATATATGATTTTTACCAAATGAAGCGGTGATTTGGCCAGCCGTTACTCATGCAGCAATTGCTTCCTGCAGTGCTCCTTACATCCTGCTCTTCTCTTCCTCTCTCGTCCCCGCGGCTTAGGGCAAAGCTATCTTTCTGGTACTCCCTACGTAGGATCTGTCCTTGAAGGGAAGTTAAGAGAAGGTAAAATGCCCAGCTTTGTGTCACTGAGAGTATTGGGCAGGTACGTACTGTGTGGCGATGGGTGCTTGCACACACAGCGTCCACGTCCCAGGCGAACAACACATCTCCAGCTCCAGTCCCTGTGAAACGAGTCCTTCTTCCCCGTGGCGTTCCTCACAGGATTTTGTATGCGCCTCTTTATAATGCAGAATATGTGCTGCTCTGATTAATTTTTTTACTTCTTTTTTACTTCAGTACTGCACGTAAGCAGATGTGCGCATAGTGAAGTGCCCCCTGTTAATCAGGCACTGTTAAGCCATATGGCATGTGAAGATGGAATATTACAGCTATGGGATGAGAACCTCCTGTTCAGCACCCAGGTTCACATGCGGCGAGTACCGTGTTAATATATTCTTCCAATGCTGTCACTTCCTTCATCTGGCGAGTCAGCCTAAGTGATGGCGTGGATTTCTGGAGTGTTCCTTCTCCCCTGAGGTCCTGCTTCAGTGAAGGCAGTGCCAAAAGCCTGTCTTCCCATTTGAAAACTTTGTAAAGGTACTGAGGAAAAAGCGGAGGATGCTCTGAGCTGCCTGTACCTCACTGCTCGTAGATATTGTGATACAGCAAAGATGCAGATGGCCCTATTGCATGGCCAGTGGTATTTCTTGGCCAGATTTCTTTTAGTGACCCGTCTCTCGGAGAATCACAAGAGTAGGAAAGTCTAAGAGGCTTCATGTATCAGATGCAGTGGTGTGGCCAACGTGCTCGGATGTTGTGAGTGCTGACAGTGAGTGCTGCTGCTGTGAGCGATCAATCCATAATACTGGGAACATCCACCATAACCAGCGAGAGGTTTCCAGTGTTGTTTGCTATTGTGAGTAATTATTTTAGTTCGCATTGAGGTAGTCCACAATGTATGAGAGCTGAAAACAAATTCAAAAGGTGATATTTTAACAGGCTCGAGGATCTCTAAGATTCTTCTTGCCCAAGGCAGCCAGAGATCTGGGAACAACTCTAATGGACATGTTGTTTATAAGTAGTTACTCAAAAACACTTTAACGTGATACTCGGCTACCGAAACTGTCGTCAGAGGATTGAAGTTGCCTGGTATCTGAAATGTATCTGAAATCTTTCTGATGGCATTAGCTCTGTAGTGCTAGTTTCTTGGCACTCTTAAAGTGTTGTGCGAGCATGGAAATGGGTGTGTTTGCAGCAGAGTTAGAAGTCACTACACAGAATATTGCCCTTAGCGGGTGCCATGTTGTATCAAAATAGCTGCTCCTTTCTCCTAAATTGCAGGCAGCCCGTCTCTAAGGAGGAAAGGGATTTCTGCAGCTCTAAAGAGTTGGTTTCTGTTAGCAGTGAGTTGTTGCAGGGCTGCTCTCCAGCATCTGTGTGACATCCTGGCTTGGACAAGGATCAAATGAGGAAAGTTTGTCGGAATTTCGCTAGCGTCTCCATGCTTTGTAAAGATAAACTGTCAGAAATGTGTGCTTTTCCATAGATACAGAGGTCATACAGTAATAGTCCCGTAGGTTATCCGTGGCGGGCTATAGGTATAAGCGTGTTCCCTCTGAACCACTTTAACAAACAAGTGACTTGGATGATGAATTTTTAATTCTCTAGGCTGTAATAAATGATGCAAAAAAGCAGTGATTCATTTAGCTTAATGATGTGCTAGCTGTGATATCGTGCAGTTAGCAGGGGGAGGCCAGAATGAGTATTTGGGAAAGAGCTGCCAGAGGGTGCACAGCATTCATACCAGTTCCTGCCGTAGCCTTGCCTCTTTTATCTGGAAAGTTCAGCTTCCTTGACCTCTCTAAAACCACGGCCAGATCTGCGCCGTGCGGCACATGCCACTGGCTGGGGCCTGGCCTCCCGGTGCTGGTGACCTGTCAGACATGTTCTGTTGGCCCCTACGTTGATAGCTAGCAATGGCAAACTCTTTGTTCAGGTCAGTCCCCAGAGGAGATACCCAGTGAGCGCAGATATCTGCTTACAAGGACTTGAGCGGTCACCTCAGTTCTCATACGCCACGTCGGAAACGTGTACTGGGTCTCGGGGAGAGCAGCAGGCCTTTCACTTGATGGAAATTTTACTCTACTGCTGCTGATTTGGGAATCCACCAGTACCGTAGTCCTGCACGAGTCCCTCTCTGACGTGCTTGGGGTAATTCTGACTGTGCTTTCCTCTAGGAGGACTTTCGGAATAAAGTTGAAGATTACATTAAGCGCTATGCGAGATGATGAAGGGAGATGGATGGCAGAACCATGGCTTCCATACTAGAGTTGTCCTTAACTTCAACAACAACAACAACAAAACCAGCCCGGATTGTACTAGTCCCGTGTCCATGTTGTACTGAAGAAGAAAACTAACTTCATAACTTGTCCATGTCAAAAGGAGAGTTCAGCATAAATACAGCAAGAAATTGTGTATGTTGGTTGAAAAAGTTGTTTGCTTACTTTTAAAAATGTTTACTCTTCTGAACTGTACTGTATATCCTGTTGATGAGATATGCTTGAGAAGTTAAAAGAAAATCACTATTGAAATTGTAATTACACTTTTTTTAAACTCTTGCTTAGTTTGGAGGGGGAATGAAGAAAAAAAAAAGACAAAAACAACCAGAAAAGGTGGCGTGTTTTTTGGAACACTTCGAGTTGGCAATAAAATGGTCTCCTGTGAACCAAATCACAATACTGTTGCCTTTGATGAGCAGAAACAATACGAGCCTTTTCCAAGAGTCATTCAGCTAAGGCTTAGAGCTTGCCAGAATGCAAGTGCTAAATGAAACTACTTCTGATATTGAAATTCTTGACGATATTTAATGTAAGTACGTTTTTGTCACACGTTTGGAATTTTTACATTGTTATTTTCAGCTCCAGTTTGGGCTACAGTATTTTTTCGTTCCTATTCATTGTGTGAAGTAGTTAAAAGAAATATAGGCTAATCCGTAACTTAATTAAATGTGTAGTATTAGTAAAATTATATATATATTATATATATTATATATTTCTGTGAAAATTTAATGAAAGGGAGATTTTTTTTTTTAAGAAATCTGCCTTTGGCTTTGCAATGTGGATGTGGCAAGGGAGCATCGGATGCTGTTTGATCTGATGAAAGTAAATTCAAGCACCGTTACCTGGAGAACACCTAATTGCATTCTTCAAAATCCTGCACTGAAAGCGAATGACTAATAACGCAGCTGAGAATAATAATGCACTGCACCCCCTCTTTCTAAACACTCGTGCGCGCCTGGTTTTTTGGTAATTTGAAAGGGTATGATGCTATAATTGCCTTTTCTGTAAGTAGCTGTATATCAAACACACAGTATGTGCAAGCAGAGAGTAGCGTGTACCTCAGGAACCACTCCAGAGTAAATGCCGTGAGAAGTCTACTGCCGCCCGTGTGCCGGAGCTCCCCGCTGCTCACCCACCGACCCCGGCCGCGCTGGGGGGCATCGGCATCGCCTCAGAGACCCAAACGCCTTTCACTCCTGGGGTCACGCAGAGGAGGTGGGATGGAAAAGATTCAAGCTTTTATAAATAGATAAACCGTAGAAATAAATGTTCGTGTGGTTTCATATGGAGCAAGTGTGTGTGTAACGCTCGGGCGTTGACTTGGTTTTTTATCTCCCTGAATGATTACGCTTCATTCTTTCCTCCGCAGACACTGAAGGAAACCAAAATCGCCTCCATCATTAGCATGGGCAGAGCTGGGTTGTAAATTTTAAGCACGGTGCAGCCTTGCTTTTTAAGTTTTCCCTCTGCCTTTTCCCTTACAGCTTCACAGGCTCCTGTACGCGTTACCGGAGGTCTGGGAAAGCAGGGAAGTGAAATGCAGGGATTGGCATGCAGGAAGAGAGCCTTATCCTGAGCTGCATCTTTGGATAATATCGCCTCTCTCTGTATTTGAAATGAAACATGGATCAGCATATTATTTTAAGCAGGCAACTGCAGGGAGGGATGTTTGCTGCCAAAACAGTAATGTCAGGGAAGGTAAGGAATAAAGCACTCACAAAAATAGAAAGGCTGGAAAATATGTCCTGTTTTTGTCTGTTGAATCAGGAGGATTCTATTATTTTCAAGGCGCTGTATAATCCCTTTGCCATGTTTTTGCCTACCTAGAGGAGATGAGCAGAACATTCGAGCTGGGATGCTATTAACTACCAGAGGGCTTAAGCATCAGTTTCTTCCCATCCAGAACTCACAGAGGGAAAACGTTGTACCTCATCCTGGAAGAGCCATTAGCTCAGAGTCAGAAAAATAAACTGAATTCTTTTTTCCTGAACACAAGCTGGGAGATTTTTAAAAAGATATCAATTTTGTTATTTTTTATGTGGTTTATATATATATATATATATATGTTTAGATAAATACATGTATAGATACAACTAATCTGTACTCTTTCCAGACACTCTCAATTTCCACTGAGCTGGGGTGCCACGGGGGGCCCAAAATACTGCAGAAATCTCCTGGGGAGCTCCTCGCCTGCACTCTCATGGAGCCCTGCCACGGCTGAAGGCAAACTGTCCTATCTGTCCCCAAACTGTCACCGTCCCTTGCAGCTGGTCAGGGGATAGAGGCTCATCAGCAGATAGCACTTGTGCAGGAATCAGCTTCTGTAACTCCCGTGCAGCATTTGGAAGAACCTCCTGCTTTTTTCTTGTGGTTGGTTGGTCTTTTGTTGGTTTGTGTGTGTGTTTGTTTGTTTAATTTATTTTTATCCTAGGCAGGTAGCTGTCTTCCAGAAAGGCTCTTCACTTCTTCCTGGCTGCAGGGACCCTAGTCGCCGGAGCGCTGGGTGCTCCCCATCAAATAATGGTGATTTTTTTTTTTTTCCTTAATTGTTCAGCTTCCCCTGAAAAAACATCCCAAATACCAAATGAAAAAGGAATAAAATGCCACAGAGGAACAGGAGTTGGGACCTGGCAGCCTGGGGTGGGCCAGGCGTGTGGTTGGATGTCCTGCTGCCTGGCATGTGCAATTTCGGGGTTTTTGGAAAACGTAAGGGCCGGGGGGAACAGCGGCTGGGTCTCCCAAGGGGAGCAAGACACTGAAGGAGGTCTGGAGTGGTCTGGAGCCGTTGGGGATGGTGGAGACCAGGGTTGGGGGTCCCCTCACCACCCCAGATGCTGCCCAGCCTCCCGCCAGCGGAGCTGACCCCACTCCTGCGCCTTGCCAAAGGGGAGGACCCCCGGCCTGCCCACACAGGGAGCCCCCCCTACAGCCCCCGCTGCCTCAGAGGGGCAGACCCCCTCAGCCCTCCCACCCCCAGTGACACCCGTGGGGCAGGGGTCAGCGCTGTTGAGGGGTCTCTGGGACCACGGAGGCTCCTTTGGGTCAGTGAGGAGGGTATCTGGGGTGTCCCCTCGACCCACCCGGACCCCAGCGTTCATGGAGGGGGCTGAGACAGGCACCTGGTTTATTTATGTATTTATTTATTTAGGTAGGAAATGCACCTTATTCCTGTTGCCCAGAGCACCACCAAGGCCACCACTGGTGCCACCACCAGTGCCACCAGCTCCCACTGCCGATTTTCTCACACTGCCCCCCACCCCCCGGGCAAAACCCACCCCGTGTTGGCCTCGGCCTTTCACTGGGGGCCGGGAGAGGAGATGCCTTTCCTGGTGCAGAAAAAAACCTGAAGGACAAAAAGAGAAAGCCGTGATGGTTCCATGGCCCAGGGTTGCACCCAGACCTGCTGGCCTCGCGGTTACGCCTGCCGTCACCTCCCGACGACGATGTGCAGGATTTCAACCCCCCACCCCCTTTCTTTCTTATTTTCTAAAAGTTTCCCTCTTTTGGCAAAACGCGATGCCGTGGGGCACCAGGAGGGAAGCAGGTGGGGAAGATGGCAGCAGCGCTGACGCCCGAGGCGAGCTGTGCTCCCCAGTACCCCAGGAGGGCTCCCCACCACCGGGGCAGCCTCGCCGGTCACCGGCATCCCGAATCCCAAACGACCAAAGCTTAAATGATGGATTTATTTGGAAACCGCCGTGTGAGCAGCACGTGTGCTGTGTGGAGGGTACTGGCAAGGGAGGAGTGGTGGCGTTACTGTCTCTGCCTCCCAGACCTGGTCCCCACCCCGGGATGCTTTTCTGCCAGGGTCTTCCCAAAAAAAAACGGATGCTTTTGGGGTGGGGACCCCCCCCTGTCCTGTCCCTCCCCTGCGCGGGCGGCAGGGTGTCCCTACACGATGCCCTCGCTGCGTTTGCTCCGCCACACCACCAGCGCGGTCATCAGCAGGGTGACGAGGACGGGCAGGAGGATGAAGGGGCAGAGGATGCCGTTGGGGGGGTCGTGCAACGCCCGGCCGGAGGGGGAGCAGTTCCTGAAGTACTGCTTGTGCACGGCCACGAAGAACTCGTCCACCAGCCGGTTGGGCCAGTAGCAGTCGAGCCTCTCGGCGATGAGCGCCGTGCAGTTCGTCAGCTCCCCGTAGGTGCTGCAACGCAGACAAAGGCACCACCGTTACTTTCTTTTACAGACCTGCGCGTATGTTATTTGAGATTGTCTTTGAGAGTGTTATCTGAGTTATTTGAATTTTTTTAGGAATTTTTTTAGAGGCGGTAGGGATGTAGGTATAAAAATATATGGGTTTGTTTTGGTTTTTTTTTTTAGTTCCCATCAGGTTTTGGCACTTTAAGTGCTCACCCACAGCCAAACGCACAAGGCGTTTTCATTTACAGAAGGAAACGACTAGCAGCGAGGGTGGGTTTGTTTTGTTTATGTTAATTTTTGCAGGATTTCGTGGCCCAACCAGTGCTATTAGAAAATATCCATTGGACCCAAATAACCCTCAGGCACTTTTATCGAAGACCTTCAGGAATCCCACCCGGAGCTCGCCTGGCTGCCAGCCTTCGGGGCACCATCCATCAGCCAAAAGGGGACAGAAATGAGTACGTTGAATCTACTAACAATTCTTTTATTTGCCTAAAAAGTAAGGTTTTTATTTTTGAACCAACAGCGTGCCTTTGAAGCTCGTCTCTCTGCAATTTGCAGTGCCATGCTTTGCCGGCCGCAGGACCACAACCCATCCCATCTCCCACTGGCCAGCAAGTCCATTTTTTGAGGTTTGGTTTTTTCTTTTTTTTTCCCCCACAAATATCTGGAAAAGCCGGAGCAGCCCTGAGCAAGAGGCACTGCAGGGAGAGGACAGCCCCTGTCCGTGCTGCTCCAACCACCCACCCTCTGGAAGGACAGGTTTTACCATGGGTTTCAAATCCTACCTGCTTTAAAATTGCCTATGAAAAAAAAAAAGGCATATATATGATTTTTTTTCCCCAACCCAATTACTCACGGCTAAGCCTCGAGAAGCAGAGCTAACCAAAACCCGACTATTCAATTAAAAACCCACCTGGGGGAAGAAATGTTTTATAAGCCACTTCCCAGCCACTCGCCGCAGCCTCTCTGCATCTCGTCAGCCGGGTTTTTGGGCAGGCGGCGGGTGCCTCTCTGCGCCCCTGGGTGCAGGGCAGCCGCAGGGAGGCCCTGCAGAGCCCGTTGATTTAATTAACGGGGCGCCTGGAGCTACTAAAAGCAGCTTCTGCTCAGCATCCCGCTGTGCAAAATTACCATTTCCCGATCCTCAGCATCCTGGGCGGACCTCAGGGGCTAAAGCATCATCAGGAACCAGGGGGAAGGAGTTAACAGAGACGCGAACAAAAGCTGTTTTTCAACCCCAAGGGCCATACGGCAGCTGGCTTTGCCCTTCCCCGGCTCAGAGGGCGCTTTCGTGCTTACACGTGAAGAGCCGCCAAAGCGAAATGGTGCCAGCAAATGAAAGGAGAAATTGTAACTACGCTTTGCACTGCAGCAGCACCCATGTTTCAGTGCTCGGCTGGCTCCGTGCACGCCAGCCGGGGAGACCATGAACCCCACGAGCAGCGTTGGGTGCCCAGGAGGTGGCCGTGGGGCTACGATCATCTGTCCAGGCCTGGAAGGAGGTCCTGCCATCCTGATGGAGGGTCTGGAGCTGTGCCTTAAGACACCCTAAGTCTCTCATCCCCGTTATTTTCACGTCCCCCATCTTCGTTAAAGCCACCCTGCTCTGGATGGGGCTCTATGGATGGATCGCGGGCACTGCCACCTGCCGGCCCCGCACCCCCCCCAGAGCCCAATGGGGAGCGAGCAGGAGGGGCCTGGAGGGAAAAAAAAACATTTTCAGCAACAGCTGGAAGTGTGGAAGCAACAATGAGAGCGGCTGAGCTCTTGGCCAAGGGAAAGCACGTCCGGCTGCTCCTCAAGAGATGATTTTCTGCCCTTTGCTTACACAAAGCACAACTTGACCATGAGAGTTTTCTGACCAGCCAACTAACAGCAAAGCTGAACTCTCAACTGTAGGCAACTTTAATTTCTTCCAGAAATTGGAAGACCCTTGGCCATCCACAGACACGAGCTGCCAATCACTGGCCAAGTTCTTTAATTTCTTCCGCTCTGTCTCACAGAGCCTTGGCCATCCATAGACACGAGCTGCCGACCACCGGCCGAGTCCAACCCTGCCAACCGCACGGGTCCTGAGCTGCCGTGTCTCGCGGTGCTCAGAGAACGGTCCTGCGAGACTCCATCCATCATCTGTCCTCACAGGCCAAGCACCAAGACACGTGGCGTGGAGGCCCTCCTCATCGCAGGTGCACTGTAGAGGGCTACCAAAGGGATCCATTTGCTGGGACATGAATAAACCAGACTGGTTGGGACCAGGCTGCTGCTTCCGAAACCCTGTCAGGAGGGCTCAGAATCCCAACAGGGAGCAGCAGTGTTGAAGCCCAGGGCTGAGTGTGCTCGTCCCTGCCACAGCCACGGTGAGCATTCATCCCATTGCAGCTCCAAAGCAGCATCTGGCTCGCTCGCTTTCTCCCCACAAGCAGAGCCACATTATTACGTTAGCACCGCGCCAGTGTGGTCCCACCAGGGAACTCAGCCCATGATGATGGTGGGTTGTTTTGCTGCCCAGTGTGACTGCTCTGCCCTCCCTTTGCCACCCAGGAGGGGGATGTCCCCCCGCCACGCTCTGCCAGGTAAAGCCGAGTCCAGCTGCGGGAGCTGCTGGGATGCTCGTGCTGTTTCTGGTGTGCAGAAAGAGGTGTAATCCTCAGCCGCAGAGTGAAAACTCTCTTTGGAGAGAAGGTAGAGTCAAGCTTTTGGCTTTCAGACAACCCCACAGCTCACTGGCAAGCCTCCACCTCCCCACATTTGTTCCTCCATCTGAACAGGGCGCACAGACCCTCCAAACCAAGGCCTCCAGAGATGATACGCTTGCAAGTAGGAGAAAGGCATCGCCGTATCTCAGCCGCCGCCACGTCCAATGCTATGGAGGACCATGGGCTGTGCCCTGCTGTGCGGGGGGCGCTGCGGCTGGCGACAGCCCAGGGAGGGACCCCCCCAGCCCCGGCTGCTGCGGCTGCAGCTGAAGCGAAAAGTGCCACCGGTGACCAACAGGGCTGCAGAAACAGTGGCACAGCATGCCACCGGCCCTGCCAACGCGGCCCCGGGCTGTCACCCGCTGCCTCAGCAGGGGGAGGAGAGGGGCCGAGTGTTCAGGGATCCCTGGGGTGCAGCCAGGACCACCTGGAGATGATGGTGAGGACAGGAACCCAAGTCAGCGGCATCAGGGGTGTCTGGGGACTGCAATGCCTGGCAATACACACAGATGATTTTTTTTTTTTTTTTTGCAGGGGGAGGCGGGGGGGGACCTAAGAGACCTGAATGTCACCGACCCCGAATCAGACCCAAGGTGAGGGGGGGGGGGGTGTGTGTGCAGAAAAACACCTGCGTCCTCTCCTCCCTCGCCCTGCAGACCAGGGCTGGCTGCCCTCCGCAAACAGCTGCACGGGGCCTCCACCAGGAGTGGGGGGACACCACAGGGCAGACCCCTGGCCAGGCTTCCAACAGGCTCTGCAATGGCTCAGGTCGGTTGGGGTAAATAAGGAGGTAGAGAAGCCACTGGGCCACCAACCCATGCCGTGGCACGTCCCCACACAGCTTTGCAGAGCCTTTCCGTCATGTGCCTCTGCCCCCATGGGAAGGTATTTGACCTCTCTCCTTGCCCCTCTGTATGTGCAGAAAAAGCCCTGGTGGGAGCACTTGGGCTGGTCCTGCTTCCCCCAGCCCTGGGGAGAGCTCGGCAGCTTCCAGGAGAAGTGTTCCCAAGTCACACTCCCTTTTCCCAACCGGGATTTGGCTTCGCTGCGATCTTTCCCAGTGCCAAACCCCCCCCCGCAGCCCAGCAAGGGCTCCCCTGGGAATGGCAGCTCTCGGGGGCTCGCCGCCTGCCCTTGGAGATAGAGGGATGGAGACATGCCGGCGGCTGGAGCAGCGCCGAGCGTGGAGGGTGTCCTTAGCTCCCCGTGACCGTCAGCGTGTCCCCAGAGACCACGAGACACGGGGGGAGCAGGAAAGCAGTCTGCACCCACTCCACCTCCCTCTTCTCCCGCCCCTCCTCTCCCTTGGTATTGCCTTAAATACCAGCATCTTAATTTGAAATCCTTAAAGATGCCTTAAAAGACTAGCTTTAACTATTAAAAATAACCAAAACACCACATTAAAAATTGTGATTGTTGAGCTGGTGTAGGATAGCACTGGGAACAAGGCTTTTCCCAAGCCATCCCACCACCACAGGCAGGGAGACAGCCAGCCTGCCCTGAGAAGTGCGGCTTTGCTTAGTTTTACATATTATTTTTTTTCCCCTACCCCATACGAACAGCAATTAAAACTGTTTTCCTCGTTGCCATGGGAACGGTTTGGGTTTCAAGGATGCTGCAGCAGGAGGAGGCCGAGCATCGCGGGGACCACGTGGGGACGAACACCCGCGGGCAGGACGAGGATGGGGCTGGGCCGCCGGTGGGAGCCAGCGAGGACTGAGTCATGGTGTGACGGGATCTGAACGCTTTACACCACTGCAAAGCCTAAGCAATACTTCTGGGGGTTGTTTTTTTTTTAACACCACTGCAACTGAGACTGGAAAGTCATTCCTCGCCTCGGTGCGGCCGGTGTTACGCTATGGACACTGGTTGGGGTTCACAGGATCACCAGCTCTCCCTTTTGCCACGAGTATCAGGATTTTTCTCCTGTCCTCCCCAAATCCCTTCCTTCAGAAGGGGGGAAAAAAATAAAATAATACCACAAGGCTTTCCTTTTGCTTCGTAAATTAAAAGAAAAAAAAATGATTTCTTCCTCTGCAAGGCTGCAGGGTGAGCCTGGAGACGTGGTAAAGGGGTAGCCAGAAGGGACCTGACGACCCGAGATAACGAAGTAGATGATAACGAGATTATAAGATAATGCATCAATCTGTTGGCTGTAAGATAATAGATAAATAACCTGAAGACACACCGTGAGCGTATTCACAGCCGTGAGCGCAGCCCGGCAGCGGGGGAGCAGCGGGGCAGGGTACCAGGGGCTGCGGGAGCCGGCAGCATCAGCACGTTCTGTGACTGCTGGACCCGGCTGCATCTCCCAGCCCAGCGGGCAAAACACGCCGCCGCTGAGCTCCTTCCCCGCAGGATGCCCGCAGCAATGGCAAAGCCTTCCCCGGGAGATTTGGAAAGGGTGCCACAGGGTGGATATATTTGGGATGAAGGTGCCTGGCTCAGCTGGAGTGACACTCGCAGCTGTGGCATCGCTCAGCATCCGCCCCGCCCCCCCCCCCCCCCCCCCCCCCCCCCCCCCCGCTCCCATCCTGCTCGCTGCTGCCCGCTGTGCCAACGCCGTGCAAAAACCCCTGTGGCCCAGCCATCCCCCAGCCAGGGCCTGCTGCCGTGCCAAAAACCTCGCACGAAAAATATCGACAAGTCATCAGCTCCCGCTGATGCATTGCTGGGTGAGCAGCCCATTCCCCCCCGACCCGCTACCTCCTCCAGCGGCCCCGGCTCTGCCAGCAGCCCTCCGCGGCCCCAAAAATAGCCACCGTGCTGCTGAATCCGGCCCTGGAATCAAAATAGCCCAAGTTGATCTTCAGGGTAATTAGTCACGCACAGCTGAGCTCCCGGTCACAGCGGCTCGGCCACGGAGCAGGAGACCACGGTGCAGCTCCAGCTTTAAATAACGGGGCGGATGCAAGTGCCGGAAAACTCAGCACCAGGGTGTGTGGGATAAACTGATCCCAGGCCAGGGAGCCACGGGGCAACCCTGCCGCGGGGCTGGAGAGCCCAGCCTGCAGCACGTGAGCGGGCCGGTGGGCAGCAAACCCAGCGGGCACCGGCAGGGCTCCAACAGGAGCGTCTGAGGCCACACCAGATGGCTTGGCCTTTGGGGAGGAAGAGAGGGAAGGAGACACTGGAACAGGTGAGACACTGGCCCAGGTTGCCCAGAGAGGTGGTGGAGGCCCCATCCCTGGAGATGTTTAAGACTCTGAGCAAACTGATCTGGTTGAAGATGTCCCTGCTCACTACAGGGGGGTTGGACTCGATGGCCTTTAGAGGTCCCTTCCAACCCAACACGTTCTGTGACTCTATGCAAGCAGATGACCCAAGGAAAAACACCTCTCGGAGCTCTCCTTCTCCCTTCCCAGGAGACAGCATTCACGGCAAACTCCTGGACCAAATTACTTTTACTAAAAACCACCTGGCATCCCATTCCCGAAGCGTGTAACGGCTCACCCAAGTTCCCCCAGTAGACAATTTCACGTGTCATAAACCATCAGCTTTCCCCAAATAAGCACAGCTAAGAAAGCCAGCGGGGCTCAAGGGTGTTGGAAAAACCTTCCCAGAGAGTTGGTGCTTGTTCACATGGTCCAAGCCCAACCTCAGCAAACACTCCCGGTCCAGAGAGACCCCCCCCCGTCGTTGCATCTGAACGCAGCGGTACCAGCGATGCAAGAGTTTGGGTAATCCTTCTGAGGGTAAGACGGGAGGAGAATCTACAGCCTATAAATAGGGCCAATAAACCACAGTTACAAACTCTGCTGAGACAATCCATTTATCCAGATGTTCCCAGCGTGTCATTCTCAATTGAGCAGTAAACGATGGGGCTAACGGGCATTTCTCCGCTAAATGCTGCGTATGAGGAATCACAGCTCCAAACCCGATGCTGCTGATGGGACGGGAGCTGTCGGAGGCAAAACCTTCACGTATTTCTCATTCTTATTCCAGACTGGCTTTAAGCATCAAAATTCCCCAGTTTAGGGGAAGATATGGAGGGGAGACAAGGAGACAAGGAGACAAGGCTCTAGGCAGGTGTTGTATTTCTATTTCTTTATCTCACGCCTGGTGGAAGTCAAGTCCCTCCCCCTAAAGCCAGAGGGACGAGCAGCCAGCCCATGCCACCGCCTGCCCGCTCCTGCTGGGACATCTCCTAATGGCACTTCTTCTCCTGAAAGGGGATGGTGAGTCCCACGCACACCCAGGGAGCAGGGGTGTCGAGCGAGGTGGCCACCCCAAAGCCGTATCCTTGCAGAGCAAGTCCATTGACAGCAGTTGCTGAGCTATTTCTACCTGATTTTCCCAGTGTCCTGGGGGCATGGGAGGCTCTGAGGAATGTCATCTCCTAAATAACCCCAGCCTTGTGTTTGCAGGGAACAAACGGACTCTCACAATCAAATTAAACACTGCAAGTTTATCAACATTTGCTCCGAGTGCCTCAAGGATAACAAGTTTAGTAGAAGCTATTTAGGAAAAAAAAAAAACTCCAACCGGACGGCGGAGATGAAGAACAAGCTCTTTAATACACCTCTGCTTCCTGTGCAATGGCTTCCCAGATGGCCTGGAGGAGGGGACGGGCTGCATCTCATCAAGCTTGTAGATAGCACGGAACCAGGACTAGGACTCAGCCCCGGCCTGGGGACAGCCTGGGCAGGGGACAGGCCTGCTGGGATGGCCCCAGGGGCAGGAGCTCACCCCCAGCACAGCCGGGAGACTCAGGGAGGTGGTTTTCCCCTTCTCCTGCCATTCACATCTGGACCACATCTGGATGCTGCCTCCAAAGGTTTCAACAGAGGGGGACAGGTCCCGTGGTGACCCCCAAGGAGGCCAGGAGCAGCAGCCCTGGACACTTCTGAGGACCAAATAAGGCTTCTCAGAACCGGAAAACCTCCCACGGTCTCTCCACTCTCTTTTCTTCCCCTCCATTTTGCCACCGACAAAGGGGAAGGCAAACCCAAGTTGTCCTTTTCAGAGCTAGCTACCTGTCTACGCATGTCTGTTCACACACAAAAATGTATACAGATTTTCATTTGTCACAAAAGAAAGGGGCACGAAGCAGGAAATCAACCAAAATCTTAGAAAACCTCTGATTTTTTTGTGCAAAACACTCAGGGCATACGGCATCACCTGCTCGCCTTTTCCAACTGACCTCTTGTGTCGCAAGAGCTTCGTTTTCCCAGAGAAAGGCCACGGCACAACAACGCTGTACCACGTGGAAAGCCAGCTCAGAGTGGAGAAAGGGTTTTTATTTTCTCTTTTCAGGCCCTCACGCCAACGCACAGACACCCCTCGTTGGTCTTTGCAACTTCGGTCAAAACCATCTCACCGGGAGAATGATTTATGCCGCAGTGGTACTGAAAAATTCAGCTCAGCTGATTATAAATGGGAAAGAGCCAATCCAAAGACAGTGTCACTCAGGTGGTTTGCAAGAAAAAGAACCCCCAAAAATGCCAAAATCAAGCCCATAGAGCAGGTTTTGCTCTATGGGTTCCCACGTTCCCCAAGTGCAACACCCCTGCTCTCCCTGATGCTGCTTCATTGAGCAGGGTTCCCTTACCACCCTCATCATCCCCCCAAGGATGCCGCCGAGCAGTTCCTGGATGCCACCAGGAAAGCAGACCGCATCTCCGCTTCTCCAAAGTCATAAATCACGGCTAATTCTCTGACACCAATTACGAACAGGAGACTCGGCAGAAGACCGCCATGCTGTACCGTGCCAGCCTCTCCCTCTAGTCACTAAGAAAAATCAACACGCAACTTTTGGAAGTGGCAGGCAAACCAGCAGGTCCAGGGGGATGGCCTGGGATTTTCTCACAGAGAGGGTCTGAGGGCATCTCCGTTGAGTTCTGGGGCTTTTCAGCTGAGTTAGGGCATGTTGGACTGTGAGAACTTGAGTGCTGAGAAAAACGAAAAAATCTCATGGGAAATAGGTCCGTCAAGCAGTGAGTCACCAGAAGAGGCAACGGAGCCGTGACGGGGATCCCAATCTACTGCCTTGTTAACACATTGATACCCAGCATGTAGCAGACCGTGTTCTTCTCCTGTTGAAGCTCCACCACTGGGGCGTGTGGTTTCTTCATACGTCCGTAAGTGTACTGAGCAAGACGACCATCCCGATTTCCAAACACTGCTTAGGTTGGGCTCCTTGAAAGCCCAATTAATCGCAGAATGGATGAGTTCAGAGAAGACCTCTGGAGGTCACCTCATCTTGTCGAAACGCCCCTGCTCAAGCAGGGCCACCCACAGCTGGTTGCTCATGACCACATCCAGATGGTTTTTGAGTATCTTCAAGGATGGAGAATCCACAACCTCCCTGGGTGACCAGTGCCAGTGCTCGGTCACCCACATAGTGAAGTGAAGAAGTGTTTCTTGATGTTCAGAGGGAACCTCCCATGCTTCAGTTTGTGCCCATTGCCTCTGGTCCTGTCACTGGGCACCGGTGAAAAAAGCCTGACTCCGTCCTCTTTGCACCCTCCCTTCAGATATTTATATACCTTAGTAAGATTCCCCTGAGCCTCTTCTGAACAGCCCCAGCTCTCTCAGCCTTTCCTCATAATCCCTTCATCATCTTTGTGGTCCTTCATTGGACTCTCTCCAGTATGTCCGTGTCTCTCTCGCACTGGGGAGCCCAGAACTGGACCCAGCACTCCAAGGGTGGCCTCACCAGCACTGAGTAGAGGGGAAGGATCACTTCCCTCGGCTGCTGGAAACACTCCAAATGCAGCCCCAGAAACCATTTGCCGCCTTTGGCACAAGGGCATGTTTCTGGCTCGTGTTCAACTTGATGTCCACCAGGACCCCCAGGGCCTTTTCTGCCGAGCTGCTTTCTATCTGGACAGCCCCCAGCATGTCCTGGTGCCTGGGGTTGTTCCTCCTCAGGCACAGGACCTTGCACTTCCCCTTGTTGAACTTCATGAGGTTTCCATGTGCCCATTTCTCCAGTCTGCCGAGGTTCCTTTGGATGGCAGCACAGCCCTCTGGTGTTGTCACCCACTCCTCCCAGTTTGGTGTCACCTGCAAACGTGCTGAGGGTTCACTCTGCCCCATCACCCAGACCATTAACGAGGAGGTTAAGCAGGACTGGACCCAGCGTGGACCCCGGGGGTACACCACTAGTTGCTGGCCTCTTCGTCCAAGGACCACCACCCTCTGGGACCACCACCCTCTGGGCCTGGCCCTTCAGGCAGTTTTCAACCCACCACATTGTCTGCTCGTCCAGCCCACGCCTCATCAGCTTGTCTGTGAGATCTTATGGGAGATGGTGCCAAAAGCTTCATTGAAGTCCAGGTAGACAACGTCCACTGCTCTCCCTTCCAAGCCCACCTCCTGCCCACTCCTCAAGCAACTAGGATGGGGAAAGCCCTTCAGCTGAACCCAGCAGGGACACCGCTAGGGCAGCATCAGCAGCAAAGCAAAGTAAAATGCCATGTTTGTCTCCCCCCTCATGAAATAAAACCCACTGCTGACCTCCTTACACCCCAAAACGAAAGACCCCAAATACAGGTGGTCCCAGGATGCCAGGAGGAGCAGAGGGACCTCACTTACTTACCCCACGGTCTCGTCCCAGTCACACCAGAGCCGCTGCCCGATGCCCTCCATGCTGAGCTGGAACTGCTTCAGGCAGTAGTGCCGGATCATCCAGCCATAGTCCGCCTCCTGGCAGGCCGTCGCCGCGATGAAGTGATGGGCTGGAAGACAGGCCAGGGGCGAGCGGGGTTAGGCTCTGCCATGGTGGGTTGCGGCATGACGACAGCCCCCTGCGGTCCCCCCGCAGCTCGTCACGCAAAGGGAACCCGTCAAAGCAAAGCTGGACATCAAAGCAACCCCACTCTCAACCAGCTTCTTCAAAACCTCCTTCTCAGGGTTTTATTTCCCGCTTTGCGTCCCTCTGACCCTGCAGCATCATCCTCCGTTACCCTCCCAAGCGCTTGGCGATAGAGAAATCAATTATTCAAAATATGGCACGTTAAAAGTCATAAATAAGAAAGGACACAGACTGATTCTCTGCTGATCACTTGACACACGTCTTTGGGCTTTAAATCCCCAGGTTTTTTTGGGTTTACAAAAAGAGTAAGGAAGTTGGGGAAGAGCCCCACAGTGCTGATTTAATTCCTCTCGTCCCCGCTACAGGGTGCCTTCTGGTTTGGGACCAGGGGAAGAAGAGATGCTGCTCACGTCCCTCCAAGTCTGTGCACAATTAGTGCAGGTTTGGTAGCGAATGGCAAGGGAAAAGGACAGTAACGCTGCAAAGGGAAGAGGGAGCAGGCAAGAAGACAGACTTCGGAGGAATGACTTGCTGAGCCTTGCTATAAATAATACCTTCCCCTCCGTCTCAACGTGCCAGCGATGCCTCTGCAGCTCCTGGAGCACATTGCAGGCAGGCATCGCATACCAGCTCTATTTTTTGCTCCACACGAGGAACCCTGAGCCAAAGAGTAGGGCTTTATTTTTGTTTTTATCTGATTTTTTAACAAAACAGAACGTAGCTACTTATTTAGCCGCCTGCACGTGGAAGCCAGGGGCCATCACCGGCAGCTCCTGCCTGGGGGATGCCTTCCTTGAGCGGCCCCTCTGCAGCCCCCAAATCCTGGCAGCGCTTAGGCACCATATCCCATGGCAACGGGTGGGAACTTGGGACCTGCTGGGGTATTTGGGGCCCTCCCACCCGGGCCCTTGGGCGAGGTTTGCGGCTGGCCCCAGCGCTCCCACGCCGCCTCCCACGGCGGCAGCCGCTTCGGTTGGGCTGGAGATGAGGGAACGTCGATTATCCAGCCAAGGGGAGGGAGCTGAGGAGCGTTAAACCCTCACCGCTGCAGCAATAAACACAAGTTTATCCTCATCTAAAGGCTCTCCCCAAGGGATACCGCGCAGGGGCTCACCCTGCAGCACCCGCACAGCGCCGCCTCCGCCAGAGACCAGCCCTGCTGGGAAACAGGAAGGTCTGGAATTGCTGAAGCCGGGCACGAAGCGAGGAGCGAGGAGGAGGAGGAGAGGCGAAGGTGCAATAATTTTACGTGAGAGCTGGACTGCAAACCTCAGCCCGGGCAGGCTCGGGGATGACGACTGATGGCTAGGAGGCTTTTCTCCCCCTTCCCATCCCTTCAAATCTGGACAAGCGAAGGAGTGACACGGCTGAGCGAGGGGGAGGTTCAGGTGCCACCCCGCGGGGTCACCCCGCGGTGAAGACCGCGCACCAGGCTGCGACGCACAAGCCTCCTGCAAATACGATGCCCATCGCGTGGCCGGGGAAACAGCTTGCAGAGAAAACGCCGGCGGCCAACGCATGGAGCGCAGAGCAGGGGAGAGACACGTATGGGGAGGAAGGAGAGCAGGGGAGGAGAACAGATGAAAAACCAGCTGGAGGAGCAGCCGAGGGGAACCAGGAGAAAGGGAGGAAACGGAGCCAGGCAGAAGAGAGTGAGACACACACAGCACGGAGAGACATTGAGGAAGACAAAGCCGCTTTAAGAAATTCAAGAGCGATGGAGCATGAGAAGGAAAAGCAGAAGTTAACGGAACGCAGCCAGGCCGCCCTGCACTCCTCCCCACTCCCAGTTGGCACGGATCAGCCTGGAGACATCACTTGTACCATGAAAACAACCATCTGTAGAGAGGCCCGGAGATTCTCTCCTGACTGCGCATCTGCTACCCCGGAACAGACCTGGAGGAAAACACCTCAACAGGCACCTTGGGTGGGGAGAGGAGAAACACTCAATAAACCACGGGGACGCGGCAGCCGAGAACCGCAAACCGGCTGCAACGCCCGAGTAGCTGCGAGCCACGTATGGCTGGCAGTCGGCACGAAAACGAGCCCTCCTATTAAAAGAAAACAAAACAAGCAAAAACAAAAAACCAGGGAGCTCCAAGCACTCGCCAAACGAGGCATCCCAAAGGACTCCGCTGGGCTGGATGCGGCCGTGGGCTGGTTACGGTGTGGGCAGCCCGGAAGAGCCAGCCCAGGCCCTTCGGCATCCCTGTGTCACCCATACGCGTGCACTATGCTCCTGCCTCTCATCTCAGCTCAGAAGGTCGTTTGCGGGCACGTCGGCCACTCCGGCAGCTCTTCCCAATGTTCTCTGGGAGCTCTGCCCTCCCCACCAGGACGTGTCTTCTGCTCTGGTGACCGCTGCGGATGCCGACAGCCGAGGCTCGGCCGGGTAACCCCAAGGAGAGGAGCCGAGACCGTGCCAGTGAAGATGCCTCCCCCACCACACCTCCCGTAACTGCACGCGGGGTCTGTCTGCAAACCCTTTGCCCTAGGGGACTGGGGAAACCAGACCCGTCTGCCAGTGACCCATGCATCAGACATCATATTTTTAATGTCGCGTAGGGCTCTTTTGTTTTACACCTCGGAGGCAAAGAGCACCCAAGAGGAGCAAGGCTTACCAGAGCTCCCTGCGTAAACGCCGCAAGGATGAAGCTGGGCACGGCGAGGCCAAAAAGCTCCTTTGTTTTCAGCTGTCTGGGGAAAACCAGCTTTAGCTTTAAAGGCACATTTTAAGGTCAAAGCGAGGAGAAGCTCCTGCCACATTTCTACATGGTCCCCACCTCAACCCATGGGTATTTCCCCGCTGCTGCCCACATTTCCCCCAAACCCACATTTATCCCCACATCAGGCTGGGGCGGGCTCAGGGTTTGTAACAACAGGGGGGAAAAAAGCTGGGAGGGATTTTTTTTTTTTCCTGCTGACTCTCATTCCAGAAAGTTTTCCTTCCCCTCCTCAGCCCTTGCTGACAGAGGAGGCCTAAGTCAGCTGTAAATAACTGAGCTCCAGCGCAGTCATATCTCTGTACTTAACAGCATCCATTTGTGAGGGCTCCAAGGAGCTGCTTAAATGAGCTCCAAAACCCGACTACACTGAGGCTGAGCCACCTCCGAGAGCTACCCTCCCCCATGCCCCCGGCACTCCCTTCCCTTGGGAAAAACGGCATCGGGAGCTGGAGGACACAGTGGTCCCCTGGGAATGTCCCACCGGAGCCATGTGGTACCTCCAAAGCCCCACTTGGTCTTCAGGTGTCACCCCGACATGGAGCAGGGGGTTATCCCTGCCTTGCCGCGTCTCCCCAGCCCGTCCGTCCGTCCGTCCGTCCATCCATCCATCCAGGTGATACCACTGCGAGTCGGCAAAAATTCATCCTTCCAGCAGGCATGCACGCTGCCTTCTGCGTGCAGAGATGTCTTCTGCTGGAAGGAGGCACCATTCGAGGTGGTGTTTATCTTAGGACCCGCGGGACTGTTGATTAAAGTCCTTCCCTGCCAAGAGAAGCACTGATTACCTGAACAAAAGGCAACTTTAAGGGTCCTTAATTTGCCTCTTCACAGGGAACATCAGGACAGCAGCGGTGAGGAAGTGATTGGAGGGAAGGCTTTTTTCAGGCATCCCAGATCCTCTTGATTGCCCCGGGATTGATGTCCTGGAGAGTCCCAGCAAACGTCTACCAGAGCTCACCTTCCTGAGGGCTAGCTACAAAAAACCCATCGCTCATGTATTTCAGCAGAAAAACGGTGTTGGCCCTGAATTGTTACAAAAATTTGGGGAAAATAACTGCCCTTTATTCCACTGCACTTCCAGAGCTGGGGTTTGGGCCAGAGCTCTGGGCTCAGAGGCGTAGAAAACGACTCGGTGGGCACCACCTCCTCCTCCTGCCACCGCCACGGAGCCCGCACGCTTGTCACCAGCAGATAGCCCTGAGCTTTCTCTCTCAGAAAAGTGCTGCGTTTCACATCACTGTCCAACCTGCAGAATTCTTCAGTCTCCGGCCATTTTCTCCTCAGTTTTCTGGGACTTCTTGGGCTCGTCTTGCTGGGACGTGGAGCCAACCCCAGGGCAGGGTGGAGGCAGGGGGCACCACGGAGCCTGAAACCGATGAGTATTTCAGGCTGGCATGGCACCGGAGGTCAAAGCGATGCCAGCGCTGACAGACCCGGTTCCCAGGCATCACGATGGAGCCTCTCGGCATTTTTTGCAAGCCTCGCCACCCCAGCCCTCTCCCATTCGACCTCTGGATGCTGCCCACAACGTGTGGACGCTGGGAACGCATGGAGAGTTTGGGGCAGCGAGTCCCAGGTAAGCTCGTCTCCTTTTTGGGGAGATCCCACCAAGGTGGACTCACACGCCGTGTCCTTCTGGGCTTGCTGGGTTTCTCTGGATGCCACCGGGGCAGCCCCAAGCCATTGGCCATGGGGTTCCTGCAGATGAAGGCTCCTCACCTGGCACCTGGACTCTACCCGGGGTTTGCAGCCTCGTCCAAGAAGGAAGCCCTTGATGGAGGCTCTTAAATGGGACGGGAACCGGAGACACCCTAATTTGTGATCCCGTCCAGTGGCACCCAGTGGGTGCTGTTGGAGGGGCTGCCGGACCCACCCAGCTCGGCTGTTGCTCACTGCTACCAGCAAACAGGGGGAGATGGACTCCCCCAAGCCCACGACAGCCCTTGATGGTGCTGGATGGAGGATGAAACTATTTGACTATGGGTGCAGAGCAGTCACCAGTGGCTATGGCTGGACCAACAGGTGGTTTTTTTTTGGTGGAAACCATTCAGGGCTTCATAGCAAAGAGCAGAAACTAGCCGGTTATTCAAGCTTAGAGGTCTCATTAAACCCCTGAAGATCAGAGATAATTGCAAAGTGACACTCAGCAGGGCTGGCAATGAACAAGCCACACAGAGCTAAACCCCAATACCAGCAAAGCTCTGGGCTCAAGGAATGGACATTCCAGCATCTTCTCCTGGGCTTCTCCCAAATGCTGGGACCCTCCCTGTGAAACGATTTGCCCTCTCAGCAAGCCGGAGATGAAACCAGTCTGTTTTCCCCTCCTTTTTGGTGGGGTTGTTCGCTCTGCTTTATTGAGAACAAACCTCGCGGTTTGGCCCCCGTTGCAGAATAAACCCAACCAAGAGCTGGAAATCTGGAGCTCATTTGCTGTGTGTGCTCCAAGCCCTGCCTTTGCCACGTCCCCATCCAGCGGGATGAATCCTGCCCCGGCAGGTACCAACCCAGGAGACGAAACAAGGGAAAGCCCAGCTGGACGGATGTGCTGATGCTGCCAAACCGGGCACTCACCAGCTGGGAACGATGCTGGGAAGGAGACGGTCGCTTGAGGCTAACCCCAAACCCAATTTTCTCCCACCGTCTAGTGGCCAACATCCCCTGGCCACCTTGGACTTGCAGCCGTCCCTGTCGGGCCACTCGCCCTGGTGACAAAAACCTCCAGTGGGGACCACAGTCCCGTGTCCCCCCTGGAGGTACTGCACGGCTCCGGGAGAGCAGGTTTTGAGCAGGGGAATTTTGCAGGCACAGCCCTGGGAAGGCCTGAAAGCCGCTCTGTTCATGGGGAGAACACTTTAATTAGCCTCACGCTGCCTCATTTCACTTTTCAACCCTTCCCTTCGTGTTGGGACCCACAATTCCAAACAGACCCCTCCCCACGTGCACTTCTCAGCATCTTTGCGTTCACTCAGCAGAGCCACCATGCTCACTGCTAATCAGTAAGTCAACATAATGAAGCCCTAGTATTCACCTTAAGCCTGGTTAGCATCTGGTATGCCCTTTCCTCCCCCCAAAAAAGGGATGCACCCTTGGGAGCATCCCTGGGTCACATCGGAGCAAGTTCCCTGCCAGCACCCCAGTGCTCTGCCTGGATTGAAGCACAAAGCCACGGGAAGGACCAGATCCAGCCCAAAACTTCCCATCCAAAACACTCATGGGAGGGTGGGGAGAGGACATGGGGGCAGGAGGAAGAAGACGAGAGTGAAAAACATCCCAGTTTGCAGCCAAAGAACCAGCAGATTTGGGGGTGGAGGGGGGGTGGGGTGTGTTTGCTTTGTTGACTCAAAGCCAACAAACCCAGCCCCACTGGCAGCAGCAGATGGTTTTGTGAGGGACGGAGCAAGTGCTCCCAGGACTAAAAATAAAGCCACGGCTTCCAGCAGTGCTCGCACGTAAAGGGCTGGGCTGGCCCCGGCTGCCGCCTGGAAACTCCCGAGGTGGGAACTGGCGGCATCGCTGCAAACCTGCCCTGGGGACCTCCCTCCCCACCTGCCTCTACCCACCCACACCTCCTCAGCCTGGTTTTGCCCTCCCCAGACAAGAGCCGGATTGGGCACAGGGATAATTCCAGCCTGCCACTTCGAACGCAGCCTCTGGCCCTCATGGTGGTATTTAGAAAGTCAGACGTTTTCTCCAAAAAAGCAGGCTGAGCGCCAACGGAGGTGCAAGCCCGTGGTGGCATGGCACCAGGCACTGACCTCCCCTGCAGCTCACCCACCCGGGGAGCGCCTCCCACACCGGGCTCTGAAAACCCCCATGGAGTGACAGCTCCAGACGGGGCTTAAAAACCAAGACACCGCGTCACCTAGTAGGAAGCTCAGGTCTTGCGCAAGAAACCTCATGCCAAGAAACATGGGAGAGAGGGGAAGTCACCGACACCAGCTGGGGAGAAGCAGGAGGAAAGGCACAACTGCCCCTTCCAGCTCCGTGACCTCCGGGGAGGGTCTGGCACCCTCTGCTTAAAAATATACCTCCTGCCGGGGCTGCTGCAGGCAGCTGCCGGCCCAGCGACGGCTTTGCAGCTTGTCATCCCTCCCTGGGCTCACCGGGGAAAAATGGAGCTGGCGCTTAGCGAATGCGTCACCCCCTTCAGCTGGAGCTGGGGGACCACCACAGGCGTTGGTGCTGGGGAAGGAGAGGGTGGGTGGCTCGGCGCTGCTCCTCTACCAGCCAGGAGGGAGCCATCTGCTACCACCCCCTGCTTGCTGCCAGCCCCCGCAGTCAAACGAAACCTCTGAGCCCCGGCGGGGCTATTTCTGTCCTGGTTTTGCAGGGGGAATGTATTTTAAAAGCCTCTCCTCCCTGCCCAGTTGGGTCAGGCTGGGGGCACTGGTACCTGCCCCAAGCTGCCGGGATCCGGTGGATTCCTGGGGGCTGTCGGGGCTGCGCCAGCGGCTTGGGAACGGCGAGATGCATGGAGGTGTCCAAACCCCGCAGGCAGCCACGAGGTAGAGACTCGTCCCCTTCTCACACAGCCTGCCCGAGCCCCACCACCAGCACAGGATCATCATCCCATCCCATCCCATCCCACCCCATCCCGTCCCCATCCCCATCCCATGAAGGCCGTGCCCAACTTCTCCCCAGGCAGCTCCTCCGGTCCCCTCCTCCCTTCCAAGCTTGGCAATATTTCATCTCCAGCATCTTTCCCTCTCGCTACCAGCCTGCTGCCGGGGAACGTCTGCGGAGGCTTTCGGTATCTGCTTCACAGTGGATTTCCAAGCTCAGGGTAGAGGAGCGTTGCTCAGGACACCTTTTCCTCCCAAGCCCAGCAAATGTAGTGGGATGAGAGCACAGGTCTCTCCACACTGCCCTCCCCAAGCACAGCCCCCTCCCCGTGGTGCTCTCCTGCCCAAAAAAACAGCTTTTAACTCAAGGCACCTCCCTTTCCTCAACAGCAGGTGAGGACCATCACCTCAGCCTCTTCTGTAGAGCATTTAAAGATGCAGAAAAGCCATAATTGTTATTTAACAGGCAGAAAAGGAGCCCACAGCCAGCCACCCACCAGGCTGCCAGAGCTACCCTGCCAACAGCTCTGACCAAATAAATCTGGCCAAGGAAAATGGATGATACGTAGCACTTCAAGCATCTCAAAAGCTTCATTTGTTAATGCACGGTTGGATGAGCTGCTGCTGCTTTCGCCACAGCAAAGCACCAGGCTCCCCGCAGCCAGTTTGGAGTCCTCAAAAATACCTGGAGATGTCCGAGTCCTCGCAGAGATGCTCCCGCTTCCCAATGGCTGTAGGGATGCTGGTGCTCGGCAACTGGTGGGTGAGCCCATGAGGAGAGCCTGTCCCCTGCGCTGGCAACCCACAGGCACGCACCAGAGTCAGGCCTGGGGACATCAGGACAAGGAGGGACTCATTGGCCACCCAAAGCAGCCACCCACCATCTTGTTTAACGTGAGAAGGGCATTTCTCATCCCAGCAGTATTAATTCAGAGCTGCTCTGTCCCAAACCCAACTCCCTGATGCACCTGGAGCATCCTCGAGTCCCAAAACCTGGCAGCCTCTGCCTCCCCTGCCTGCTGCATGCCTGCCTCCAGGCATGTTGTGACACTGTCCCTTAATCCGCAGGATTTTTCTTCCCGAAGTAGCCTTTTGGGATGTGAAATAAAGAGGGAATCCATGGGATTTGGGGGTTTTCATGTGCTGAAAGGGAGCGGGGATTTTTCAACCCACCACCGAATCACCCCGTAGCCAGGATTTCGGAGGCAGAGCAGATGCTGGGAAGTGGGGGAACATCTGCCTATCTCCCAGCATCCGGGAAAGCTGACCCCAAGATGTCTTGGATGTGCTGCCACCGCTCCCTTTGGAGAAGAGAAGGAGCATCCCCCCGTCCCTGCCTCCCCTCCGCCCAGGGCGGGGGCTGCAGATGGAGCAGCAGACGGAAATTACCCGGCTCCTGCTTGAACAGAGCAGCCTGTACGCACGGCCCAGACGCCGTTACAAAGTGGGGCCCGAGCTCCCCAGCGAGGTTTGCAGACGGAGGGCTCAGGAAACATGGATGGGAGAGAAGTCACTCAGGCTGGGGGGGGCGCGGAAAGGAAGCCTCACGGCTAGGAAAAAAAAATGTTTAACGAAAAGAGACTGGGCTAGGAAAGCTCAATTTTAGGACATCAGGTGTTTCTCTGAAAAATACGCATGTGGTTGGGGCTTTGCTCGTGCAAATGAGACCTCTGTGCCAAATACGTGCCATGGCAGGGTGCAAGGTGCCACTGGCGTAAGCAGCGTCAAGGGTCAGCGCCGAACCTTGGTGGCTTGGGAGAAGCAGGTACCTGAATGCAGGGTCAGTAGAGAAAGTCAGTCCCTGCTCGGCCAGGCTGGGGACAGTCCCCTCACCAGGGACCTGGCCATGTGGAGATCTCGGGTGGCAGATGCCCTCCAAAGAGGCCAAAGGCTTCCACATCTTCGGGAACGAAGCACAACGTGCGGCGGGGCTGCAGAGCATGCTGCGGTCCTGCCAGCGCTGGCCCGCTTCCAGAGAGGTGTCCCCAGAAGTCCCATTTCTGGGGGATGGCGGCCCGGATGAGCGCGGGAGGGCTGCAAAAACCAGGCTGGAAGCAGCCAGTGACGCTCCAGGAACACTTCTGGGGATACAACATCACTGGGCACGGAGACTTATTTACGGTCAAAGGCAGTAACAGGAGAAGGTCAGGCGGAAACAAGCGCCGGTGCAGCCCAGCTGCACACCGGCAGCCGGACGCGGCGCTCGGCACAAACCCCAGCCCGGCACCCGCCGCAGCCCCGCGTGCCTCAGCACACCTGCACGCACAGCACCAAAGCGCTGCCCTTCACTACATCCCTTACCTATTGGGTTTTTTTGGCAGCCCGACCATTGTTGGATAAACGCACCGCCTACAACTCGCTCTGGAGCAATACCGTGGTGTTTTTTTTTTTTTTTTTTTTTTTTTTTTTTTTTCCCCCCTCTTTCCACCAAAGCACGTTCCACCCCAGAGGGAGCAATTGCCGCTCAGGTCCTCGCGCGCCGGAGCCCCGTCCCAGCTCGGCAGCCCCACAAGGAGCAGGGCCGCAGTACGCTCTGCTGCGCCCAGCAATCAGCTCCCTAGCTAGGTCCCTAATTACGGCCGCTTTGTGAGCGGCGGACTAACGAAGCCGGCCGGTACACGGGTCGGGAGTCCTCTGCCCTCATCCCTCTTCCCAGCGCGACACCTCCTCGCCGCATCCTGGCTCTCGCTGCCTGCCAAAGGGACCACACAACGACGGAGACTCCCCTGCCCGTCCCCCCAGGGACCCTGCCTGCCGCCGAGGCTGCTTTTCCCACGGGACAAGGGAGCCGGCCTGAAGCGCCTTTCGGAGATGTCCACGCTTCTCCCTGGGCATTGGGCGGGGGGGGTGTTCCTGCTGTGGGAGACGGGCTCTGCAGGGAGGAAAACAATTTGGGAGACTCAAAATGAAAAGCACTCCAGCCTTCAGCCTGCCCACGCGGGATCTCGCCTGCCTCCCGCTGCCCACAACGCTGCCCACCTCCTGCCCGGCACCGGCGTGGCAGAGCCACTGTCCCACTGTCCCCCTGCCCATGGGTGACCCGTGCCACCCTGTCCCCACTCCCCCACAACTCCCAGCCCGGCCCGAGCGGGAACCCCAACCACCCATTAACGAAAATACCATCAAATCCACTAGTTCAAAGAGTTCCTGCCTCATCAGCTGGGTAAGGCACCTGCTTGAAAAAATAATAAAAAAAAAGGGAAGAAAAAAAAAAGCCCCCAAACACGCATCGTTTTCAGGCAGCCAGCTCCTACCTCAACTTCAACACGTAATCCACTGGCAGTTTATTTTTAGGCAATTTATTTTGTGCCCTCTTGCAACACTTGGGATAACTCTAAAACGATAGCGAAAACTCAAACACCCCCATCCTGGCAAGAAACTAAATGACAACAAATCATCAAAGCATCAGCTTGATGGAGAAATCACCATATTCCCTCCGCAGGCACAACAGGATGCCAAAATTAAAACCTCGGATATCCTTTTGGGTTTCGTGATTACGTTCAGCTGTATGCAAAATAGCTCATTAGTGCTGGATGGGGAAAAAAAAAAAAAAAAAAAGAAAAAAGCCATCTATTTATTTTGCTTTCTGTAATAAAATGAAGGGGAATAGCTGTTCCAGGAGCAGGGTCCCACTGGATGAAGATCTCCTTTTCTACACCAAGTTAATAAATCAGATTAAAGGCATTTAGGTTCTGCGTGGAAAGGCCAACTTCGGTTCTCCTAAATATGAAAGTCATTAGTTTTCTTAAGATTTGAGGGATTTAAGAAACACGGAAGCGCTTTGGGATGGTGTAAGGCTTCCAAAGCACTAAATTCCTACAAGATACACACAAAAGCGACTGGCAAAAGTTATCAAGTGCCTCAACAATCCCAGAGGAGACAATTCCTCCAGCGGCTCTTGCTGGATCCCTGCCACGCTCAGGGATGCTCGGGTGGCAGAGATACTGCCCCACTGGGTTATTCCTCTTCCGAGCTCATGTTTTACGGAGCACGCCAGAAAGCAGCTGAGCCCTCCCCAAACGAAGGACAATTTAACTTCGTTCTGATACAGGTTTCCACATAACGGCTCCTGTGAGATGCAAAACGCTTGATCAAAATTAAAACGCACAATAAACGCTGCAACTTTGCAACGTTATCACCCAGTGCAGGACAGTCCTGCTTAGCTGGGTCGCAAGGGATTCACTTTTTGCCAGATGGTTTTGCTGTTAAATAATATTAACTACTGAATACACTGAAATAGGCTGTTCGAAGAGCCCTGGTCCAGTTTCTCTCCTCGCCTCAGTTTCCCCACCCGTATCAGCAGGAGTTATGGCATGTCCTCCTCACCCATCGCTGCCTGCCAAGCACATTTCCAGGAACGGGACTCATCTTACACGTCCCTAGGGTCTCCATAGGGCAGAATGATAAACATTTTTCTTTCCCCCGTACCTCCCCCCCAAAAAAAACCCCCAAAACCCACACATTTAGTAAGTAAAATAAAATCAAAACCAGCTGCGAAGGCAGGAAGGAGAACATGCATCAAAACCCAGGCGTGCTGAAAACCAGCTGCTGGCTGACTGCGGATCAGGGGAGGGAAAAAACCCGCCATGAGCAGTTAGTTAGAAAGATAATTAACAGCTTAATGAATAGCAGGGTCTTTTTAAAAAATAATTCACCTTGATTAAATTAATGGAGGAAAAGTGCACTGGAGACTGGGGATGGTACAGCCCTGACTTCACCCATTCCTCGTTCAAACTGGGTCTGGCCATTACCACCACCAAACACCCGCCAGCTGACCGAGGGGTCCCCATTTAATTCTGCAGGTCCATCCTTTGCAAACAGCCCGTCCAGGGCCTGAAGGGCTGGATGCCAGCCCCGGGAACCAGCCACATCTCTCCTGCCTACCAGGGGAGGTTTCCGGCATTGTCATCCCGACACCTTACGCTGGCATTAGACCCGTGCTTTAGAGTTGTTTTTAAAACACTGACAAAGCATGGGATGCCGAAAGAGGCCAGATGTTGGCTCGGTCCCAAAGCTGGGACAGTCTTGTTGCAGAAAGCCAAAGAGAAACAAGCGGCCACCACGCTCAAGGTCTCAAGAACGTGCTAAAGGCAAACGCGCTCTTCTCCCCCCGCCCCCAGACTATTTTTTCCTTCAGCTATTTCAGTTGATTGAGGCTATAATAAGAACAGGGAAACTAACACCACGGTTAAAAGTGCCCGGCACCAGTTTGGAGACAACACGCTTCGATCCTTGGTTCGGGTTTCAACGGGTTTGTGCGTATTAGATGCGGATTATTCTGGTTCGCGGGACTACGAACCATTTTACGGAACTACCTTCGCAATAACAGCACTGGTTCCCCGGCAAACGTTATTCACTCAAACGGATTGCCATAAAGCAGCACATAATAAATAAATATAAAAATTCATTAGGGAGAAAACCAAAATAAATCGCTACACTGTCTTGTTGGTGCGTTCATCACAGGCTGCAAAGAAGAGCAGCTTGACTAAATACTCTCAATATACAATTTCCAGACTAAAATCTGTTGCTGAGCCACGTGAGCAGCCCGGGAACAATTTATTTTCCTTTTTAACAGAGGTTTCTCGCTGTGGTTTTCTTTCCTGCCAGCTGAATAACGCGCAGCAATGGCACTTCTCTGCAACTCACCCACACAGCGCGCTGCCGTTTTCCCAAGCAACTTTCCCTAAAGGACACGGGGAAGGCTGGAGGGATCGCATGCTGCCCCTGGCCGAAATCCAGCGCTGCCGGAGGTTTTCCACCCAGGCTGCTGCCCGTTTCCCAGCACACGGCCCCGCTGGGAAGCTTTCCCGAGGTGTGAGGCTGAGGTTTTAGATCCTGAAAAGCTCGGGTTGTCGAAGTGCGGAGATGAGGACTGAGACCATTAAGCAGGTTTGTTACTGGATTTGCTGATTAAAAGCACCGAGCTCGCAGGCAGCATCCCCAGCAGCACCACAGCACAGCAAGGGCACCTCGGGCTCAGGATGCCCCAGTAATCACCCATCCACAGCAGGAATGTGCCCAGCAAACCCTAGGCATCCCTGTCTTTTAGAAGATAAATGTATTTAGCTATTTCACCAAGTTTGAAACACGCTATCCCCTATATAAGCCGTTCTTAACGCTCCTTTCCCCCCAACCGAGTGCTGCCCTGTGGTGTTTTCAGTCCTCGCTCAGCGCTGGCATGGGCTGTGACCACAACCATCGCTTTGGGGCCAAAACCCCCACCAAACGTGCCGGCCGGTACCGACAGAGCCAGACCACGCAGCCGGTTAGGGAGGCAGAAGGAACCCGCTAGCGCAGAGCAATAACTCCAGATTTCCACCCGCAGGTTTCCAAGACCTCCCTCAACTCTCTAATGACCCGATATTGATTTCCAGCCCTCGGAAAACATGAAGGATGCCAACCCCATTTTTAGCGATTATGAGGTCTCTAATTTCATTCCAGGTCACGGCATTTATAGTTTCATTACCCACAACCTCCCGGGTCATTATAAAGACAAGATTACGGTGTCAGTGCTTAATGGCTGTTTAATTTTACAGCATTTCAGAGTTAATAAATGCAATTCAATTTCTCAAAGCCAAGTGGCTTCCTGACAGGGTAACACAGCCTGCATCCAGCAGACCAAAGCCATATGCCACTGGTTTCTATAGGAATAGAGCTAGCAGGTATATACCTGAAATTACACGGTGGAAGTAATTTATTTTTCACTACTCACACGCTTTTCTTTTAAAAGATAGGAAGCCTCAAGTCCTCTCCATCTCAGAGATGCTCTGAAAGGGAGGAGGAACGTTTTACTTCATTGTTCAGGATTTTATAACATGACGCACTCTAAATATTTAGGAGGATTTTCCCAGAGACGCAGTAGCCTTCAATTAGTCTTTAAAGCAAGACTAAGGATTTTTTTAGAAGAGGCGCTCGAGCTCAGACAACACGCAGGCATTACTGAGTGTGAGGGAAGACACAAATAATCCTAATGCACCACAAAACTTTGCGGTAGGGGCGCAGCCACCTGCCTCACGAAGCTGCACCCGCTCACAGGAAGGGATTTCCCTTTCTTGTTAGCTTTAGCGTTAATCTTTTCTTATTACTATTATTTTGGAGTCCAGGAAATTCAGCTGACCGCAGCCCGCAAAGCTTGATGGATGGTATCGAGGAAGAAGGTGTGGTGGTGTAAGGACTGTTAGAGGGCACAGAGAACACGCGGGCACCCAAGTACCTACAGAAAACCCAAAGCATCTCCTCTCCCTGACGCCTCCTTTCCCGGAGGCATCTTGGACCAAAGCCCAGGGGTGAAAGTCGTGACGTTCATACGTCAAGTTAAGACAATTTAAACTGCTCCAAAGAACTCCAAGGGTTTTAAGTTGCTACCTTTTCCTCCCAACTCCAGGGGTTGGGAGAAACCCAATGGAACAGTTGCCCCGCAGTGGAGTGGAGCAGAGCATACGAAGGCTCTTGTAATTTCCTATTTTCCAGGAGAGATCATAAATAGTGCCAATAACTGTTTTGTTTTTTAAGAAAGCATCGTTTTCTGGAGAATATGCAAACACAGTGCTGTACAGCACAGGCAGAATAGGCAGGGAATCAGTACGATATTAATGTTTTACTGGCCTTATTTGCAATTCCCTCTTATCTCTCTCAATCACGCAGCTCTCTAAACCTGAAGGAAATCAAAGCAGCACAGCCCAGTGCCGCGTGCCAGCAGAAACGGGCACAGGAAGCCACAGCAAAGGCTGGCACGGGGAACATCCATCCCCAGGAGATCTCCAGCCACCCGCTACCACGTTTGTGAGAGGCACCGAGCATCACCTGGCCCCTCTCCCGCTAGCCAGCATCCCCGGACACGCACAGGGATGCCACTGGCACGTCCCTGCACCGCGGTCCAGCAAGCGCCATCGGTGCGGACCCATCTCTCCGCAAACCTGCGAGGGGTTTAGTCGAAATAACAGGGTTTTCCTCTTAAGTCTCAGCTGCGTGACCTTGACCCGGCTCCCGAGCCATAATCCTGGCTTCATCCATCATCACCAGCAATAACGAGCGTCCTTGTGAAACCCAGCCCTCAGGTAACCCCTTAAACACCGAAGTAAGGCTGCAGAGCAGAGCAAGGTGCTAATCAACAACGCTCCAGGTAACGATGAGCAAGACTATGGCTCATTCCCTCCTCTCTGAGCAGCCTCTGCAGGGAACCGCTGCCAAAAACCAGAAAAAGCCAAATTTTACCTCTAATGGAAGCAGTTACCTTGGGATAGAGCTGCATCTCAGGCCTGCCGAATGAGACCAGGGTTATTTTTAGGCAGCCCTGACCATCACTGCTTTTTAAGGTCTCCGCAGCCGGTTGCAAAGTCACTTAAAGCTTGAGCTTTAAGAGAAAGGCTTTTGTTGGGGAGGGAGGGAGGGAAGCTCAGCTGACCCTGCCAGGACCTGGACCCCAGCTTCGGTACAGCTGGGGGTTTACAGTGGCAGGGAGAGGGTCTGTGTCATCCTCTCGTAGCCCAGACGGCATGCAATTTTGGGAGTCGACAGCTTTGAGCTGCCAGGGGAAAGCTCTCTGGTCTCACACAGCTTCAGGCCAGGGGCTCGGTCCCCACCACACCAAGAAGTCCTGCGGCGGCTCCGGTCGCAAGGCAGGGAGGATGCTCCCAAAGAGCAGCAGAACTTGCTGCGCTCGGACTTGATGCGGAAATGACCAACTCAGAGCCACAACGAAGCAATGTCAACCTTAATCTCACTCCCCCCTATTTTATTCTGGATGCCATCCAGGCATCTCAGACAGCATCTATTTCTTCTGAAAGAGAAAGACAGCTTCCCCAGACCACTTCTGCATCTGGCTGCGGGCTGCAGTGGCAGACCACGGCTAAACGCAGCGAGAAGGAGCTGGGGCAGGACCAGGCTTGAGCTGCCTGCAGAGGCGGACACATCTCCAGAAATACAGCTCTGGGGAGGAGATCGTGATTCTATCATCATAAACCACCGCTCGACACTCTTTGCTCATAAAGCTCTCAACGATCTGCAAGGGAAGGTGCTTTAGCGACAAAGGCAGCTGCCTGAGAGCGTGTCCGAGGGCAGCAGCAGGGCTCGCGAGCCAGCAGTAAAAATGCCAACCCACAGCCATGAAACTCATCCTCCCTACCTGCTGCCTGCCCAAAGAAACTCTGCCGTGGCGCATGGCATCATTTACAGGATCAGAGACGATGCTCCCCACCTAAGATCTGGTGTTGAGCAGAGGCAGACCAGGTTTGTTTGCCACCCCAGCGCCCACATTAGCAACCTCCTGGCACATCTATTAGCAGAGCTTCCCCCCACACACACTCCCTTTTATCTTTCCTCTTTTTACAAATTTTTATTTTAATTTTAAAAACGCCTGCTTCCTCGGAAGCATCCTCAACCTCAAAATTCACAACTCCACTGCGACTTCTGGGCTCTCTCAGCTGTCGCCTGTAATTTCAGCGTAGCCCTGCCTGTGTGCCGGGCCACAAAACAGAAAGAAACAAACAAGGGGTTTTGTTGTTGGTTTTTTGTGGTTTTGTTTGTTTGTTTGTTTTTTTTAAGTGTGCAGAACATGCTCCAAAAAAAAAAATAAAATTGCAGGAGAATGCAGCAAAAGTCAAGTGCATCCAAGCACTCGACACCACGATTAGCTGTCACCTACTGGGGTTAAGCGGTTTGCGCAGAGGCAGCCGTCCTGCTGCGACCGAGCCAACTGGAGCTAGAGAAAAGCAGCCTGGAGTATCACCAGCTCCTGCCAGCTGCACTTTCAAAAGTTACAGTGCCCAAAAGAGAAGGAAGGGGCAGGAAAAGGGGAAAAGGACTGAGAAAACCCAGCAGAGAGAAATCCTAATGAAGCAGGAATTAGCGCTCGCTGGCAGCAACATCAGCCACAGGTTTCTGTGCGGGACTGTCCCTCCTCAGCCAGGGACCCAGAGCCTTTCCCCGCAATGAGCAAAGAGAATGCGCTTCATCTAACGGCACAGCCTTCTCCTCCCTGCGAACAACCGCCAGCTAAAGAGTAGTAAATAGTTAATTACATGGTACAGAGAAAACTGTACATGCAGCACAGTGCAATGCATTATTCACCAGGGTTCGGAGGAGAAAACTGGCAAGGGAGAACAGAGGGGAAGGAGGAGAAATCTACGCTTCCACAAACAGCACTTTGATTTCATGGGAGATCAGCGTTAGGACAAGGGTAGGTGATTTCCCTTTTAAGTAACCTTAAATAAACACACTTCTTATACAGAGAACAAGTACGTGATCCTTCGGAGCTTTCTGCTGTGGATACACAGGTTACAAGGACTGCACAAGTCTCTACCTGTTGCATCCGAAACGCTGGGAGCATCAAAGAAAACGGGGCACGCTGCAGCCCGTGAAAATAATCAGGCAACACAACAATCTCCAACCTCATTTTAAGTTGACCGTCTGCAAAACCCAGAACACCCGACGCCAGCTTAGAAACGCCTCTGGCTGTGTCCTCTCCCTGTGGCTCAGAAATACAAAAACAGAGACTCCTAAAGCAGCCTCTTAGTAATTCATTTCTACTTTTGAAACAAATGGCAAAGGACATCTCCCAGGCAAGCACGCTTCAGTAAATTTCACCTGCCATGTAGGAAATCCCACGCAAACCAGGCGGTGTCCGACAGCATCGCCGTCTGACGTATTTAGAAACCAAGTTAGACGTTTTCTTATGTCCTGGAATGATTTCTCCTTTTAGTTTCCACCTGCTTTCTGCGTGGCCAGCAAAAACCTAGCTGGAGACTTCCCCGATTTGGGGAATAAACAGGCACGGGAGGAGGCGGCGGGTGCCGCACCCCTTGCTCCGGGCAGGGGCGGAGGGGGCTCCCCGCGACCGCCCCGCACGCCACCGCCGCCGCAGCCGGCCGGCTGCGGGGCTTCCAGCGCTGCTTCTCCCGCTGCCCCCACCACCGCCGCGCCTCCCCCGTCCCGCCCGGCACCGGCACCCCCCGAGCTCGCTGCCGGCTCGGCGGGGAGCGCACTTACCCAGCACGAAGCAGAGGAAGCGGCGGGGGAGCAGGGCCATGTCGGCGCTCAGCCCCGCGCTGCCGGCCGCGCCGGGCCGCCGCCGGCCCATAGGCAGGAGCGGGGCGGGATCCGCTCCGCTCCCCGGGGGGCTCGGCGCTGGGGGCGGGCCCCGGCCGGCACAGGCACCCGCCCGCCCCGGTGCCGGCCGCCGGGCGGGGAGGGCTGGTCGGCAGCCGCCTCCGCCGTCGGTAGAAGCCACCAGCGCGATGGTTGCGGTGGCTTCAGCGGGCTGTAGCCGAGGCCGTCGTGCCCGGGGAAGGCGGCGTTATCTCCTCCTCACCGAGGAAGGGGCAGGCGGGAGCCCGGAGACACGGCAAAGGGAACAGAAACAGGTCAGAAGGAAAGCGCCGAGAAATGCTTTTTTCCCCCTCACGCCTTCTCCTTAGCCCTCCTTCCAACTCCACCGAAGTCATTTCTCTCCAGCCTAAGGCTAAAAGCCATACCACCTCCCCGTTCTTTTTGCAGCGCTGAATATGAACGCAGAGGATGTAATTCAATCTTTGGAGGAAAATAAATGTTTTGTGGGGTTTTTCTTACTGAGCAGAAAATCGTTACTGAACTAATACAGCTCCACCTACAGCTGATAACTGAATTTCTCCCTTGACTGAACACGAGAGTGGCGGCTTAGGCTCTTCAGGAGCACATTTAAGATTAGGATGTACCTTTAGGAGTGCAGCATCCCAATGAACGAGGGCTCCAGCTGCAGGGAGGTCGTCACCCCCCAAATTGGTTCTCACATTTTAAGTTAGCTCTTCCTTGCAAAGACAAGCATCAGGAAAACTTGAACAAACACCAGAGCGTTCCTGAGAAGCTCTTCCGATTTAGCGTTTTGTATCATCACCGTTTTTGCTTTCCCAACAGAAACAAAACAGCTTGCACGCCAGAAAGCCAGTTCTATCCTAAACTATTAATAACACCCAACTAATTATAGAATCAAGTCTGGGAAACACAAAGGGTAGCATTTGCTATTAATGATGTGTCAGAGCAAAGCCTACACTGGCTTTCATCTTGGTATGAACAGGGAGGAAACCAAAGTTGAGGGCTCACCTGCAGCTCCCAGACCAAGTTTACAGTAGTGGCTGTCAAAGACAAGGCTGGGGCTCGGAAAGGGTCACCTACAGTGGTTCTGCTAAGAGGAGAGGGAAGGGGTGAGATCTGGACACAGCAGAATACCAGCACAACTTCTGAAGAAGGAATTTTAACCTTTATTCACAGGTAAGTAAGGCTGCTCTTTTCAGCAGCAAATGCAGCCAGGATCTAGAACAAAGTACAACAAAGAGATGGCCAACAGCAAAGTACTGTCTTGTTGTGCAATATCACAGCATGAGCCTGGCCCTGTCAATCAAGGATAATTCTCCTCACCTCCTGACCAGACACGTACACCTAAGCTGCCCTTCCTTCGCTTACCAGAAGAGGATTTAAAATCTAGACCTCTTCTGTACAGTAACGACACAGGTAAACATGAAAGACTGGACGCTCCCAGCTTTCCTCCTCCCCACAAATCATCCCAAAGCAAAAGTCTCAGGGAACGTATGCTTCCCACTATACCAGGCCATGGGACCCACAAAAAAATGGATTTAGAAACCCATCCTCTGGTTGCAGAAACAGAAGTAGAATATGAGACAACAAAGTGCCATGTTCTAAAAATTAATAAATAAAAAAAAATAAATTCCAGGCTTCACCCTGAAAGAATGGTCTGGCCGTATGAGTAACCTGTGGTCTGCAACACGCTTCCGAGTCAAAACAGACACGAGGTGGCTCGGCTGCAGCATGGGAATATGGAAACGCATCGAGCGGCACTGCCAGCTCCGAAGCCTGGTTTTCTAAAATGAAACCCTCACTGCCTCCCCCGCTCCTCCCTGGTATTCACAGGATATGTGGAATTTCTACAGACTATTCAGAATCAGATTATCTGGAAAGCACATGCCTCTCGGCTATTTATTAACATTTCAGCAGCTACCACCATGCCTAAAATTAAGTGTCACACAAGAACCGGGGGTTGTGTACTTCAGCCTAGAAAAGCCCTGCTGGTATTGGAGAAGTCTTGCTTCACCAAAATGTGATTTTTCTACCTTAAAGTAACCTCCTGAAATGCTTGAACCAACTACGGAGAACAACAAAACTGGGAAGAATCATTTAATAGCTGCATAAACAGAAAAACACCCCAAACTGACCTTCAGGTTATATTCTCTTGGCTAAGAGTGCTTATCACACAGCGATGCTACTTGAGTTTTCATTAAGATTTGCTGAAATAAAATCAAACAAGAAACGCGGTATGATCTCGGAACAAGCTGGAGTATAGAATTTGCAAAAAATCTTCCAGAGGGAGATGATCGATTCTTCATAATCAGAAAGCCATCTACATAAAAAAAGAAAACAAACAAACAAAAGCAGCAGATAAATTTTGCGTGTACAAGCCCAAACTGAAATAAAAGCAACATCAGCAGTTTTAGTACCCCAGAAAACCACTAGAAGCTATAATAATTTTGCAGAAGTCCACAGAATAGTGAGGTTTCCTAGCTTCAAGAATCACATGAAAGAAAGGACCAGAATAAAATAAAATATAAAATCTTTAGGCAACAAATCGCATCTGGTGGTAATGTTTTTTATTAATTCCATTAATTAAAAATCAAGTTATCAAATCATTGATTAGGAATATGTAGAATCTATGCATTTCTTTATGTTTCTCAAAGCACTGTTTTAGTTATGTTTTAATAAGACCTTTCTCTATTGGTCTGTTTCTAAATTTTTACCCTGCAGATTATTCATTTCACAGAAAGCTTCTAAGTGTGGACATTCGGTACTGATAAAATTTAAGGGAACATCCATTTTTAATGCTGCTCTGAATAACTTTTATAGCATCACAAGTCCTGTTAACTGCTGCCTACCATTAAGCTTAGAGAAGAGAAAAAGGTTAAGTGCGTGGTTCAGGTAAAGACAGCAGCTCACTAATGAGAATAAAAAGACTTTCCAGTCCAAAAACCTAACTTCCCATTTCTAATGAAGTTACTCCTTCAAAATCAACAAATATACAAGACCTATAAATACTCAGATGTCCAACTGTGGGTTAAGTCAGCCAAAGAAAAAAGCAAGGTTCTACGGTGCTTTACTTAAAAGCTGAATTTAAGTCGTTACGCATTAAATACTATGTAATACAGCTTGACATAAGAGTATTTCTGGATGTTTCATCAGCTTGGAAGAACATAAGGCTCCGAGATGGTATTTCTCAGTGGACACTTAACCCTTCAGGAAAGTCTGAAGCTATCGACATACCAGAAAATTAGTACAGACGAGCTTTGAGCAGAATAATCTTTTCTTAATATATTATATACTTGTTTCTTACTATGGAAAGATGAGAATTCTGTTTCCCCTCTAACTTACGAATGACTTGGCTGTTTCACAGCTCCCTCATGATGAAAGTAGAATTGGTTATAAGTCATCATCTCTTTGGCAAAGCAACAGAAAAAAATACCATCACAGGAACAATTATGAATGTAAAGCCCACACACAATTTAAAAAAATAAAACGAGGAAAAAAAATCCCTTGACAAGGAAAGGACAACACATGTGAGGCTTTTAAAACCTTACACCTGAAAGTATTTCTAGTTAGTAAGAGTTTTATTTTTTTTTTTGAGTTTATGTCTGTATCTGCAGTCCTGCGGAAGTCAGTCAGTAGATTAATATGAAGACTCTTCTTTCCTAAATTTATTTTGATCTGTGGAGGCGTCTGTAAAAGCTTACAGGTCAGTCAAACACTAAACTAACACACTTAGTTACGCTAATCCTTTCAAAAGGAACTCGGCCAAACACGCATATTGGTTGAGATTCTTTCATGCTCTTCATCACTATGGGAGGTATAATCTTACGCTGAATGTAAAATCCTATCCTATGTCTCTGTGTATCCAACATTCTACTGTATCCTACAGTCAGTCTTTCTGAAAGACTTTTCTGGTCACTGAGATTGCTTCCCAGAACAAAGACTGAGACATATGGCCTATAAGCATTTATTTGTATATTTAATGCATTTAGGGAAGCTTTTCTAGCCCAGGCTTCTGCTTCTTCTTAAGAATCGCTCTACTCCCATTACAGTTCTATTATGCAATGCGCAACACTGCCTTAACGTGAACAGAATTGCTATGGTTTGCTGCTGCACCACAGTAACACATGCACAGGCACCTGACCAGGAGAATTTAGTCTGATAAGCAGCATTCAATGAGTACATTTATGTATACACAAAGCTATCATCATAAATACTACTCATCTTGGAAGAGGTGGTATCGATTAAAACCAGACTAACTCCTTGACATCCTTGAAACAGGAGCTTTGAGACCAAAATCAGAGCATTAAGAATTTGGTGCAGTTTGGGGAGGAAATACTACAGAAGGAATAAATATCGTACAACTGGACAGATAGTGTCTGTGGGCAAAAGTGAAGCTGGAGCACTCACTGCTAAGAATGTACAGGACAGTGCGAGAAACCTGGCAGTGGCACTGCTAGCAGCCTTAAAGCAAGCAGAATCTCAAGCTTAGTAGGAGACCGAAACAAGCGCCAACTCAAGGATGTCTCCTACAGGAGAACATATATACACTCCCTTGAATTCCAGGCTGTGGGTTTAGCACATTCAGCTTCCTGCAGCTTCCAGCGCTGCATCATCACGCAAGATGTCCTTTAACAAGAAAAAACTAACAGACATACAACCTTACTCTCTTAGTCCAGAACTGAATCGCATACATCTGACAGAAATCATCAGTTTTTAAAGCAGAATTGAACCTATGCTGGAATTTCTTTATGAACTGCTACACAAGGACTGGCCAGTAGGTGTCACCTTTGCCTAGAATATGTATGATGACATTCTCCACAACGTTAATCAATAAACCAGTTTCCATAATAAACGCCCCAGTATACCAAGTTTTATGGTGGGCACAGAGCTAGCGAGCTAACAGCAAGCTAATCTGTTTACAGATGTTCTGCAAAACAGCTAACAATTCTTAGAAACTATTGTTTCAGTGGATTCATTCAGGTACTTCTCGCAGAGCTTTATATTAAGTTACTTACTAATCTAGTCAGGCTATACAGGGACACAAATTCAAGTGGGTTTATTTCAATATATTGCTGTAGTCTAGAATACTCACTTATTTACATTGCTTTTCTCACCCACAATTGGGGGTCGATTTCTTTAGAATTACAGAAGTCCTCTTCACAATTGAGTTGATGGACAAGCCACTTAGGATACCTTTGTTATTTTTCCTCACCTCCAGCAAAGCATCCACAATTCTGTCTCTGTATGAATAAAAGAAATAACTGTTTACAGCACACTTTGTGCAACACAGTTACCACGGATACCGGATCCACCACAAATAAGAGCAGAAATGAAATCCAAATACTGTCACCTGCTAGCTTCTGGATGAATTTCTTGAAGTTTCTTCATTAATTTGGTAAAGCTGCTCAAGTTCAACGTATTCGGAGAAATAAAGGCATCATATGAATTAGTGGAGAAAGAAGCAGATGTTTTGGGCAGGAAATTGTCTCCAGTATCTGTCACGGGTGGAGTATCCTAGAATTGCATCAAAATAAGCAAAAAGTGAATGGGTTAAGTATCGTACAAGTAATACAACACATCTTTACTATTAATAAATATACCTGTTATGGAAAAAGAAAAAAAATGACAGACGCAGATTCAGATCAATAACTTACTCTGATAGAGCCAGTCATCTTATCCAATCAGTAAATTAGAAATAAAAATGCTATATGCATTTATATGTAACTGACACTCCAGCTACATTAAAATAGATCCAATTTATATTTCCCAGAGGACTAGCATGTTTAAAGTTATATCCCTAAAGTTATAGATAAGGTAGATTATCTATACAGTTTATGAGACCAACACCAGCAATTACTAACTTTGCCTTATTCTCCAAGGACCAACCTAATAAAAAAAAAATTATACACATGATGTTCCTTTAGATTTATATCTAAAACCCAGGATTTTCCCTTATAACGTCCCAAAATATTTCCTGGGTAAATATCACAAAACACTGACATAAAAAAATTTTAAAAGTGGAAACTCCAAAAGAGGAGAAAAGCAAGACGAAGTATGACAATTTGATGTGGGGGCAAATAAATGTTGCTCTCACTCTTCTGCAGCATGCCGGAAATTTATTACTGACACATAACCTGTTTTCCTAACATCATTCTATATATATACTAGATGTAACGTATTATGGAACAAGAAGTTTCAAGGATCTTAATCTGCCATATAAAGGAGCCTTAGTAATAATTATTTACCTTTTGATTAGCTTGAAGCAAAAGATGTATTGAATCTTCAGTAGATGATTTCAGACCAGGGCACTTTGTTTCCGAAGGTACTTGTGTAGAGCAAGAAACGTTTGAAGAAGTTAAGGGAAGGAGACGCATTTTCTCAGAAGCAGAGATGGCATCAGGTGCTTTCACAGAATTAGATGCCGAAGTAAGCGTTTTATCTTGATCATTTCTTTGACTGTTATCAACAGGTTGGATTTCATGCCAAAGCTTATTTCTAAGTATTTGGGAAGCCAAAGATTTGTTCTCTGATGAATTATTTACAAGTTCAGCACTTACTGGTTTTCCTTTTATTTTTTTCTGGTCCATTTCCTCTACAGCTAACTTTGCTCTATTAGTCTCCTTAAAGCAAAGAAATGCATATCTGAGACATAAAATAAAAATAAAAAAGGAAACTAAGTAAAAGAACAGATGATGGTTCTCATCTTTCAAATATGAGCTGTATCTCAATTAAACTCAACAGAAAATTTCAGCCTGCTTAAGCTCTCATAAGATGAGAAGCTGTCTGTAATGACAAGTTTTTGCCGACCTATATTAATTACTGAAGCTACATTGTATCTACCTATAACCTATATCTATCTATATTAATTACTGAAACAAAATGAAAATAAATTAATGACTAATACCCTCCCTTCTCCCGTAATTCACTTACTTTGACAGCAGAACAATCTGAAACAAGTAAAACTTTTATATTAATATACCTGGAGTTACCAGAATCCATACAGGTAACAATGTCAGAAATCTGATACTTCTGGAAATGCGATAATAAATCACCCTACAAAATAGAAACATATTTTGGTTGCAAATGTAGAGTACAAAAGAATTCAGAAAAGAGGCAAGACAGCAGTACTACTATGTAAATCCAAAGAGGCATACCTCAGACACCGAGGAACTTAGGCCACCAACGCGAACAAAAGAACACTCATTTCCAGTCACCATTACCTTCGCTTCTAATAATAAATGCAAGAAAGCAAAGCGTTACTAACTATTCTTGTTTCAGTTCAAGCTAACATCTTCTCCGTAGATTTTGGAAAACATAGACTGAAAGCCTTTAAAAAAAAAAACAACAAAACAAAACCTAAGAGAATGAAGAGTATTTCCTAACAGAAAATTGAGAGTGTCCTGAGAAGTGGAACAGTTCAGTTTGTGAAATCTCTTTTTCCCTGGGTATATCCTGAGGTTTGAAGAGGCAGAAGAGAGAACACTGGTCTGAACTAACAGGCAGCAGTGCTAAAGCACGGATAGCGCACTCCGAGTCCCCACCACGGAGCACACAAGCTCTCCGCTTTCAACAGAGACGTCTACCCATGCCCATCACTGCGACCCAGGTCTCCAAACACTGACCATGCCCACAGCTAAGCCTTAAGCAGCCACCATGGGGAAGAAGCAGAATGAAGAGGAAGACAGAAAAAGACATTTCCAGCTATGTGATTTACTAAATCATTTAATCACTGTAAGTAAAGTTTTCGAGGAAAAACATGGATGAAAATAGCTGGATATCTGTACCAGCACTCACTGCAAGTCAATGAAAAACTAAATCTGAAAACCCAGCTAGCATTTTTTCCAAGTTTACTTATGCTTGTGGAAGGAAAAGAATACTCAAATAATAAACAAACACCATTATTAGGTATAGCAGCTTAAAACACACAACCTCACCTCTTAAATCAACCATGTCTTGTTTTTCTTCTTGCTTTTTTGTTTCTTCAGGTATTACTGAAATATCTGCTACCGTCAAGTCCTCCTTAGCATCAAACCAATATTCATTCCCTTCTTCATTTTTCACACAGCCTTAACAGTTAAAATAAATTTCAGCGTGTTAAAATTCAGACCGTGGTACGTCATATGAATGAATATCAAACTTCTGTGTGCTTACGAGGATTCCAGCTGCCTACATGATTTGGTTCTACATTATGAAGAGATGACATATCAGTTTTAGTTTCTGATTTACATAGCAATGTTTTTGTCAAGATATGAAGTATAATATAGGGCTGATACAACATCAAGCACTCCTTCACAGAAAGGAAAGTCGAGTATCCACATATGTGTTTTACAAATGGTTTGTTTTTTTTCCAACAACTTAACGAACAAGTTATATACTATGTGTACTAGGAGCAGATCGCTTACCACATTCCACATCCTCATCTGTATGTTGCTCTTCAAGTGTTTTGGAGGAAGTAGAGTCACTTGGCTGCCCGCCACCCGTTAAACAAACGGTCTCTGGATTGTCCTATAAATGTCTTTCAGTTATGTCCTGGCACTCGCACCCGATTATACGTTATTTTTCTGAGCTTCAGAATATTAAATGATTAAACAGGTAAATTTTAAAGAGTTAAGCTACTGATTGCTTTCAAGAACCCCCAAGTTATTTTATTTTGAAAGGACGATAAAAATTTTGGTCACATCAGCCACATTTGCAATTACCGTCAGAGAATCCCAGCTTGAGCCCTGACGACTGTGACTGTATTTGTATATACCTAAGAGAAGACGAGGCTTCACAACATAACATCTAGGAAACTCAGTAATGAAGAAGTCCCTACCATGTTGAAAGAAGTTTTGCTTTCTTGCAGTTTTGGTGCTTCAGAGTCAGCTTTTCTTGTACCTGAAACAGAACTAAAACAGATCCAAGAATTTCATACAAAATACGGCACCACCGTTTTAAATTCTGCAATGATACCGGGTACTCTGAAATATTAATGTAAATATTTCCAAAAGCCTGCAGTCAAATAAACACAATGCGCTTAATAAATCTTGGTTTTAAATGAGAACCAAAGTTTTTTTGATACCTGTATTTTATAAAAGCATTGGTTGCAATCTGAAACGTAAAGCTATGTTCTAGGTTTATGTTAGTTTGTCCTTTGTACCTAGATGGCTCTCTGTGTGATACTTCGATGTATGTCTTTACAATTTGAAATCTCTGTGCAATTTTTTATTAATTTTGCTAATGTTTTACAAGAAATTTGAAAAAGACCTCTAGTTGTTTATCTGCTGCAGTAAAACCTTATTGCCAAATTTGTTTTAATCTCCACTTACACAAAGTAACTGGACATGGTTCTTGAACATGCAGTAGCATACATCTGCCTCAAACATTGTTTTTCTATCATTTTCCATAACCGAACGGCAATCTTAGCACAACAGCTGCTTATATGCCTAACACTATCTTTGTTGGCGGCAGTCTTTTTGTTTTGGTGGGGTTTTTTTTTCGGTTTGTTTGGGATATTTTTTAAGTTTTGTTTCTAAGACAGAGCATTAAGATTAGAGACAAGGATTTTAGTAGTGAAAGTAGTGAACCAGGAAAGTTACCTGTAAATTGAAAGCATTTGCTATCAAGATAGTAAAAATACAACACCATAGTTTGCATAATCAAACACTACAGAGTAAAAATTTCCTTAAAATAAAATCACTGTACCCAAAGCGCTACGCTAGTCTTTCAGATAAACAGTCTGGAGCAACAAGATACATCCTGAAATAAAGACATTCTCAGTTTAACATATTTTAAACTCACTTATCATTTATTTTGACCTTTAATAAATGCCACACATGAGGCATATATATACTTACTCATAGCAAAGATCCTCTTTAAACAACTGTCAAAAAAGAAAAGATTTGTCTTAATTTTCTGAAGAAAACAATTTATATTAAAAACAAAAAACAATTAAGAAATTACCTTGCACGGGACATAAGAAGAGGTGATTCGGAACAACTTAATCTCAACTGATAGTGGTGGAAGTGCATTTAAAGGTACGCCCATTTTTATTTTCATTCTCATACTGTTGTAATTCTTTTTTAGCTCTTCCAAAACCAACATGAGAGACGAACCTATTTCAGTGTTTCCATTACACCTGTTAAAATACACGTAAGAAAATAAGACCAACTTAGATGGACATTTAATTTATTTCACTGCTTTCAGAATTGCCCAAATATTTTACAGTGTTTCCAAGATTCCTCCACATCGCACAGGAAACAGGATCTCACCCCTAATGCACACCGCAGCGCGCTGGAGGTCACAGCATCACTAGATGCTCCCTTGAACCCCCTCCTGAGCTACGGGGCAGACACTGCAGTAACGAGGTTTTATACCTTCCTGTGGCACAGTAAAGCACTCAGAGGCATGACTTCTTGGTTGAATTCCAGGTTTGTTACAGGGCATATGCTTTATCAGATAGAGACTCTGCAATGGCCACCCCCTTCCTGCCTCACCTCCTAACAATTCTGCACCTCCTCTCTTTCTCCTGTACAGCCTCCTCCCCAGCTCCCCCTCTTTGCATCTTGGCCACTCCTGGACAATCTCTGTACTATCCCTTCTGTATGCTTCCTCCTGTACAGAAAGGCATGCCTGGAAACACTTTTTTGCTGGGTCTATGAGGGCTATAGAAGATTTTAAGCTGAAAATAAGACTTAGCAGTTACAAGAATGTAAACGCTCTGGACAACAATACTAACTATGAACACTATTACAAGCTATGGATCAAATATATCAGTAGTATATAGCAAGTAGTGCCTTTTAACTGAGTTATCAATTTCATTTAAAAGGACATTAAAGTACGTGCCTGCTAAAACACGTGTTTTCCTCCAAAACCAGTTTGTAAATCTTCAAGCAGTGCTGATAGCACATGTGATAATGAGTGTTAAGAATCTGCAATTCTGCTTCAATTGCTCTCTGCAGGATTTTCTGACAGTAGCTTGATACAGAATTCTTCACAGCTTGTTTCTCAAGGTGTTCCGGCCTTTAAAATAATAATAATAATAAATAAAATAATAATGATAAACAAAATCTTGAAGCCTTTGAACGCTCATTATGTTTTATTATGAAACAAGTAGCTTTCCACAAGCTATTGCTGATACAATTTAAGGAAATAAAATAAAAAAAAAAAAAAGAAAAAAAGAAAGAAATCAGTTCCTCCTATTTACTACACAGAAAAAATGGTATCTTACAGCAGCTGTCACATTTTGATCAGCCTTAACTGAAAGGTGGAAACTGCATGAGCACCATAATCATTTCTATCTAAAAAGTGCGGTTGTAAGAACAAAAAGAAACTTAGCAACTCTGTTCATCTACAGACAAAGTTATTTTGTTTCCAGAGTCACAGAACCTTAGGTTGGAAAGGTTCTCTGGAGGCCTGCAGTACAAACTTCTGTTCAAAGCAGGGCTAACTTCAAAATTAGCTCAGGGTTTTAATCAGTCCAGCTTTGTTGTTGGATTTGGTTTTGTTTTTTATTTTAAATCTCCAAGAAAGGACACTGTACTCTCTCTCTGATGCTGTTCCAATACCACTCTCACTTTAAGAAACTGTCTCTTACACGCACCTAGAATTCCCCTCACTGTAACTGCTGTCTCTTGCCCTTTCAAAATGCATTTCTGCAAAGAATTTATCTCCTTCTGGGAAACCCACGGCCCAACTGCCAAGAACTGCAGGGAAGTTCCCCACCTCCCCAATCTTTCCTTCTCCGGACTGACCAAACCCAGTTCCCTCAACTCTCTCCACACCCCAACTGCTCCACCAGCTCCCCTCACCATCTCCATGGTCCTCTGGTGGACTTTCCCCAGTCCGCCGATCTCTTTCTTGCTCTACAAGGCCCACAGTTGGAGATACCTTTCCAGAGGCAACCTCACGGGCACCAAACTGAGAATCCCTCTATCTGCTGGCTGCACTTTTGTTAATGCGGCCCCAAGATGTGGCTTCCCTTCTTCACCATATGGGAGCATTGCTGACTTACACTCGACTTGTTCTTGGCCAGTCTGCAACCGCAGATCAAGGCTGCTTCGGTCTTTGTTCAACTTCAGGTGGTCTTCGGCTCATTATTCTCACTTGTCTAGGTCCCTCCAAAAGGCAGCCTCCAGCATAGGAGCCACTGCCCAGCAATCTTTTAGTTTTGCCAAGTCATGGACAACCTTTCAATCATGAAAAAAATCTTACCCAGCATCTAGAATTCCAAACCAAGAACAATTCATGACCCACCTGTCAGTACTTATCTTTAAATTGCTGCTACAAAGCTCATTTTTTGATTCCCGCTGTTCCTAAACAGAAAAAAAACATTTTAAGAAGTTACAGATTTGTGAGCAAGTTTAAGTTAAAAAAGGCCTATATCTCAAGATTGTTTGGTTGTTTTGGTTTTTTTCTTTTAATTACCTGAATTTGTGAACTTCTTTCAGCTGTTGCAGTATTGCCATCTGAGTGTTTTTCCAGTGTGTCAGTAAGGTGTGAACAAATTTCCTCCGTACTACCAGCTCCACACGACCAGTCAGTATTGCAAGCAACATCTGCACAGGTTTCACGGTGCCACCCCACGGGTCGAGATTTGTTCATCATTGTTATCTCTGTATTAATAGCCCTGGACAAGAGACAAACCTGAGCACTGGTGCTTCTGCTTGTTGTAAAGCAAGCTCTAAAATCAGAACTCGCATCGACAGCCTGGTTAACTGTGGAGTAGCTGGCAACCCTTTTGAAGGTTTCATGATGCTCCAGCTCTGAGTTTGGACAGCTGGTCTTTCCACGTGAGGATTTATCTGCAACTCCTACCTCAAAAAAGGGATTCTTGCTGGTGAGAATTTCTGAGGCTGGAAATTGGGTTTCAGCATCCTCTGCAGTGCAGTCAGTGCAGCTGGCAGCACGTGCAAACGCACCAGATTCTTCACAACTGTATAAACTGGAGTCCCCTGCATATTCGCCAAACTGCATGGCTGCTGCAGGGGCCCCTTCCCTGTGTGCCAGCAAAGGACTGTCTCGCTTCACTGACACGCTGTGAACGTGTCTGTCATTCTTTTGAGACGATTCTTCACTTGCAGCCGTTTTGGGCGTCAGGGTGCTATTAATCAGTTGGGTGTCTTTCACCTCTCCATTTTCTAAACCATCACACACAAGCAGATTTGGACAGATCCTTTCTTTACTCCCACAAAAATGACTTTCATGTCTACTTCCACAGACAACACTATGATACTCAGTTTGCTCTTCCTGATGATCACAAGTCATGCCATTGCAATCTGGCAGAGACAAAGTGTCCTGAAGCAGATGGGGAAGCTCTGCCATAGCTGCTTCTGGGCAGGTTTGGTCACCTACGCCACACTCAGAAACAGGAGAACAACCTTCTGACACGCCAACAAGATGTTGTTCCTTTGCAACTCCACCCCCTGGAACTTCATGAACTGGATCTATCAGCTTCAAGGTTTCGATTCCTATCATTTCCTTTTGCTCTGAAAACTCACACAAGCTATTCCTATCATCAAAATCATGTTCGTGAGCACTGAGGTACTCCAGCTGTGAATCTTCACCTAAATGGCTTCGTCTGCAATCATCACACACCCCACAATTAGAGTGCGTATTGTTACATCCGCTTCCCAGCATATCGGCTTCTTTCTTGCTTTCTTCTACCCATGCGCAGCAAATGCTCATTCCCTTTTTATTATGCATTTCAATATCTGCATCTAAAGATGAATTTAAATAAGGTAAGCTTTCCTCTGACAACTTTAATTCTGAAATGCTGACAGAATGTGACTGGCCAAAACCAGAGCAGTTGGCTCCTGCTGCAACATCTCTGACGAGCGTGTGCTCAGCTTCCTCAGAATAAGAAAAAAGATGCAAGGTCTGATTGAAGCATTTTCTTTTGCGTTTAACATCACTGTTCTTTTCAAAATCCATGGTACAAACTTAAGTCCTCCTCCTCCTCTGAAGTAATCCACCACTCACTTCCACTGCAAACTCTGAAAGTCATCAGCTTGTCTCTTCCTATCAGCTTCTCACCTTAATAAAAATTATGACAAGTTTGAGATACTCCATAGTATAAAAGAGGACATTACTGTTCAAAAAACTGTTAAATTAGCCACCTTATTTTTACCTACTGCATGCTAGTATAGAAGCTAGGAATTGTATGGTACATTCTCAAAGAAACCCTAAAGCTCACGGAAGTCTGTTAAAAGAATTTGCCGTTCTTGCTTGTGTGATTTCAATTGAGTAAAAGCGTCCTCAGAGACCAATCAATCCCATTTTCTTACACTCTTGGGCAACGTTTCTGTCCTCTTACCACTGAAGCATTCCTTGCCTGAATCATCAGAATCCCCGTTGATACACAGCAAGCTATTTACACTGTACGCTAACTTTATGACAGCACACAAGGTGTTTTGATGCATGTACTGACTCTGAGAGTCAGGATGCTGATGGTCACGGATTCAGTGACCACAAACTGACCTCGCATCATTCCCGATTGTATACTGGCCTGTAAGCACTCCTTGACACAGAAAGCTTACAGCTTCTTGAACCATTACCAGTATTTTTACTGTAGGGAATATCTTTCCGTCCAGAGCTATAAAAAATTTAAAAACTACTTAAATGAGTAAAGAGGTGAACTTAAGAGCTCTGTGCCTCCCAGGAACTAAAAACCCTTCAGGTGTCAGGCAAGGGGGAAATGGAAGCATATTCCTTTTAATTCTGGGGAAACGGTTATCAAGCACACAATTGTAAGAAAACCTGAGAATCTTTACAACCAGAAAGTGTAAGTCACAAAGGAAAACAGGAGGATGGTTTCTTGGATCAGTGCGCTTCTTTTAGCGACAGAAGAAGGCTGGACAATACACCAAACCAATACACCTGCTCTGGACTTGCAAGAAACTAGTTTTATAGCAAACATGAACGAAAAGCAGAGAAAAGGCATGTGGGGATAGAAGACATTCTTTACGAAGCTTGTTTCTTGTAAATAGTTGTCAGTTCTTCTCTGCCTTCCCCCAGAAACTTATAATGAAGCGAGGGATATATGTTATCCATATATCATATCCATATCAACATATCCATATATGTTAAACATATTTCTCATCTACGTATGCTTTCTAAATGACTTAAATGAAAAATAACAATTTTATATTATAGTCACCAGCCTCTAACCCTACTATAATCTTACATAAACCACAGCAGATTACAATCCTCTCTGTAACTCTTTGCCCTGCGATGGCATGCGGGCCAACTAACAGCCTGTGCTTCTAAAGACACAAGTCACTGGATCATCCTCCAGAGGAAGCTTCCAGCTTGGTAAAACACAGCCCGTACGGAACCACATGAAATCCTAAAGGGAGACACAGGCTGCTGGTGGAGCACCAGGGCAGACTGAAAACTCAGGCCTGTTTCTCGGCTACTGCTCTGGGATTAACATACAAATTACGTGAGCTCCATCCACTCCTGATATAAACAGCGTGACCCAGGCCTCATATCTGTACGGGAAGGTTTGCAGAACGGACCCCTAAGGGGTAACTTCATGACAGCCCTCCCTCACAAGGAAAAATGGCTTGCCTCTTTAATCTGCATCCACTGATTCTCCTCCATTAAGGATCATCATTAAAGTGACATGGTTTAAAATCACTTAATACAAATCATTTAAATCATTCAACAGAAGTCATCAATAGAAGTCAGGCACCCTCCAAAAAAAACCCCACCTTACCAGGATTTCATTTCACACTTCTACAGTTCTGTTCCAGAAATGCTAGCTTTCTTATTACACCAACTTTACCGTCACCTCCTAGCTGAAACTTTGAACAACCGTTATCTGTGAAATTAAAACTCTTGCAGTTACGCTACCAAAGCGCATCTCAGGTGCCTATACACAAACTACAACACACATATCACAGAGAAGTGCCTTTTTTGCCCCATTTTTTTTCCCTAAGAACAAACAAGAACGACAAAAGCCCTATGTACGCCCCAGACAAATAACAGTAACCTTGCTGCGACTACTCATGACGCAGCTAGACGCTTATCAACGGCCAAGTCAGTCAGAAACCGCAGCGATGTTACAGCACAGCTTCCACTCCGCAGTGGGGGGCGGAGAGCCACAGCTGAGCCCCGGGGGAGGCCGGGGTGGGGGGGGGAAAGCCCTCGGAGCAGCCCAGTGCTCCCGCTCGCCCAAGGGGCACCCCTAGGCGGGGAACCGCGGCTTACAGCCCTCACCCCGGCCCCAGGGCCGGCTGAGCAACCTCCCTGCTGCCCGACCGCGGCCGCCTCCGCCCCGGCACCGAGCCGCCGACCGGGAACCCACACCCACCGCCTCCGCCCCACCAACAGCCCCACCGAGCACGCGCTCAACGGCCGCCGCTCCCCGCCCGCGCCTCCAGCCCATTGGCTGCGACGGGACGCGCTCGAGCGTCTGATTGGCCGGCGCGGCGCCCGCGCCAACCGCGTCCCGCCCCCAACTCCCCTCCTCGACGCCGCAGGCGGCCATGTTTCCTGAGCCTGCCTCATGGCGGCGCCGCTTTGTGCTAACGCGGGGCAGGGAGAGCCCGATCTGCAGCCGGTGGGGGACAGCAGCGTGTCTTGAACGGTAATGAAAGCCTGTCGGCAGCTGGAAGGCTTTCAGGCTGAAGGAGTGTATTACCGGTGGTGGAGACAAACGCAGTGGAGAATGTCACCCCATAAATAACCAGTTTCTGCTATGGACGTTACCCGTTTTAAATGTACACCTTATTTTCACAAGGTTGGTTCTGGCCCTTACTACTCCTTTTAAACACATACATGTAAAGTTCTTAGTAAAATGTGCAAAACATCTGTTAGTTGCCTAAAACAAGCTAAACCCCAAACCCATATTGGGAGCTTTTAAAAAAGTAGAGATGCAGTAACCTCCTCAGTATATTTTATGTAAGCGAGCGCTGTGTGACACCGCCCATCATCAGCGCAAGATGAAATTTAATATTAACAGGTTTTTGGTGAACCTAATTGCCTTCTCTTGTGAAGGGATTCTTCCAGGGAGAATTACGATGTGGGCTACCTATATGTTCACCACAAATACTTAAAACTAAGTGGAGGATTAATCCCATTAGCAATACTATTCAAACTTCTTTTGATGGGACGCTGTCACCCAGCGCACCCTGCCATTAGAAATGTTAATATCATAGAATCACAGAATCATAGAACCATAGGGTCAGAAGGGACCTCTGGAGATCATCGTGTCCAACCCCCTGCCAGAGCAGGGACACCCAGAGCAGGTGGCACAGGAACGCGTCCAGGCGGGTTTGGAATGTCTCCGGAGACAGAGACTCCGCCACCTCTCTGGGCAGCCTGTGCCAGGGCTCTGCCACCCTCAGAGTAAAGAAGTTCCTCCTCATGTTTAGGTGGAACTTCCTATGTTCAAATTTGTGCCCGTTACCTCTTGTCCTGTTGCCGGGCCCCACTGAAAAGAGCCTGGCCCCATCCTCCTGACACCCACCCTTTCAGTATTTATAAGTGTTGATAAGGTCCCCCCTCGGCCGTCTTTTTTCCAGGCTGAAGAGACCCAAATCCCTCAGCCTTTCCTCATAAGAGAGGTGTTCGAGTTCCCCTCATCATCTTGGTAGCCCTTTGCTGTCCCCTCTCCAGCAGTTCCCTGTCCCTCTTGAACCGGGGAGCCCAGAACTGGACACAGTACTCCAGATGCGGCCTCACCAAGACAGAGTAGAGGGGGAGGATCACCTCCCGCGACCTGCTGGCCACACTCTTCTTGATGTCCCCCAGGATGCCATTGGCCGCCTTGGCCACAAGGGCACATTGCTGGCTCATGGTCATCCTGTTGTCCACCAGGACTCCCAGGTCCTTTTCCACTGAGCTGCTCTCCAGCAGGTCAGCACCCAACCTGTCCTGGTGCGTGGGGTTATTCCTCCCCAGGTGCAGCACCCTACACTTGCCCTTATTGAATTTTATAAGGTTCCTCTTTGCCCAAATCTCCAACCTGTCCAGGTCTCTCTGTATGGCGGCACAGCCTTCCAGTGTGTCAGCCATCCCCCACGATATTTGGGGGTATGTCTCACACCAGTGCCCTTACTCACACAAGCACCTTATTTGTACATTTTACAACCAGTGTTGCTCACGTCTGTGTCTACAGTAATACATTAGAAAGGAAAATGAGCCCATTACACCAGTATCATCCAAAAAGTCTGTATTTTCCAAGAGAACTTCGACCACTAACATCATCATGACAGACCGCTCCATAAAAACTACCCGAACAAGTGACATTTTTATTGGCGAGTTCTGCTAATGAATTTCCTTTTCCACGCTTGTATCTCCTAAGAGATTTGATGTAAAAAACAAAACAAAACAAAACTCGGGTAACATTCCATTTGCAAACAATAAAATTATTTAACATTTAAAAATAAAACAAAGAATAGCAATTTTAAATACAAATTCTAGGGAAAAACTGTCCTGGTTCCCCCAGGAGCCGTTCCTCGCCATGCTACCACCACCTCGGCTCCGCTCTGGGTACCGAGGCTCTCCCATTTGGAGCTCAAATTAAAAGGACCGGGGCATGTGCTAGTATTACCATTCGAAGCCCTGTTTGTTGTACATTCTTCACAGGAAAACATAAAACAGTTTGCAGTAAGCCAACCAGTACTTCCCTTATTCTAAAGCTAAGTCATACTGAAAGTTAGGGGGAGGAAAAAAAAAATGTGGCTTCAACATTTCAGCTACTTTTATCACACACAAAAATTTCTACTAAGAGCATATCCAGGTTGAAATACACATCTGATTTTCTGGCATGAGGTTAATGCTTATAGGGTGCGAGATGCAATCTACTTCGAAATAATAAACACATCACTTCTTGATGAGCAAAGTATTATTTTTTAGCCTTTTGGACCAACGCATAGTTGTTAGGTTGTTTCTCATGAATCTTGCCGGGAGAGAGAGTTTTCACCGCTACCACATATAAAAAGATGACCGGTGCCAATCACACACACCTTATCATCAGTTAGTAAGACGTATTTATATTTGTATTTAGCACGTTTGTTTGCATTCTGAAAAACCCTTAGTTTATTTTTTAGGCCACAGAGGCTTTGTACACCAGAAATTACACAAGTCAACCACAGAAAATTGTAAATTGGTATCTACAGTGATTTTGAGGTATTCCACAAGTAACCTGGCTCTGCACCTGAATGTTCCTCTCAAAAACCAAAAAGAAAGATAAAAAGAACCCAAAGCCCTATCCAGAGTGGAAATGTCATTTAAATGATTCCTTTAATCCCCACGTTCCACCACATCTGATCAACAAGGACATAGTTATTTCTCCACGGACACAAAAAAGAAAACCTTCATCCTTTTGCCCGTGGGCACAAAAAAGACCAAACCCAACCTTCTTCATCCTTTTCCTGGAATACAAATTTCAGTACTTCATTCCTAAATTTCCGAGTGCACTCAGAAGAGAGGAAGGACAAAGGTGTTATTTTCTAGCCAAACCAGAGAAACACATTCAGACACTGTTTTTGGTTTATTTAATTTGTGAAGGTGCTCTAAGAAGATACCAGTGATCCTCTTAACGTTGAAAAATAAATAGCAGCGGTTTATACTCTGAGCTCCAGTCTGCGAGGAAGAGGCCAGGGAAAAGAACTGGGCCGGAGAGGCTGAAGACCAAGTTAAGAAGAATTGGTCTCCCAGGTCTGGATTTGGCTTGATAGAACGGTATCTATTGAGGCAGTCAGCATCGACAGAAGGCTGCTCCTGTCGAACAGGAGATGCTGTTTCACAGCGTGAGGAGGTTCCTAAGGGACTGGTCGCCTGCCTTACAAGCTTTTCTGTTAGGGCTGAAGGGGGAAGGACAGCTTTATTCTTCAGGTAACTGCTGTTTCTCCTTTGAGTAGTACATTCAGAACGATTTCCAATAAACCAGAGCTGTAGTGCTAGCTGTGTATAATAAACTGCCTGCAACATTTTTATCGGTTATGTTATTTTTCATGAAAAGTGGAAAACCTTTACAATGACCTTAGAAGGAAACAATTCGCTACTTCTCTCTTTGTAGAAAAACCATAGGCAGGAATATTTTCTAAAGTGCTTCTTTACTTATCAGTTACTTTTTTAAAAATTAGACTTGTATTTTGTAGCGGCATAGTTTCCTAGTAGTTCATGGACCAGTAGATAGTTTCTGATGTAAAAAACCCATTACATACTTTAAGCAAATGACACTTGCTTTGACAAATGCACCAAAGTGAGTGATCTAAGTGCAAAACCCACCATTTCTTAAAACACGGCCTTATGCTGGTTTATTAATGCAACTTTACATCCTTTAAAAGTAGTTTACTTCAATTCCAAGAGCAGGGATTAAATAATATGAATAAAAGTTGAAAATTCAATGAAGCTATTGCCTATTTACCCTGAAATAAAACAGTCTTATGATTCAACTGGTGCAAAAATCCCTCCAAACACCTTTGTTTTATTGGCAAAGTCATTTAAGGTCACTTTTGCTTCCAAGACCATCTTCTTCCATGGTTTCCACTGAAGGAGTTTTGCTTTGTAATGGCTTGTGGTTCCACAGTGATTTGTAAATGAAAAACCTACTATGAATAATTCTACCGTAGTCACTAAATTACTGTCATGAGAAAGTCCAAAAAGTACAGTGTTTTGTATTTTTTTTAATTTTTCAGCAAGACACAAAATTCCAGTCCAGTTAAAGTGTTTTCTTTGAATACCATTTTAAATGGCAATAAATGGCTGCTGTGCCTTCTGGATGGAGAACTTAACGCGACGCCCGATGTGCTTCTAATATGGCAGGCAGATACTGTACTTCAAATGCACCCAAAGAACGGTGTAGAAGGGCTCCCGCGGGCACAGCCATTTGGATCAGCTACTCCTATGTATACAGTGCAGTAGGTTTGAATCTGCGTAGAGAGAACCACAGCTGGGTGGCACGTAGCAAATGTTGGGGTTGTCTGTTCTCAGAAGGCATGACACAAAGCATCCCGGACAGCAAGAGACAGAAGCATCTGCAACGTTGTTCTGAATCTGTCAAGTAGTAGTAGCCTCCGTGGGAAGGTGGCGGTTATTGCTGAGACAGTAAAGCACTCCGGTTGGCTTTCATCTTCTCCAAGCGTTTTACTAGGTGACCATTGCTGACTTCAAGCTCTTCGGTTTTATCCAATGCTGAACGCAACTGAAGGAAGCAGAAAAGAAACAACACACATGACTTTCACGTTTTCCCTTTCCAAAGATAAAGCAGGTTTTGTAGTTACCAACATGAACTGTCCATATTGCTGGAATTTCCTTACAAGACAAACCAGTTGAAAATTCCTATTAGCGGAGTTAAAAGTAAATGTTGTGTTACTGCCTGTGCTGGTGCTTTGATATTTTCTAAGCACAGTGTCAAGAATTCGAGGTATTTACAGAATGTTGAACAAAAGGCTCAGAGTTTGCCTCAACTTCAGAGGCACTGATGCTTAGAGGTATCTGCTGGGTGACATATGCCTGTCTTGCTGCCTGGCTTTTATGTTTCTGGTTCCCAGAACTACAGCCACAGCCACGACTTCGATGCCTTAGTTTTCTATAAAACCCACTGCAGGATGGAGGTAAGGAGAGACAGGTGGACTGCAGAGAGCAATATTTATAGGCAGCAGAGCAGGAGTATTTAGAAAAAGCAAAAAGCCACACTGGAAAAAAAACCACAACTCGGGAGGCAGGTGTGAAAGAAGCTGACAAACATATTTAAGCTGGTTGTACTAGCTACTTGGAGAGAACATGAAGTTTGGTATGACAAATAAGGTCAAAATTACAGACAGCTTGAAGATGCAGTGTTTTTAAGAGAGAGAAACATGAACAGAGTCTGCAGATGGACACACTACAGCAATCAGGCATGAATGGATTGACAGAGCAAGACAAACAGACTCAGTAAGAATCGTTCACATCCATTTGGTGCTCAAGTTTAGTCTCGGAAACTTGGAAGTTTAGACTGTCATTCCTGGTAAGGTGTGGTACTGTGCTTGAATAATTAAGCGCTCAAATTAACCTTACAGCAGGATTTCCTGCTATATCTTTCTACTGCTATAATTTCTGAATCACATGTTCTAAGAAGACCAGTGCTTTATATTTACAAACCCAGAACTTAGGACACCCAAAGTAATGAGCCTTCAGGTACAACAAAGGACAGGGACAGCACAGTAGAAATAGGAATTCTTCAGCTTGATGAATGCTGAACCACATGAACATTCACAGCTGCAAAGTAGCATGCAAACCTGAGCATTTGAAGGCTGCTTCTAGATTCAAGTTGTACAAGTAGAACTTGAGTTTGCTCCAGAGAACCAACTCTGGTACAAAGCAAAGCATTACAAGTCAGTTTAGGAAGGAACGGTGAAAAGGCAGCAGGAGTTCACAGTTGCGACTGTTACTCCAGTTCGAGTGCTGAAAGTTTGGTTAAACATTTAGAAGAAATAACTAAAGCAGTTTTGAAAGTAGATGTTTATTCTTTGCTCGACTAATATTCTTTGCTCCTCCTCTAAAATGCACCGGACAGGTCTCCCCCCAAGCAGAGCAGGCTGACTGCTAGCCTGTGACAGTTTGCATTTAGAGTTACCTCTCTCTGTAGTTTGCGTTTCTCTGCTTTCAGTTCATCTTCTACTTTTTCAGCATTTTCAGCAGCAGTTTTGTATCGGGCTACCTGACCTTCCAATCGTATTACCTAAGGTGAAGGCAAATTTTTTTAATGAAAAGCTGTACCGAGAAGTTACTCTGAAGCTTTACTCTTCTGCTAGTAGTTAGGAAATAACCAGAGATGCTCACTTTTCTTTAATAAAATAAAGGCATATTTTGAGGGGAAAGAAAATATACCAGGGAAGCCTGGGCATGGTAACTTACTCCAGACCTTTTATACGTATCCATATTTAATATGCTTCCAGCAACAAAAAAAAAGACTAAATTTATCTTAGCAAGAGTATTGCTGACATATTCTGGACAAGCGCAAACAGTCAAAATTGAAGAGACTTGTATAAAATCCATATATACTACATCATATGCCAGGAGCCATTTAAAAATTGTATCATGAATAGTTCAGTAAGTGCTCTCCATATACCTTTGCCTTTGAACATTTTTCCTTCAGTGAAAATAAATAATGTATTCGCTCTTCCCCATATATAAATGAAAGCCTTTTAGTCTTTATGACTTAAGTGCAGTAGCCCTGATGCTCCAACACTCCTGCTTCTTATTTTAAGGGAAAAAAATCAGAGTAATTATGATTTCATTTATCATATATCAAAATACACTTTCTCTTTGCATTCTCACCATGTCTAAACAAAAAGAACAAGCCAAAAACTTACATTCTGCTCCAATGCTGTTATCTCTTGCTCAGACTTTGCTAGTTTAAATTTGAGATCACTGATCTGTCTGTTGGCGTCTCCTAAAAGAATTGCAGATTTATCAGAGATGTCAGAACAAGCGTTAAAAGTGTCTAACAAGTCTGCCATAAAATTTCCATGCTACAGGAATCTACTTGGGGCAGCGGTAGAGTAGCAAGTGCTCTCTGCCAAAGAAGTGCTCAGCAGATAGGTGCTATTCCCAGTCTCGCCTGATTCCCTTCTGACCACTCTGAAAGCAGAATTAATCAGGAACTCGCCCCAGCTCTCCTGGGGAACGTAAGGGAGATTTCCAATTGCCGTCTCCCTAAACAAAGGATAATCGTTCCCTCACCTCTAGTAGAGGTGCATGGCTGGCTCCCAGTCTGAAGCTCCCTTAGAACCAAAGGCTCATTTTTACTTAGAGCCACGTGGTTACTGTACAGATACATTTTCTCGCTCACATGCAGGACACAAAAGTTGTCTTAAAATCAAAACGTAGCTCACTTTGGAGATCAATCATGTGCATATCTGTCCCGTTTTCTAGAACTTCATCTTCTGACTGGGTATTTTCCATCTTGCCATTCTTTTGCTTTTCTTCCAGTTGTCCCTTTAATTTTTTAATCTGAAGGACACAAAATAATTAGTTATTAAAACAAGGGAAAATTGTGACTCAGTTCTCAAATTCACTCAAGTATTATAAAACAAAATTATTATTTTTTTTTTCAAACATAAATTCCAAAAAATCTTTTGTTACAAAATAATTTTCTAGAAATTCTTTTGGCAAATGACTCATCATATCTTTAAGTATCAGTGCTTATGCATAGGTTCAGGACCAACCATAACAAGTGGAAGATGACTGTTTTATTAGAAAAGCCATAAATGTTCTGTAGGCACATTCACATAAAACATTCTTAAAACCCAAACCCCTGTGTGGTTGTGTATGAAGTCTCAAGGCCAAGGATATAATCCATAAATGAAAGCATAGAGCATCCTGCAGAGCAACAGACAAGCTAAAATTTTTTGAATAAGCTTTGTATCTGCTGTGGAATATCACAGTACCAGCAATAATTACTTTAATTGGTATTTGCTCATCTACTGCAATTCCTCCAGCACTTCCTTTCAAATGGCCCACTGCCCACAGATCCAGCAATCAGGAAAGGTTTACTCTTGGAGATAAAATTTGCTTCTACAACTTGGACCGTATTTGCTTTTTCCCCTTGGGCTTGACCAGCCTGAAGTATTGTTTTTCAGGAACGGTCATGGAGGAGTTTTAGGTGAGGAAGGACAGCGATCTGCAATACTCTGAGCACTGAATGGGACTGGTTAGCAACACGGAACAGGCACGCTGGGTCCTATCTTTCTTCCCCTACATCCTGAATTAACACGCAGGATAAACGTTTCAGAGGAAGAATAAAGTGGCAAGCAACGCTGTGAGTCCTCAGCAAGAGCAACCCAGCACACATTCTGAAAGGCAACGGCACTGCTGTTCTATACCTTATGTTAGGGCTATTTCAATTATTTATTTTTTTTTAATCTCTACTGTTCTTATCACAGATTTAGTAAACACACAGCATTTCAGTTTTCCCGTGATTACCTGGTCTAGTAAGGATTCTCGTTCATCAATGAGCTTTTTCAGCCTGTCTGAAAGAGAAAACTGAAAGTTCAGCGCCGATTTGATTGAGCCGCACATTTCAGAGTGCATCTGATGTAAGACTGAACCATTAAGGTTAGTGAGACTAATGATGAAGGTAGTTATGCACGTACCACAGGAAATGAGGCCACAGACAGGGCTGGGAAGGGGCTGCAGCCAGGGGAGGTTATGTCATTCTCACAGAACATGCTTGTCTCGGCAGTAGCAGCACCCAGCTGCATGCAAAGAGGCTAATCTTCTACGTTAGGTTAGCATGCAAGAACTCTAGGGTCAAACACAACTGCAACACAAAATCTCACAAATCTTTACAGTTTAACATAAGGAAAATACTGTAAACACCTATAATCATAGCTAAGCACATCTTAACTTTTTTACTAAACAGCATGGCAATAACTTTTTGTGTTATCTCCAGTATTATGACCAGAAAAACTTTTGCCCATTAACTTCTTTTTATTTCAAGCAGCCTAGTAAAACATTCTTTTCTCTTTAATCCTTCATAGTCAATTCTCCTGGTGAGACATCAGTCTGGACCAACTGTTGTGTTACACTTCAACTCAAATCAGCACATTGGTATGTGTGGCATTGATTAATAAAGTACACAACACAGAGTGAGACAACTGGAAAAAACAAATAGAAGTAAGTAATCAAATCACTTGGGTTTGTTTTTTTTTTTTCTTCCCTATTAAGGGATGCAAAATGTGAAAGCATTTTAGCAGGTACTCACAAATTTTCATATCACTAAAATTACTTTACCTCATTAATTAACAACCTTAGTTTGTTCAGGTACACCTCAACAGAAGCACACTGGAACATAGGATTCAAATATTCTTATTAGAAGAGGATATATTGACCTCAAGTGGTCTTACTCCACAAGTTTGACACGTATGTTTATTGTGGTTTTATTTAGTTTGCCTCCTGTGCCAGAAAGTGGTCACCTCTGCAGAAGCAAGCCAGCAGGCGTCCAGAGCTCAACTCCACATCTAATGACTGGCCTGTTAATTAAATGGTTAAAATCTAAACGTCACTCAAGAAAAAGGACTTGTAAACATAAGGAAAGCAATTCCCAAACTGCAGATAAAAGGCTGGTGGGCTTTTACTAGGTAAATTCTGTTGATAGACTTAAGTATTTTTTAAAAGCTTTAAAAATATCAACGCTGTAGTCCCCATTGGTTGTGAAATCCTGAACAGGCCAAAGTCTTGTGGTTCGCCATTTTTGCTTGTTAACACACAAACTGAAGGGAATAAAGACTCTATATTGAATCAAATCATGGGGAAAAACGGAAGTTTTCAAATGAAAGTCCCTCTATATGGCAAACACATACAGTCCATTAGCTAGTAATAATGTGGTAAGTCATAAGCTCCCATATACCAGCAGTTGTTCTAGAGCATGGAATAAAACCTTTACCTTGGCTTCTGATGCAATACCCAAATACAGATCTTAAAGTGACATCCCCGTTCAGCAGATCTATGCATTCATTTTGAACCTCCTCCAGTCCTATCCTTTTTTTAGCCATTTGTAACACACTCAACATTGTTACGCCTGAGCACTGACATGGAAAAACAAAATAAAACAAAAACAACAAACAAACCACATTTCGGTAAACTATCAAGAGTAACAAAAATTTACAAGTATAAACCCCTTCAAAATAATAAAACAATTTCACATATTTATATGGGAAGGAAAGGAAACTTAAGACAGAAATTCTGCAAAAGATGAAAGAAAGGGAAGAAAAATCATGAAGAAGCGAAGAAAGCATGGACAGCAAACAGTACAAGAAAGGTCAGAGATATTCAGACCTAGAGACAGGGCTGGGAGTCACACGTCAGCAGAGATCACGAAATGAAGTTACTAAGAACTGCAAAGACAACAAGGACTGATGCAGAGGGAAACCTCTAGGCCACTGCAAAATTAGCCCAAACTCACTGACTCCAAATAGGCCACATAATTCACCTTGATCCAAAAAATAACTTAGTCGTGCACACAGCTAAGTAACTTCCATTAGCACAGCCACTGCTGAGGGGTGAAATATGCCTCCCTGAAGAAAGGGCACCTCCTCCAGTTTCCAGTACGGAAGCACAGCAGCTTCTCCTAGTCCCTTTCCCTCCAAAATGCATGTTAGCACTTTGGGATGAGCCTTCAAATCTGATCTCACCATCAGTTCTCTCTTCCCTCCTTACAGACAGCTGTGCACCCCACTGGGACAGATGATGTGCCAGCAGCAGGATTTCCAAGAGCACAGGAAAAATTAGCTTGCTAAAATTGCCGTGTACATAGAAGAGTCTTCTGCATACATAGATGAAGGTCTCTTAGCTTTCCTTTATCTTAAAACCCCATGCTAAGATAGAAAACTTACTTTAGCTTTCACAGAGCAGAGCCACCTTAGTTTCGCATTTAGGAGATGCCTTTCCCAACAAATCAAGGACCTGAGGACCCTGGGAAACAGGTGAGCAGAAAAGAGCAATCTACTGAATTAGGACATGAAGCAGCTAATTACAGTTCTCATCTGTAACATCATTATCCTTATTTCACAGATGAAAATATTACAACGAATAATTAGAGCATGACATTCATCTCACTTAAATTTAGCGTTGGTAACATGATTCCCAAGCACCAATTCATGGCTCTCATAGGCAAAGGAGGTTAACAGAGGGCCGAGGAGGAACGGGACCCTGGGGAGGCCTGGGAGAGAGCAGGACAGACTGGGGATGGCGGTGGGTATCGGTGTCTTCTGCTATTGTACAGGTCTGTCTGTAAAGTCAAATGACTATTCTCAGTACCTTGGTAATGCAGTTGACTCAAGGTATTGCTAATTAGAGTGCTGCTTCAGTGGCACAGTTGATCTAACATCCCATAATGAGCGGAGGACTGTTCTTTTCCATAATAAAGGTAATACTGACCAATGCCTTTCACTATTACTTGCTGAATAAGGAAAAAAAAGGTTTCTTCAGCTACTGCTTTCAGGCTAGCTCTGAACTGGCAGTAGTGCACAAACCTGGGCTACAGGCTACACGTGCTGTGGGGAAAACCCAGCGAGCATTTGGATCTATGGAGCTATTCTGAAAGTCAAAAAGTCTTATACACCCAGAGCGGTGCCCACTGCAGCACACATCAGCAGGCTGTCCCTGCTCAAAAGAAAATGGGTAACGTAATAGCAGCAAATATGAATCTTGATGTTAGTTCATCTCATGATTTCTTGGTTTCATGTGAGACTCCGTGAAAAGACTGATTTTGATATTTTGCTGTCTTTGAAAGTCAAAACCAATGAAGGGGACAAGCTGGATCTTTTCTTTTATCTGCTAGATATTGCAGGGAAAATGCCAAAACCAGTTTTCGATTGAGTAGCTTTACAAAAGTTTCCTTTTCTAGGGCTCCTGAGACACTGTCCTCTCCCTCTCTCTTACAGCACACATTTCACTCAAATGCCAGCTGGCATATAATATTTAAGTTATTAAATTTGGAGTACAGATCTAGCAGTTCCCTTTATCTTTAAGATGATTTATCCCTCGATATGCATATACTCAAGCAAAAACCAAAGAGGTAAAGAACACCATGACCTTCTCCCTCCACGGTACTTGCCCAGTTCCAGCAGTCGGGGACCAGCTGCCAACAGAGGTACCAAGCAGCTAATGGTCAAGAATGGATTTATAGTACATCAGCTGTTCTTCATGGCCTGTTCACGTCCCTGCTTCTACCCTAGTTTCACCAAGAGCTGGCTAGTGACTGTGGGATAAAAGCTGGTACCCGGACAGTCAGTTAAGACTAGAGTTGTCATTATCTCTTCTTCCGTGACTTGGCTTTAAAAAAAGAATTCTGTTATAGATGCTTTGTTTTCTGAAGTGGAAAAACTACTTAAAAACAGCTCAGCATTAATTCCCTCAACCATCCAGAAGGATTTCTATTAGAAATAAACTCGTACAAAAACCCCAGGAAGTGCTGGTGTGTGCCTAGTTTAACTGAGAGTTGTTTATCCATCTATCCACAAGTATAGGTGAAGCCCGGTAAGCACATTTAATTATATATCTAAGTGTATTTAACATTTAAATATACATACATTTAAAATATTTCCAACATTAAACCATTCTATTATGCTATATATTACTGTTGCGAGTACAGCAGAGACAAATCTTTAAATAAACACTGCTACATAATAAAACGTAGATTTTAAGATCTATGACTTTTTAGATTAGCATTTAGTGTAAACCCTTAAGAAGAACAACTGCTAATACTTACAGAAACCATACTGGAACTGTTGTAAGTTGGAGAGAAGCCACATGCAAAGAGTTACAGGTTTACAGTTAAGGATGCCATCATATATTAAAGGTCCTCAAACACCAAGGCTGCCCATTCCTAGTAAGATAGCTCTTCTAGCTATGTAGCCCAACGCAATAAATTTAACAAAGCTGCAGAAAAATGTTTTTTGAAATTATATAGATTTAAATAAATATTTACGCAGGTTTATAAACAGTGCTCTGAACAGGCAATTTGAAGTATAAAATATGTTTATTTCAATTATATACAGCTCAGTACATTTTGATATACATCTTGAAATTTTGCAGTCTGTTTGTACTCCATCAACTTTGTAACATCAACACAAATACCGCCTTCCACAGTCCCCCTGCCCACCCCCACCAGCTCCTCAGCTTGCATTCCCTTGGGATGTTCATTGCTTAAACCAACTTTAAATGAATTTTTAAGTATGCAAAACATACTCTTCCTCCCAAGTACTAGCAAAAATGCAAGAAGAAATATACCAATGGAGCATCTAATTTATGCCAGCAATTCAAAGCAATCTAGCTTTTCAAAAAGGCACAGAGAATAAGAGAATAATATACAGAACAATTCTCTTTGGTCTGATATCCAATAAGAATTAAGACATGCAAAGTTGTCTTCTTTCCAGAAAAGAAGAGGTAAGAATTTTTTCAGAAATAAAAACATTCCTTCAGAATCATAGTTTGCAAAAAATAATGTAGTAAGGATATGCAATTTTAAACAAAAAACTTCCCGGAAAAATAGATATTTTTATATATTCTTAGCTAGACAGTACTTGATAGCAAACCTAAGCACACATTACAGTGTGTATTGACACTTTCTTCAGAAAAAATAAAAACCCCATGTGAGACATGGTGTAAAAGGCCTATCGTGGTGCAAAGTGCCTAGACAAAGTAAACATGTATACATTTATTCCTTTCAGCAAACTAAGACCTGTATGTTCCACTGTCTTCAAACTGTATGTTGTTCTTCCAAAAAGTTTAGACTAAGCACATTCACAGTGTTCTAACTATATTTTGGACTATATTTTGGAATAGGACCATATTAGAAATACACAAAAGGTGGAATGCAAGTATTTTTTTTTCCATAGTAAAAAAATAATAATAAAAAAAATTGGTTCCTAGGCTTTAATCATTCAGAAAGAAGTTCCAACATCAGATCAGTGTTGCTGATTTACTGAGTTCCTTCATGAAGTGTTAATGTACTTACTGTAGGTCTAATGCACGTAAGTACACACAAGTATGTGCATAAATTCACAAAGGTCCAATGCACATAAGCACGTTCAAGACATCTATCATCTAGGCTAGAAAAAAAGAATTCCCTGTAGAAATTCCTCAGTAGCAGTTACCCACACTAGAAGTACTTTAATTGCAAGGTAGTCTGAATAGTTGATTTGTGAAGCTTGCTCTTTTGGTGATAAACTTTAAACCTGAGACACAGCAAAACCAAACCCACGCACAATTTCTTGTGGCTAGGTACGTCAGTGAATAACTTAATATTTGCATCGTTACCACCCACATAACATTGTATTATGATGAGAGCTATCTATAACGAAAAAAACTTAAAGAATATTCCTAAGCTCTGATGTACTGTGCAAAGTGCATGTTTCTGTACTGGGACCGATCGAACGGCATATAACTCGTGTAGCCTTGAGATTCCGAACTTATGATATTGTACAGTCATCTCTAGATTTACCCTTACCCCTTCTACCACCCTGCAAATCCTCCTTGCTTTCATCCCTGTTATTGCCAGCACTTTCCAAATCCTGTTCTGAAACATTTTCATCTGGTATTTTTTCCACTTTGTTAGAATCTGATGCTTTAATTTCATCTTCCATCACATCAGTCTTCTCATCAGTTTTCCATGACGCTTCCCCTTGCAAGCACCCTGCTTCTTCAGGCTCATCTCCTTTTTTATGCTGCAAGCTGTCATCTTCTGTCAAGGGATCTTTGGTTTCTATTTTGTCTGTTCTTTCTCTGGCTTCGTCTGTTTGGGCAGTTTTTCCAACAGCACCATTTGCTCCACCACCCTCTTTCTGTGTATCAGCTTTCTCCGCATCACATTTTTCATCAGTTTCTAGTATCTGTTTTGACTCTTCATCAAAATCAAATGCATCACCATCATCTTCCAGTCTCTCCTCTGCTTGAGCCTCCAATTTAACTTGTTCGCTAACGTTTTCATCCTGCTCAGCTTCCTGTGTCAGGGAATTATTTGCACCTTCCTCAGAAGCAAATCCACCAGCATGGTGGTCTGCAAGCTCTAACCCTTCCTCATTTTCTTTCACTGTTTCTTTATCAACTTTGTTTTCAGTAGTTACACTAACACCTGCAGTTGACTCCTTAGATTCACTTTTCTCTTGTTTAATTATATTCTGCACTTCACCATCTAAATGAATACTTTTCTCTCCCACCGTATCACCTGTTGTTTCCTCACTACACTGAACTGTTTGGACTTCTACCTTTGGCTCTAAGTCTTCTACCCATTCTGTCCTGCTTTCCTTTCCTTTCCCAGACTCATCCCCTGTTTCCAATTCTGATTCCTTAATTTTGTCATCTAAAAGACTTGGGTCTAAACTGGTTTCCTGAGTCGTAACCTCTTTCACAAGGTCTGTGTCTGGCTCTGCCTGCCGCAGCACACTTCCTTTTGGCTCAGGAACAGAGCCTACAGCCTCCACAGATGCCTCATCTTGCTCACCTGCTTCTGCAGAATCTGAACACCTCTCCAGCTCTTCTATTAATGCTTCCTTCTGCCCATCCTTCTCAGCCGTAGCATTTTCAAACTCATTTTTATCTTGCATATTTAGTTCCTCTGATGATGCTGGAGGACTGTCCTCTGAAGAAACTGGTTGCATGTCTGCCTGACTTTCGCCACGTTCCTTTTCACTTGTATCTGGTGGGACACCACTTTCACATGACTCCGTCCCTTCCAAACCCACAGACTCCGTTTCCCTCGTCTGATCCTGAACTGTGTTCCCAACCTCATTTTCTTCTTCAGCTCTATCCCCTCCTGTTTTACCAATTCTTCCATCAGTGCAGTCTTTGCTTTCAACGAGTTTTTCCTCCAAGACATCTGTAACCTTCTTTTCTGCACTTTCTTCTGAGTGCTGGAGTCCCTCAACAGGACTCTCCACGTTTATCTCTTCACTAAGCAAGCCTGCTTCTGTAACCTCTGGTAGCCCTGCCTGGTTACAGACCAACTCATGGCTCTCGCTTGCAACATTGGCTCCCTCATCCATTTCATTACCACTCGGGCCATGGCTAGTTTTAAGATCCTCTCGTTCTTCCTGTTTGGGTGCAACTTCTTCCAGTTCATGCTCTGGACCTGAGACACCAGGCATTTCCTGAGGAGTCTCTAAAATCTGCTGACCTTGCTGAGAGCCCACCTCCAAGTTCTGATTTGTCCTTGCGTTTAAGTCATGGTGCTCAGCCTCCGTACTAAGAGGCTGTTGGACTGCTGTGCCTGTGGACTCAGTCTCCTTTCTCAAATCATCTGCGTCACTATCCTCGTTTGAAGAAGTGCTCCCTGATACACGTTCGGTAAGGTTTTGAATTTGTTCTGTGAACCTACTGTCTGGTAACATCACTGTTGACAGGGCATCACATTCTTCAACCATTTTTTCTGCCTTTGCATTTTCACCAGCATGCAATGTTTGTACTTCCTGCTCCTCAGACTCCTCTTTGTGTTCCTCACGCTCAGTATTCTGCAAGATTTCTCTTTTCCCCACATCCTCCAAAATCTCATTTTTCATGTCCACTTCATTGGCTTTGCCTAAAAGACCATTGAGAAAGTTGAAGGGACCACACCATAGCACTTACCTCCCCAACTTAAAACCCGAAAGAGAATGAATCAAAGAATAGGTTAATAAGAGGTCAGCTTTTGCCAATTACGTGAGGCAAAGCAGCAATTGAATTAGTAAAGGCCTGGGGTTTTTGACCAGTGAAATTTACCACCACCCTCTCAAAGCAAGAAGTCTCTGGTGCTGGCTTGCGCTGTTGTAAAGTAGATTTATGCACTTGGCTGTGTGAATTACAGCTTTTGTAAATGAGAACAACTGTTTCAAGCAGTGCAATTTAACAGTAATACCTGCAGAGGTAACAGTAAAGATTGTTCTTTCTCAGCAGTATTATCTACAACTGTAACACTGACACCACTCCATGCATGCAAGAGTGGATCTGATGCCATTATAATCAAGGATTACTGAGTAATGTTTTACTCTTAAGTATCATAAACAGGCATCATCAGTGTATATGACAAACGCTGAAGGTAAAAATCTGTTTGGCAAGCAAGTGGTTCAGGTGTTTAACATCACCAACACAGACCAAAGCTCAGGCACTTAGTGCCCCTTGCAGCCACTTCATCCAGCCAAAGGCATGGGGAGTTCTCTGGTTTTGGGGGGGGTTCTGTAACAGTTTTTCTTCAACTTAATATTTAGAAGCAACAGGTATTAGAACAACAGTGTTTGTGGTTTCAGCAGTTAGCTTTTGGGTCTATGTTGTACCTATTTCCAAAAAAAAAACCAAAACAAAAACAAACACCAGAATAAGAAGAGGTAGAAAACATGTTACCTTAAAAATACACCCTTACCTTGGTTTTGGTGTTTCCATATTGTTTCCACACAAGAACTGAGTGAGGAAAAAGCAGCCAACAGCTAAAAGCAAGATAGCTTGCAATTGCAATAGTTGGCTGCCTGTTGCTATTTATGAGTATGTTCATTTAGAACAAAAACAACAGAAAAAAAAAGATCTATTATTTCCTTTCCTTCCACTAGCGTAATAGTTCTCTGAGAGGCCATCCATCACAACTGCATAAGAGCAAAGGTTTTGCCATCCAGATTTCTCCTTCCTAGTACTATCCATCTCTCTTTGAATTTACCAATGTTAATCCTGTTGCAGCAAGTAAAAATGTTGAAGTGTTAATATGAAATGGTCAGTAGTCCTAGATACCAAGAACAACGAATTCATACATTTGTGTGTTTTAACAGTGCCCAGCACCGTTTGCTCAGCAGACACTTATAGTTCTCAGGTATATAAATGAACCAACATATAAGTTCTTTATAGGAAACTAAAATGCTTTTTTTCTGATTCTTTAGGACATGTGCTGAATAATATTCAACAACAGTAGGATTATTCCGGGACAATTTTCAAATTCAGGGTTCAAATAGTAACTAAATGATTGCTACTTATCTGTAATGTAATATTTGTATTCTTGTCCTTTGACTCCTTGAATGGGAAATGAAGTCTGCCTTTGCAGGAAACTGCACAACATACTTGAAGTGCTAATAAATATTAAGCAGAAAAATGCATAGGAAGTGATCTGACAAGTAGCATGCTGCGTGATGTGTTAATTGTCCTACTAACGAACGCCCAAACTCCAAGCAAAGATGAATGAACGGACAGACAGACAGGAAGATGTGAAAGGATATACAGCACTTACCTAGCATCCCATCGCCTCCTGGCTTTAATGCCTGAGTTGTGCCTGCAACATTTTTGGAAGAATCCAAGTGTCCTTCATTATCGAGAACGTCTGATGTCTCCCCGTTGGTGGCTACGTCAGAGTCTGGGATTATTCCATGTTTCTGTGGAGAAGCAGAAGAAATGCTTTAAAGCCTGCTGCTCAGAAAGGGGAGGACAGTTCAGGTGTTCTTGTCCTTGACATTCTGAATAAACAATTGCTTCAATTCTTCCATTAAAAATGGCTGGAAATCTTAAAAAGGGCACAGAATATCACAGTTCTCACTTTAACCATTATGACAGAAAGGCTGTGATCCCAGCTTTTTTTTTTTTTAAAAACCATAAATCTGACGCACAAAATGTTCCTCAGAGAAGCGTCTCCTACAAAAGCAACTGCTTAATCCTACAGTCTATACTAAGCGCTCACCATCAACATTAGAGGGAAGGACTTTATTTAGAAAAATCCCTGAAATGGCAACTTGTAGGCAACATGAAAATAGAACTCTTGCTATTAAGCTAGATTCAAATTTTCTGCAGAAATGTACAGGAGGAAAAAGTCAGCAGCTGAATATAAGTTTCTTTTATTCCTCTTGCATACCTTCAGTTGTTCCTTCAGCACAACCACTTCATCTCTAAGGTCATCCCGCTCACTCCTTATGGAATCAAAGAAATCTTTCTGCCTCTCTAATGCCTGAGTTCCCAACACAGACAGAGGGCGAGGAGATGTGAAGAAAGGAAGGGAGACAAGTAAAGACCATGAAAAGCAAGTGTAAACAAAAACGAGCAGATTCAAGATATTCAGAGATTCATGGAAGTGGCACATGTGAAAAAGGTAAAGTTTACAGATTAAAGGACCGAGTTTACATACACACAGATAAATTTCAAATCCAAGAAATGCTCAGCTCATTCAATAACCAGGAATTCCTACTACAGACAGCCAGAGCTCAATCTTTCATTAGGGATCCTTCAAACGAGGATCCGCTTTTCATTGTTATTTGTTAGACAAGTTAATTCATATCCGTATTACTTCAACGTGCACATTGAAGGCATAATGCAATTCCCATGTGTTAACAGAACGGCATGAAAGCAGGGCCAGCAGATTTTACTAGTCTTTTTATTCCACGGGTTACCATCGTGGGTGCAGTACATTTCAATTAATTCGAAAGCTGAAAAATCAGTCATCTTTAGACTGGGATGTACCAGGTGCAAATGCATATTTTTCTACTCAGCCCCTCCAATATTTCGATATAAATGCACAAATAGAACAGTAACAAAAAAAAAAATCAGAAAATGTTGAGTTTCAAATTCCTACAAGTTATTGGAGGACATTGCAACCATGGGCAAGTTGCCAGATATCTTTCTCCTATATTGAGAAAGTCTTTCAGTGCTCATCATTAAAAAAGCAAGCCATGCTTTTATTTAAGAGTGGGTTTCCATTTGGCTTTGATAGAGGGAGGTGGGAAGGGATGAGAAGCGAGGGAGAGTTAGAGACTTTCATCCCAATAGCCCCTAAATAGCTCTATTGCTTTTGTACCACACTCCAGTTTCTGCTCAGTCCGCAGATTAAATCTGCATAAGCGAAAATTCAGTGCTGATGGAATTGCATTATAAATAGCACTTCCTTTCTCAATACTGCAAATACAAATTGGTGCACCGCAGCAAATAAATTACCCCTAGGTTTTGAAGTCAGACCAGCTGCTAAATTTTTCTTGGATTTCATGATACTGCCCAAAGACAAAATCTGCTATTTGCTAGTTCCCTGGTAATATAGTAAGACAGCCACACCAAGCAAAGTCACTAAGGAGGATTTTATTCGTGAGGTTTTGCAAAAGCGGGATCAGCTGGACAATGACAGTGCCACTCTGAACACATTTCAGGAGTTGACAGTCCTACCCCTATTTTTTTGTCTTTCCATTCTATTGTCTCCTGAAGATCAGAAATTTCCCTGACATAGTTCTGCTGTTTCTTTTGCAGCTGTTGGATTTCCTGAGAGACAGGAGCAAAACAAGAAGACAGAAAGCAGGTAACAGGTTAACAAAGGAGGTCAAGATTGCAGTGATGCCAAAGAATGAAAAAAGTCAGGTGCTAAAGGGTATCTTCATGCAGAGTTTCACAGTTTCTGACATCTCAACTAAACCTACACCCCTGAAGACAACCACAAGATGACTTGCAACAAAGTGAGACAGTAGCCGTTTCCTCTGCATCTTCACAAACAGCTGTCCGAAATACAGCTTATTTCATATTACAGACAAGGCAAAAAAGAAGTCCAATTTCAGATAATACTTATGAAAGTACTATTTCTGCTAGTCAGCGCTGAACCTGTTTGGCCTGAAACACTAGTATTTCTTCAGGTGAGAAACTTGAGTAGGGAATAAAATTCTCCATGCCTCACCTTCTACACCCCTACTGCTAACTGGGAACATACCAACCAAAGAAGTCATTAGGGAAAAAAAAAGTTACTTACTGCAAGCATTTCTTCTCTTTGCTTCAAAGCCTCTTTGATTTCCATGAACTGAAACTGCAATATGCTATGAGCGTGCTTCTCCCTCTCAAATTCCTATGAATAATGACATGACATTTTTATTGATCAAAAATAGCATCCCATGAAAAAGGAGAAAATAAGCCCAAACGCAAAGAAAATGCTTACTGCAATGCAATGCTTTAATATTCCTCTCATCACATTTCCACAAGAACACAATTTTTCCAAGATGCTATTATTCCATCAAATATAGAAGTGACAGGCATCATTTAGCCAGTTTTGTGAGCCGAGCGGCAGGCTGGCAGCAAATACTTTTTACACTCAAGTCCTGCAGACTTCGCAGATGAATGGCTGAGAATTTAACCCACTCGTTCCCTGTACTAAAAGTTAGCTAGGCATCGTGGGCTTTAAAAAAACCACATGGTATCTTCCAGGAACTATGTGTTTTGAAGTGACACTATAGTCAAATGCCCCAAGGGGAACAGCCAGTTCTGAAAAGCTAACACAAGCCACAGCTTTAGTATTTAACACCAACTCACTAGCTGTCAGATGCTAAATTCATGTAAAACTTAATTCAGCACTCAACCATGTAGCTGCCTTAACTATATAAACTGCGCAACTCTGAAAAAACCCTCTGAATTTACTGTAAAGATGGAATATAAAAGGACATGTGATAATATTAATACAGCCTTACGATATAAAACGTTTCTTCACTTCTTCAGAAATTGCTTTATAAGAGAGAAATTTAGGGAAGATTCCCATCTGTATGATCACAACCACATAACATGCTGCTATTCCACTTGCTTTAGCAGTAACTAAACCGTTAACTTCTTTAAAATCTTGACTAGTAATTTGGTTGCCTCCTCTGAAAGGTCTCTGCGACCCACCCGCCCCCCCCCTCCCCCGAGTCTTTCCCTGTTCAATAACTTTATGCCATAGCTATATACATACTTTACTTTTTTCTTCATATTGCCGCCTAGACTCTGCCAGCTGTTCTTCTAACTCTAAGAGCGCATCCTTTAGGGTATCTACTTGGTACATGAAATTTGTTTTTTCATTGTCTAGTTGAGCATTTGACACCATAGCCTTCTTGTATTTCTCTTCAACTTCAGCTAGAGAGTCCTGCAAAGAATAAGCAACCGCAGTCAGAGTCAAGTTATAAAGGATACTTTGCCAATCGAGACCTTCAACAAGAAAATTAAGGATGAACCACAAGCGTGCTGAGTAGTCCTACGGAGACGAGTGCTAATCGTGTGCTAGCGAGGCTTACCGACTGTCCCAGCGTGAGGATAACCTCCCCGGCGTTCCCACCAGACCTCTGTTTACAAGCGAGGAACCTCACCTCAGGACAGATAAAACCTTTCCTCTTCTCTGCTGCTTCAGCTTCTGCTTTCTCAGAGGTTTCTTCCTTCTCCCTCCTCCCCCTCTGCCTGCACGTTGGCAGCTCAAAAGCAGCTGCTGAAGATGACAAGTTGGAATTTTTTTTTTTTAAAGGTAAACTGGCCCTGATTTAACATCATTTTAGATGATCTTAGGCTTTAATTTAAAGGCAGTTTGACAGCCACTTCACACAAATTTCAGGGATCCTTGCAGCGTGGGAACCGCTAAATATACCGCCTCAGGAATTAGAATTTGCCATGAAAAAACTGCAGCTTTGGTGACCTGATGTATCATTTTTCATGAGTTTTCCGATATCACATCCCTTCTTCACAAATTTACGCTACAAGACACAATTCCCAGGGTCTCGAAAACCTCTCCTGTCAACTTGACCTGAATATAAGATACTGACGTATTTAGAGCAACAGATGATGGCAAAATAAAGATCAGGAACATTTTCCATGTTGTGCAGTCAAACTTTGCAGAATTTACTATGGAAATAAAAGAGTTACTTTAACAAAACAGTGCAAATATGCAAACGAGGAGGACACTCGTGTCAACATTTTAGTTTACAGATCAAGCAATTTCTCTCGGAACTTAAGTAATTCTAGTAATTACATCTAAAGCACAGGTGAGTTTCATATACTTCCCTTTTCATTCAGTCAATGGAACTCGGGATGATAGCGGCAAAATTAAGTTTGAATCAGTTTAGTTTACATTTCTATTGACAAATAAGAGAATTTGTCTTTAGGGACGTAAAGTTATACAGTTCCAAACACAAACTGTGTTGTTTCAGTGCACTTTCCAGCCCAAGGATGAGAAATCCTTTCCTTTCCCCAAGCAAAGGAAAGCAGCCAGGATTTGGAAACAGTGGTTAGGATTAAATCTCAGAAATTAGCTGGCAAGGAAGTATATGCAAGTCAGAAGTTAAGGCAGCTGCTGCACCCCTCCTTCAGCGTGCAACGTTTTGTTTTCTTAGCATCAAGCAGTGCGGCTTAGGTACAAATCACCACAAAAGGCAATCTGAGAGACACGGATTGAAAAGTGACCTACATTTTTATGCTGTATGATTATTTTGCTACACGTGCTATACAGTGACCAGGGAAAAAAAAAAACGGTTTTACAGAAAAAGGGCCAAACTACTCTTTTTCCATTGAGAGCTCACTTAACATGGCAGCACCTTCACCTGTCACAGCGTTAGGCCGATGACAAAGTCAGCAATTAATGCTGAGAAATGTTGCATTTTATGCCTGGATGTCTACAGACATATTTGCAAAGCTGCCTTTTTCAAAAAAATGCAGCTCATGTTGCTGCTTACTCATGTACGAGGTGGTGGTGGGCAGATGCACAGGTTAGTTCTTGCACCAAAACTGGTTTATGGCTTCATGAAAGTGGTGAACGCTTCCTTTGTCCCAACTGCTGTGAGGGTTCGTTCTTCACGTAACAAGCTTTGTTACATGAAGGGTTGGTACAAGAATTGTTTAAGGGTGTCTTCTGTCATCTAAATATGAAACCAAAGGGATAGTCACCACCTCACACACACAGCCTTCCAAAGGCATGCTGGAACAAAAATATACAAGCTTTTACATTCTGATTTTTCATAGCTGTAGGACATGAGTTTTAGTTCATCTTCCAATATTGGGAGGCTTCCCGGATTAGGAAACTGAAAAAAACAACCTAATTATTTTAATTTCCTAGCAAAATTATTACCTTCTCAAAACAGCAAAGACAACATGCACTAGTAATCAGCAGCCTTTCATTCGGAAGCATTTCTCACCACAACCAATCGAGCTCAGAACGGGATACTCTTCCAGTTAATGAAATGCTTTTCACACAATTTACACCCCACTCCCCCCCAGAAGAAAGCATGCAAGGTCAGTTCTAGGTCTCACACTGGCTCTCTGAATGTTCAGCTGGTGTTAATGATCACACTCCCCGTCTGCAGTAAACCAGTACCTTCATTTCTTTCAGTCCCTGCATGTATTTGCCTTCTACATCCTGAATCTGGTCCTTTAACTCATAGATATCCTGAGGGAAACGGCAAGAAAGGTGAATGATGCCACTGAAACTAACGGGCAGAAGCGCGGCTGATAGCAAAAAGCAAGTATCCAAAGTTCTCACTTAAGTATTTCTACCACGTAGGTTAAGTGGTCTGATCCTAACCTGAAGCCTTGCCAGACAAGGAAATTTCTTGGTTAGAAGTTTACGCTAATTCTGCTCTTCTTGACTGGAAAAAATGAGATCTTCAATGTTAAGAATAAGATACGGACCCAGCTTCAAAGCCTCCAATAATTATATGCCCCAGCTACACCGCCCCTCTCTGTCCCTCTCAGTAATTATCACCCTTTTTGAGGAATTCTGCTATTAAGGGTAAGAGCTGCCAAAGCCAGCCTAAAATACAGGCTACGCTAGAGACGTAGGAGAGACTGTATGAAAACCATCCGTCACACTAAAGTTAATTGTGTGTCCTGTTTCACAGTCTCTCTCCCCTTTTGTCCTTGGTCACCAGCAAACGGCTATCTTTCAGCTGTTCTACAGCGCTGTGGAAGTGGGACAGACCTGCTTGTACCTGAGGTCCTAATACAAGTTCCAGACACTTTAACTGGCTGTAATTTCAGAGGAGTTGTAAGTCGTATGCATGAAAGTTAACAGAACTCCGATTCCCCATTTTAAAATAGTCTTCAGATTGGAGCATTAAAAAAAAAACAAAACAGATTACAAAAAACAATTTAGCCATGGACTACCCAGCCAGGCACGCAATGATACAAACAGGGGATGGCACAGCTATTTGCTATTCAAAGGTGTCTAACTTCATGGAATCACGAATTAAGACTACAAAATACAGCCCCCTCCCCAGATCAGCATCCCATAAGTACAGTGCTTCTTGTATTATTTCAATCCTCCTATCAGCGTGCTATATTGACGCCATTTCCTGTTTCATTAGGGTAGGATGAGATGTGTCTGTTAGCATCAGTCTCATCCGATATCGTACGCCACAGGACTTCACCCAAATATTCCTGCAATACACACTAGCTTCCCTCTAATGAAGCTATTCACTTATAGCACACAATTCAACTGCCAAGAGGGGGAGACAAGGCAGCTTCTTTTTTGGAAAGAAGTCTAAACCATATTTAATAATAGCCTTTAAATAATATTAGTCTACTTAATAATAATGCAGGGGACAGTCCTAGTTAGCATTAGCCTGTCAGTCCCAATTCCGGCCGACAATTTCTATCATCAGTAATGGGAACATCAGCACTACTTTCAAGAATCTTACAGTTTATTATCACATGCAATGCATCAAAAAATTCTGACCAAAAGAGCCATAGCTGAGAGACAGATTCCGAAAAATTTATGCTGGTTTAAAGTATTTCTTACCTTGATTTCTCTAATAGATGCCTCTGTATCAGCTGAGATGGATGTATCCCCGCTGCCTCGTCGTGAGGAAGTCCCACCCAGAGAAGCTAAGGTAGCTGCAGATAAACTTGAAACAGTACGTGCTCCCTACAATCACACACAGTTAAAAATGGTTATGATTTTTTTTCCAGATACAGTGTGGGTTTGTAGTTTGTTTTTTGGGGAGTGGTTTTTGTTTGGTTTTGGTGGGGGTTTTTTTTGTTTTTTTTTTTTTTTTTAAATAGACACATTACACCAACCCTTGCACTTCTAAATTATGCAAATTTGATTAAAAATGTAACTTTCTAAGAAGAAAAATCAAAATGTCAAAATTTAACAAGGGAAACATGAGAAAAGGCTGGTCAGATGTATTTAAACACCACTGAAACAGGAGCTTGCATGGCTTAGCTTCTAACCATTCATTCTAAATTAGACAAAGTCTTTAGGGGCTAGTATCATCTTGCCAGATATTTTCAAAACTTGTAATAATACATTTTGTGGATGCTTCTGACTGTCCCTCAAGCTGCTCTCCTTTCGCGGGCATTTATCTGTTCTGCAGCAGTAGCCACATTAACTGCTTTAGTGTACTGAGGGTTCTGCATTAAGCCAATGCCTCACTACTACAGTATCTGCCCCTTTTATTATAGTCATTTATTTTTACATAATACCATAATTAAAATCTAATAAATAAAATCAGTATTCACTTGGCTTAGCCTAAAGCAATTTCAGCAAACTGTTACTGAAGGTCAGCTACTTAACCTCTGAATAACCAGAGGTTTAGAAGTTTGTCTTTAAAAAACCGTAGTAGTAGAAGGCTCTGTTAATTCAAAGTTCTGCCCCACAGTGGATTTTCTATTCGACTTCTGTACACTCAACTACCTACCAAAAAGGACATGAAGAAAGCGTTATTGGCAGAATAATTCAGAAGATCCTTCTTACCTTCTCAAAGTCTTTTTCTGGCCTTTCCTCAATCTGTAAAACAAAGATGTAGAAGGAAACGTTAGATAATAAAGGAGAAGCGAAGGCAGCAAGATATCAGAAAGGGAATTCTTAAACCTGTGAAAGACTTCATTAGCAATTTCTCTCCACTCAAAAAGCAGCCGGCTCACACAGAACAGCGGTGTCCTGGCTGGCAGCTCCGGCACATGGCCAGACAACTCACCTCAGATTTCTAAGCAGTACACAATTGAGCGGAATATACTTATCGATAAAAACCTATTTAGTCTATTAAATAAGACAGAGGAATACTTTTTTTCCATATTCTACATCACAGTGTTTCAAACATGAAGATGGCACTCGATCTAGGAGATAACAAAGCAAGAACACAAAGACCTACATGGGCATGAACTTGAAGCCCCAGATATCCTTCTCCGGACATAAAACCAGCTGTGCTGACAGATGCAGCTACTCCCATTTACTTTAGAACAATTTAAAAATATGCCTCAAATGGACCCAAACAGCAATTCGCTTAAGTAGAGAGGTTAAGTTTTTAAATTGAAAGATCACTAGATTTCCACACCAAGAGAGTTTCTTGAAGTTACATGTTTTTATAGACCTTAACTAAAAAAGGCTACCTCCAAAGCCTGCTAGCACATCCTCCCCCACTGCAAAAAGCAAGGTACCAAGTCAGACTTGAAGGACTGCACTGTGTCTGCACCCCTCCCAAAAGAAGAGGAACAGGGGAAAAAAAAAGAAAAAAAGAAAAGAAAAAAGAAGTCTAAAGCTTAAACCCCCTGAAAAGTTTACTTCGCTCAAGACAAAAGGCTTCAAGCAAAGATCTAAATAAGGCTGAGACTACAAAAACTGATGCTCAAGTGAAATATCAGGGACCAGTTCAAAGTCTAAATAAACAGCTCTTTTCTGGTTTCAGTACTTCACTGGAATTTACCAATTCAGAAGAGAGATCCTGCGCTAAAACTAGTCTAGAAGAAACAAAACAGAGCCAAAGTAGCTTTTAGGAGTACAGAAAATTACCACGGACACAGGCAGCTTAAACGCTTAAAAGAAAATTAGAGAGCGAAACCCACGTACAACCTGAGCAGAATTTTTCTTTTCCTTGATAGGAACCATCCTATCAACATTTTCCTGCTCTGAAACCAAACAAAATATACACGTTTCCAAGAGCGGAAATTTAAAATCAAGTGTTTCATCATTATTCATCTTGCTACTGGGGCTGGGGATACTTTTTATGAGTAGCTCTATCTAAAAATGAAACTCAGTTTAAAAAAAGGAGTACATGAAAGGAGAAACTTAGCAGAACTCAAGAAATCCAGACGATGTCAACTTCTTCTGGGAACGTGCCCCACCACAGTGACGATGGTTTCCCAAAAGATTTATAGAAAATTAATGGCTTCCCCAGACCAAGAACCTGAGAGCCAAAGGGAACAGTGTTTTTTAAATGACTGAAAAAAAATAATCAGGATAGATCCGATTCAGGGGAAGCCAAGGGATAGTTAAGTTTCATTGAAAACGCACTCCAAAACACCACCTCTTTCCAATCAGTTTGCATTTGGCATAGGGTTGGTTTTTTTTTTTCTTTGAATTACACACAGCAACATGTGGATGATCCCACTCACTATTTTTCATATTACCCATGGTATCCTAGGAAAAAAAAAAATCCCAGAAAGGTGCCTATTACAAATCAGCCTTTTACACTGACAACACATCTTGTATCATAAATTCCCTATGATTAGCATTAAGAAAATTTAAGACTTGGGCTTCTAAGTAAAATAAGCCAGACTTAGAGCACTGGATATGAACTTTGCTAAGACACTGAATACACAAAGTACTTGGAGGGGGGGGAAACCATTAGATCTCTGAATTTGGATGCAATAAGCTAAGGTCACTGATGAAGGCAGATACTTCAGTTCAGACCCAGTAAACAAGATGGACTTGACTTTTGCAAACAGCCTATTATTTTCACGCCAGACAGCTCCCAGTGGTGTATTGGCAGCCTTCTACCCCAGCCAAACACTCTGTTGTTGTTTATCCAGATGGCTGTGGCAGTGTAAATATTGTGTGCTACCAACCATTACTATATACACCCCCCCCCCCCCAATCTATCTATATACATTTATTTATATACAGCCTTTTGCAAAGTCTACCTTACGGGCTCAGGGCACAACTCAAAATATTATTCTCCCTAAGCCATTTGCAGAATGTCCTCTGTTTTCTGAAAAAAAAAATGTGCAACCACCGTTTTTAATAGATAAAGAAGGGAGCAAATGTTGGTACTTCTTAACGATGCGTCACGACTTAAATAAAAGCTTCCATTTAGAAAGGGGAAAATGTTGAAGACAATGTGGTGAGAGATATTCATACCGAGGACATTTCTACTCAGCACACTCATAACCACGCCTCTGAAGCTTCCCACACATTTATTGCAAAACAGTCCTTAATAATTCTCTGAGGTGGCATAATCTTTAATAGTTAAAGCTATTAAGTAACT